>NC_090446.1:559145031-559452031 GCF_031143425.1 Pleurodeles waltl | reverse complement strand
TCCCTAGGTGTCAGACTTAGTCCAGAAAATCTTGAGCAGTATCTCTGCACACCGATAGTGATTTTGCAGTGTCTACATATGCATCACTCCGGTGCGCTGACATGTCCTTTTGCAACTATTTCTGTGTCATAAAAGCTGAGCGATGTTAAAAATAATGTTTAACCAGAGTACAATGTGTAATGGGATCTTTTAGATGAACAACCAAGTTGGCAGAATGGAGAGGATGGGAGGGTCAGTGAGGAATCTGTTGTTAGATAGAGTCTCTAACAGGGAAAGTGTTACCAAAGGTAAGTAACTTGTTCTTCTGACAGAGATTTCTAACTGCAGATTCCTCAACTTAGAATACATACCCAATATCTTCCAGGAGGTGGGTCTGCAAACTGGCTTAAAGCAAAACATCCTTGATGATGGACAGACCTGATGTGTGGGGTAACACAGCAGCTTGGCAGATGTCCATAATAGGTGCCCTGTGTGCTAATGCAGTGTTAGTGGCCTTGGCCCTGGTGGAATAGGCTGCAAGTCTTCAGTGGCTACTTCTTAACTAATGCTTAGAAGATCTTAATGCAGTGTACAATCCATCGAAAGGTGGTCAATTTCTGCACAGTTCTGCCCTTCTTCACCCCACTGACCCTGATGAAAAGCTGACTTTTCACAAGATGGTATCTGGAGCGATCAATTTAGAAAGAAAGAGCTCTCTTTGAATCCAGGCGATGGAGTATCTCCTCCCCCTTAGAAGAATGAGGTGGGGGTACAAAATGTAGGTAGCGTGATGCTAAAAGGATGACCATGTTCTGTATGAGATGAAAGAAGGTGACCACCTTTGAGAGAAAAGAGGCACACATTCAAAGGACCAGGTTGTCTAAGAATAAACAGATGCACGGTGGGGTGAACCAACACAGGTTGAAGCACACTGACCCTCCGGGCTGATGTAATTTCCACCAGGAAAATAATCTTGATAGTGAAGAGCTGCAGAGAGTAGCTGTACTAATCTTGATAGTGTAGAGTTGCAGAGAGTAGCTGTGCAGGGGCTTAAAGCGAGAACACATGATGTATGTGAGGACGATACCGAGGTACCAGTCGGACCTCATAAAAGGGAACAAATGCTGCAAATCTTTCCGAAAAACGATTCACAAATGGTGACTGGAACAGGGAGAGTTAATCAGGCAACCAAAGGAAAGGCAAAATTGCAGCTAACCCTTAAGAGTACCCAATACCTCCAAAAGAGATGCAGAAAGGAGGTCCACATGGCATGAGGAACATCAGACCACAAACCTATCCCAACAGCAGGCATATACTGTTTTAGTGGAGGGATGCCTGGCTGCCAAAATGACATCACAGACCTCTGGGGGAAGATCAAAAACCCTCAACTGTCGCCGCTCAGTCTCCAGGCATTAAGGTGGAGAGAGGGCATGTTTGGGTGCAGGACCTGTCCCAGTTGCTGCGACAGGAGAGCCACTCGAAGGGGCAGTGTGACCGAGGACAGATACTCATGTACAGGGGTCCGGGATACCAAACTCTCCCTGCCCACTCTGGAGCCACTAGGATGACCTGGGCCTGGCCAGTCCTGGCCTTCTTGAGAACTCGGAGCAGAGGTGGTATTGGCGGAAAAGCATGCAGGAGTCCCAAGTCTCAGAGGGAGAGATGCTTTGGAAACTCCAGAGCCCAGAAGTGCTAACAATGTGCATTATCTGCAGTGGCGAGCAAATCGAGACAAGGGTCTTCCCATTCTTGGAAGAGACCTTGCACCACCTCTGGTTGTAATCATCATTCTTGATCCACCGCAGAGTTTGTCTGCCTTTGCTTTCAGAGATCCCACAAGGTACTGTAATACCAGGAAGATTTCCTGGCCCTCCAACCAAGCCCAGAGGCGCAGAGCCTCCTGGCACAGGGCATTTGACCCCACCCCTCTGTTTGTTGAAATACTCTATGGCGGTGGTGTAGTCCGTGCACACATTATTCAGTCTTCCTCTGATGGATGGGAGGAATGGAGGAATGCTTTAAATGCCAAGCAGACAGCCCTTAACTCAGAAGACTGAAGTGGAGCTAAGCTTCTGCCGGAAGCCAGAGTCCTTTGATCTCCACCTCTCCCAGGTGGCTGCCCCAACCCAGACGCGATTAACTCAATCACGCATCCATGACAACGAAATGCCCTTACCACGCATTGCCTTTACCACACAAGCCTTTACAACACAAGGTAAGTATATATATATATATGTATATATATATATATATATATATATATATATATATATATATATATATATAAAGAAAGTGAAACCCTACATTTATGTATATGTGTGTATATGAGTATATTACTTGTTTTTTTTAAATGGGGGAACCCCAACCCCCTCCTTCTTGTAAACATACTACCTTATTCCCTTACCTGCCCCTAAACCTTAAAACCACACTTACCACTCAATTCCCATATCCACCCCAAAACCCTTGATGTGACCCAGAACATCAAGCTGCACTGTGTCTTGTACTGTTATAATGTATGCACAAAAATGTCAAAGTATTGTGTTATCCCATAATTCATGAAAATGTGCTTTCTGGGGAGTTTGGTATAATTGGTGCTTTACCGTTATGAACATGAATTGAATTGAATAGGAATTTACAGGTTGAATATGTGCTCCGTAGTCCTGCAGTACATGTAAAATGGCAGATAACTCGAGAGTACTTTTGAAATGCCCTGTTGCAATCTAGTATTCGTTGGTGGTGGTAGAGAAGGACTTTATCCCTTTTAAATACACTCTGCACATTGTTAACTCTATGACCAGTTGAAGGCTCCGGTGGAAAAGTGTCACCAGACTCGCACTGTTGGCACTATGGAGGAGAAAATAAACTTTGCATTGACTGACCTGACTGTATTGCTCGTTTCTTTGAAACAATCTATGATTACTGGAGACCTTTTGTGGGAAATTGGTGTGCAGGAAGATTGTCTTACATACATACACACACACACTCACACACTTACCTTATACTTACCATTTTTATTATAAAGGCATGTGTGGTAAAAACATGCGGGGTAAAGGCAATGTGTGGTAAAGGCCCTGCATGATCCCACTTGCAGAGCTTGCATTTGCCATCAAGAGTGCTTCACCAGCAGGACGCATCAGACCCAGCAGCCTCATAGTCAGTCTCAAGGAAATCAAGGATTGAGGTTGAAACATCAAGATCAGAGCCCAGATGATGTGGATTCTCTGCTCTGGAGGGTATGATCAGAACTGCACTGCATCCAGAATTGCTCAGATAAAAGGGAGAGTCTGAGAAAGAATCAGGCGTTACTTCAGCAAGTTGATAGTGAACACCTGCGAGTGTTAAAGGTTTGTCATAATCTGGCGGTGGGTAATGACTGCCTAGGGTGAGCCGACCTACAGCAGCCAGTTGTTGAGGTAGAGGAAGACTGGAACCCCGACCTCCTGCAACCACCTCTTTCACTTACACCGGAGGGTCACTGGTAAGGCCAAAGGGGAGCACAGTGTATTGGAACTGTTAGTGGCCCGCCATGAGCCTGTGGGCCTGCAGACGGGGATATGGAAATATGCATCCTGCAAGTCCAATGCTACCAGTCTCCAGGATCGAGTGCAGACAGAACCTGAACCAAAGCGAGCATCCTGAATTTCTCTTTCTTCAGAAAGGCGCTGAGAGAGGACAGTTTTTTTTTTGGCTCCACAAGGTAGTGGGAATAGCAACCACGCCCTACCTCCAGTGCTGGCAGCTTCTCGATGGCTCCTTTGTCCAATACAGCATGCACTTCCTGACGGAACAAGGAGAGATGATCCTCCATCAGTCGTTCTGGGGTTGGTGACAAGGGTTGAGGAGTTTCCACAAAGCCCTCATTCACTATTTGGAGCACCCACTTGTCGGAGGTTATGTTGCTCCATTGGGGCAGGTGGTGCTGTATCCGCCCGCCAACGTGATGACTGTGCAGTGTAGAGAGCTCACTAAAGCAGGATGGAGGCGGGAGCAGCTGAAGGGGCAGGGGACAGGACAGCATGCTGGGTGCGATTCCTGCGTTCATTCTAGGATCCTTGACCCCAGACACAAAAAGGCTGACCAGCCTGCTGGGTTGGCAGACAGGGATGATATAGTGGGTGCCCATAGGCAGATTGACTATGGAAGGGGCAAAAGGTCTGCTGCTCTGAGCGGGAAGTAAGAGAGGCCCAGGGATCTGGTGGTGGCTCAGCTTTCCCAAAACCACTCAAACACCGGAACTGTTTTGCCGCCAAACAAACGGGAACTATCAAATGGCATATCAATGAGGGATGCTTAAACATCCCTTGAAATTCTAGTGGACTGCAACCAGATGTGGCAGCAGAGCACCACCATAGAGGCCATGGCCCTGCCTAAGGAGTCTGTGGTGTCCAATCCACACCTGATGGCAAGCTTTGCTGCATCCTAACCGTCCACCAGGGCTTGGCTGAGGATCGTGCAGCCCCATACAGGCAGCATGGGGAGAAGCTGCACAACTCTGTCCCTTAGAGCATGGGAATATCAAACTGACAGACACACAGTGTTCACTGACCACAAGATGGAAATGTGATGGGTTCATCCCCATTCTCTGTCGGAGGGTGCAGGGCCGTGGTGGATATAGTCACCAGTGGGAGAGTCAAGCTGGATCCGGGTGTGGGGGATCAAAAAGGCTTGACTGGTGCTCAGGGTGTGAATCAGCCAGCAGTAACCTAATCGGGGCACCTCACAGTTCTATGTGGCCTGAAGGCTTGCAAGTGGGAGTCTGTGGCCCGAAGATGGCATGCATGGAATGCTACAATTACTTCAACTGGGCGGTCGTTGCTCCGGGGAACTCGAGGTAGTGCCGAGCAGGCTCTGATGCCAGCTCTGCAGGTGAAATGCAGGAACGTGGCCTTGAAGCACAATTTGTGGTTGTGGAAGCAGAGGAGCGCTTCAACTTATTTTTCTTGTGCTTCTCCGACTTACCCAACTTGGAGGAGGAATTCCTGGACTAGAAAGATGATTGTCCAAGGGAATGCTTCCGGGAGTGACCCAAATATCAAAAATACAGAACGGGAATGGTGTAGAGACTTCTTCTAGCTAACTGCCAGGAGTTTCATCACTCGACTGTGAATCGCCTTGGGGTGAATCAACTTGCACTTGATGCAGGTCCTGATCCCAGGTAACAGAGACAGACCAGGTGAGGATGAAAAAGAGAGGCGGAAGGAGCACTTCTGAAACTATGAGTCCTTAAAGACTGAAAAGAGTGAAAAGTATCCGTTTTTGATCTGTCCTTAAGAATTCTTTTCTTGAGAGTCATCAGTAAATTCATAGTTTAAACCACACACGGCATAAGGTTTAAGGAAAATATTTTCTCTTAGGAGGATTATCCAGACATATTCAGAGAAGACTAATTATCCCTTAGTCCAAGACCCCAACGTCAGAAATGTGTAGGGCTGTAAAGGGTTGTGGAGAAAGAGTTGTATATGGAAACAAAGAAATCATAGAATCTTATCTGTAGACTTCAAGCATGTCAATGCATGTGCCAGAGAGGTAAAACAATGAACATAGTTGTCAATGCAAAAGCCATCAACCAATGTTCTAAACAAAAAATTGAGAATGTGGTACATTTACAGTGGGCCTCATACAGCAAAAACTGGGAACTATGTCAATTAGAGGTTATCAGGGGTAGCTACTGCTATAACTATGCTTCGGCGTACACATTGCCTGTGTTTTTTGTGATCCCTGGCTTCCTGACAGTCATTCAGCATTGCCTTAGGTGTTTAGATGTAATACAGATAATATATAATTTGAGAGCAGGTCTATGACATGTGTCAAGTGAAATTTGAATACACTGTAAAGAAACTTAACAAACCTTTTGTATTTAACAGCCAAACAGGCACATACAAAATTATTAATTTATTTTTATGTCTGCAACTATGCAAGCACTCAAAACTACATGCTCTCACTAGGTCCTTCCTTACATGTGAACATTTTTAATGCACCCGTGTCCCTTCAAAATACACTTCACTTGCAGTCTGAATATGTGAATGTATGTAAGAATGTTCATAAATAACTTTCCAAAATACCTTCACAGTATACTGTGATTGGGACTCATGAAGACCATCATAAGAGTTCTGGACTCATCTGTTTTTTTCCTCTCAGGTGGACTTCAGAGCTTCAACTTCTGTCTTCACATTTTCTTTCTTCCTCTGTTAGTCACCTTGATTCATAATCAAGATCCCTCCACTCTGCTGGTCTCCCATTTACTTACCTTTCATTGTCACTCTTTCTTCTTTTCCATAACACTTTTCTTATTGTATCTCTATTTCCTCTCTACTATGTCTTCTCCCTTGCTTATGTCACCCTCTATTGCTCCCTCCATCTCAGTCTTTATCATTCCGTTTCCCTATCCTCTCGTTGTACACCTTTCTTCCTCATTCTCCCTCACTCAATGCCCACCTGTCTCTTCTTCCCTCATTGTTTAATTTTCTATCTCTTTTTACGCATCCGATATCTCTCCCCTCCCTCTGCCACCATAACTCCCTCTTCTCATGCATTCTCTTCTTCCTTCTGCCCCTCCCCACTCTCACCCTTTTCCCAGTCAAATATTTTCATTCTTCCTTTCAGTTCCTCCCACACAAGACAGAGGTATATATATATATATATATATATATATATATATATATATATATATATATATATATATATATATATATATATATATATATATAAAAAACAAAGGTTACAGGGACGTTATCGTTAGGTTATGACTAGTAGCCATAACTCGCACCCTAAGGTAACTATACTTTGCATTCTTGCCATGCACAGTTTTCTTATCAACGATTTTATTGCAAATGTTTCAGTGATAATATCAAAGATGCCATACAAGATCTTATCAATGATATAATATGTGGAGTAATCGCGAAGGCGTGAGTAATAGTTACCTTAGGACGTGAGTTATAGTTACTTGGAAGAACTATAACTGCTGAATTTCTAAGGTTTTGTACGAGTAAATTCAGAACCTAACTACAACGTCCCTATAACCTTTGTTTATTTCAGTGAATTTCTATGTTTTTTAAAACGTAAAGTAATGTGAATTACTAAACGTTATTCCAACCCCGGAGGGGGTTGGTTGCAAGGCCTAGCCTACAGCCAGGCCTTACAGCAAAGTCCTTATAACCACCCAACCCTGCGCCACGCACAGCCTTTGACCAAGTCACCACACCTTGGATTCTGCTAGGTGTCTAGTTTAAAAACAATGTACAGGTTTGTTATGTCTGCCTAAGTGACGGCTGAGCTACAGGTAAAAATCCACAGCTAGGCACTTTGTAAAAAAACACGTCAGTTTTCAATGTCAAAATGTGATGTGTTCATGCTGCGTTTTGGGGCTTTTCCTGTTGTGGGCACTAAGCTTACCCACACAAGTGAAGTACGATTTTTATCAGAAGACTTGGGGGAACACAGAATAGAAGAATAAGTGTTATTGCCAATTGTCTTGATTTACATTTTTGCCTTCCAAATGTAAGACAGTGTGTAAGAAAGAAGTCATTTTGAGAAATGTACTGTAATTCACATGCTAGTATGGGGACCCCGAATTCAGAGATTCCTTCTAAATAACCACTCCTTCTAAACTTCTTACATTGTGTCCATTTCGGAAATACATAGGTTTCCTTGATACCTATTCTTCACTCTTTATATTTTAGCTAATGATTTGCTGTATACCCGGAATACAATGAACACCCATTGCAAGGTGCAGCTCATTTATTGGCTCTGGGTACCTTGGGTTCTTGATGAACCTACAAGCCCTATATATATATATATATCCCCGCAACCAGAAGGGTCCAGCAGACGTAACAGTATATTGCTTTAAAAAATCTGCCAAACTTGGAAAAAGTTCCAGAAGAAAACGTACACAGAAATGGCTGTTTTTTTCAACTCAATATTGTTTTTATTTCAACTGTTACTTTCTATAGGAAAAACTTGAAGCATCTACACAAATTACCCCTTGCTGAATTCAGAAATGTTTAGTTGTCCAGGATCCACCATTGGTTTCACACCCATTTTTGTCACTAGTTGGAAGGAGCCTGAAAACACAAAAAATTGTAAAAATGGGGTATGTCCCAGTAAAATGTAAAAACAGTGCTGAAAAATGTGTTTTTCTGATTCAAGTCTGCCTGTTCCTGAAAGCTGGGAAGATAGTGATTTTAGCACCGCAAATTCTTTGTTGATGCCATTTGCAGGGATAAACCCAGATGCTTTATTCTGCTTCCCATTTTTCCCAAAAAACCCACATTTTAGCTGTATTTTGGCTAATTTCATGGTCTCCTTTAAGGGAGCCAACAAACTCTGGGTACCTTTAGAATCCCCAGAATATTTGAAAAAAAGGACGCACATTTGGTGTGGATAGCTTTTGTAGACAAAAAGTTACGAGGGCCTAAGACTGAACTACCTCAAATAGCCAAAAAAAAGGCTTGAACAGAAGGTGGGGGAGGCCTGGCAGCGAAAGAGTTATAACAGGTCTCGCTGTCAAACAGCAGAGCTTTCATCTCTGTCCCCTGCACGCATGCAGGGCACAAAATGAAATGCTTCAGCAAGCAGGAAGCTGCTGTCAAAGCAGCTCCCTGCTTGCTGAAGCAATGGCACTGAGAGGGAAGCCTTAAGACACCCACTTACAGACCAAGTGACACTCACACATTCACAGACCCACTTACACACTCATGCACCCACTCACACACACATTCACAGACTGACTTGCTCACACACACAGACCCAGTCAGATACTCACACACTCAAAGACCCACTCAGACACACACACACAAGGAGACCCACTCACACTGACACTCATACATCCACTCAAAGACTCACTCAGACACTAAAGCACCCACTCACACACCTATTCACAGACTCACTCACACACGCATGCACCCACTCATAGACTCACTGACACTCATACACCCATTTAAGGACTCACTTAGATACTCTTAAACCCAACTCAAATATCCAGTAACACCCTCATGCACCCACTCACAGACCCACTGACACTTACACACCCGCTCAAATACCCACTCTGACACTCATGCAGCTACTCACAGACCCACTGATACACTAATCCAACCTCTCAGAGACCAATTCAGACACTGACATACCCACTCATGTACCTAATCATAGACCCAGTGATACTTATACACCCACTCAAAGACCCACTTAGACACTCTTATACCCAATCACAGATCCACTTACACACTCATGCACTCACACACTGACTCAGGCACTAACACACCCACTTACAGACCAACTCGCCCACTCATGTACACACACAGACCCAGTGACACTCACACACCCACTCACAGACCCACTCACATACTGATGCGTCTAGTCACAGACCCACTGACACTAATGTACCCACTCAAAGACCCACTCAGGCACTGATGCACCCACTCACAGACCCACTAATACACTCACACCCACTTAGCCACTTACGCACCCACTTAGGTATCCAAAAAGACACATATGCACCCAGTCAGACACACTTAGACAGTTATGCATACACTGACAGACACAGTGAGACTCTCATGCACCCTCATGCACCCACTGACAGACCCACTCACTCGTACTCTACTCACAGACACACTCTGTGTCTTATGCACCATCTCATAGACCCACTGTGGCACTCATACATCCAGTGACAGACCCAATCAGTCTCTCATGCACCCATTCACAGACCCACTCAGACACTCCTCATCCACTCACAGACCCACTCAGAATGTCACACACCCACGTATAGATCCATTCAGACACTCATGCATCCAATTACAGACCCTATTTGACTTCCACTGACTTTTTCACAAATGTATTGTGAGACAGAGAGTAAAAAAAAAAAAAGAGAGAGATGAACAATGTGTTAGGTGTTGGCACTGAATGTGTGCTTTAGGTTTTTGAATCAGTGACAGAGTCGCAACGCCCAATTTTTTGTTTAAAAAATACTCAGACTTTCTTTGAAATTTAAATAGTATTTGGGATAAAGGCTGGCTCTAAGAAGAGCTTTTGTGCTTATTATGTGTATATGATTAGTATACATAAAGGTGGATGCAGAGTTTCAAGTTGCTCAGAAACACTCTGTTGCCTTCATCTGTGAAGTGAACACCAACTCTTCTATATATCCCATCCATGGCAAAGCGCAGGTTATTATTGTATAAAGAGCCCATGCTATGGTCTCTGAGGAATGCTGAACAGTTTTATTATTATATTTCCTGGCTTTGTCTATGAGTGGACAGAGCTGAGTTGACCACTTCCAGAACGCAAAGACAGGATGAGGGAAAAGTTTAATTAATTAAATAAAGGTATCCTTCATTAGAATTTCCAGTCCTACATCAGTCATTGTGCCCAGGTCATTACTACCACAGTGCACAGCCATGCGATGGGGTTGTTGGCAATCTCTAATGCTTTCAACTGATGATAGCAATTGATGCCACTTTAACCCTGTCTGATCAAACCAAGTAATATCCACACAAGGCAAACCCAGGTCTCTGTCAATGCCACTCTTCCTAACATACTCACTACCCCAAAAACATACCTATGACCTACTATCCACACTCTAAACATTTTGAAGAGAAGGACCAATAGCACACAGGAGAAGGCTGCAGCTGAATGAGGCAGTCTTCAAAATGTGGGGTGCTTAAAATGGAGGGAAGCACCAGGTTTAAAAAAAAAAACTCAAATGTTACTGGATGTAGTAACTACATTGGAAATACGCTGGTAGATAAAAATAGGCTGTGATTACAAATATTAAGTCAGTAGATCTATGATAGGCTCTGATTATTAAATAAACAAGTAATGACATTTTTTATATGCTTACATTCTGTAACACTTAACCACACCTGCTACGGAAGAAATTAAAGCTAGGATGCTGTTGACAGGCAGACGGTGCTATGAACTTTTGAACTACAGGTACAGTGGAGTGTTCCAAAGGCGGTTGCTATGATAGCTGGGGTGAAATACTGTGGGGGAGGGCAATTATTAAAGAAGACTTACAATATTCAAGTAAGAGAGGGTTTGGTACAGTAGTGTTAGGTAAATGTTCCAGAAAAATTAGGTAAACAAACAAGTTACTCACCTTTGGTAGCAATGTATCTGGTAGAGACAGGATCTAGCTGCAGATTCCTTAACTTAGAATCTTCCCCAGGCACCAGGCTGGATCTGGAAACCTTTTCCCCTAGTACGTCTGGGCATCGGCAGAGGGCGTTGTGCCACTCTGTGACGACGTCGTCCGTCAGATGTGACGTCAATAAATATGTTTCTACCAGATATTTTGTTAACGAAAGTAAGTAACTTGTACATCTGATACAGACTTCTAGTTGCAGATTCCTTACCTTAGAATAGATACCCAAGCAATGCCATCCTCGGTGGTGGGCTGCGAACTAAGATCATACTAGAAAGTCCTGCAGGACCGACCGACCAAAGTAACCATCCCGACGAACCTGACTATCCAGGCAGTAATGCTTAGCAAACGTGTGCAGGGACGCCCACGTAGCTGCCTGACAGATATCCAGGACAGGAACTCCGCGTGCTAACGCAATGGATGCAGCAGTGGACCTGGTAGAATGAGCCCGCAAGCAGTCAGGAGGTTGCATTTTTGCCAAAGTGTAGCACATTTTGATGCAAAGAAGCACCCATCGAGAGATGGTACGCTTCTGCACTGCCTTCCCTTTCTTCGCACCCACATAGCCAACGAAGAGTTGATAATTCACCCGGAAGTCTTTATTACGATTGAGATAGAACGCCAATGCTCTTTTTGGGTCCAGACGGTGGAGTCTCTCCTCCTCATGGGAAGGATGTGAGGGTGCGTAGAAGGTAGGCAAAGTGATGGACTGGCGTACATGAAATGGTGTAACCACCTTAGGAAGGAAGGAAGCCCTAGTGCGTAACACCACTTTGTCAGGGTGCACAGACAAGTATGGAGGCTTTGAAGAAAGGGCCTGAAGCTCCCTCACCCTGCGAGCAGAGGTGATGGCGATGAGAAAGACAGTTTTGAATGTGAGGAGTCGTAAGGGACAATTATGCATTGGCTCAAAGGGGGTACACATCAAGTAAGTAAGTACAAGATTAAGATCCCACTGAGGCATGATGAAGGGAGTGGGAGGAAATAAGTGGGTGAGCCCCTTCAAGAACCTATTCACAAGAGGAGATTTAAAGAGTGATGGCTCATCAGGAAGCCTAAGAAAGGCGGAAATGGCAGACAGATACCCTTTAAGGGTGCCCAATGCAGAGCCCTGCTGGGCTAAAGAAAGAATGAATAGAAGAACCTCTGAAAGAGGGGCAGATAGGGGGTCAATAGATTTGTTGGTGCACCATGCCACAAATGTATTCCAACAACAGGTGTATACAGTTTTAGTTGATGGACGCCTGGCTGCCAAGATAACATTGCAGACTTCGGGTGGAAGGGCAAATGCCATCAACCTTTGCCGCTCAATCTCCACGCATGAAGGTTGGACAGCTTCGGGTGAAGGACCGTCCCCTGCTGCTGCGAAAGAAGATCTGCCCGAAGAGGCAGTCTGAGTGGAAGATCAATGGATTCCACACTCTTCGAGCCCAGTCCGGAGCCACCAAGATAACTTGGGCCCGGTCGTACTTCATTTTCTTGAGAACTCTGGGTAGAAGAGAGATAGGTGGGAAGGCGTAAAGGAGGCCGGAGTTCCACTCGAGACAAAAAGCGTCTCCGAGGAGTGCCGCCTTGGAAACTCCAACGCGCAAAATAGCTGACAATGCACGTTCTCTGCGGAGGTGAACAGGTCTAACCAAGGCTCTCCCCACTTGAGAAAGAGACCTTGAGCAACCTCCGGATGGAGACCCTATTCGTGATGGACCGTGTGTGGTGGTGCAGATTCGAAAGGGAGGGAGTAGCCCTTCCGAATTATTTGCAAAACCCACCCATCCATGGTTATATGTTCCCAGTGGGGCAGGTGATGACGGATTCTGCCACCAACTGAGCGGGAGTGAGGGGACGGACTGGGAAGGTTTGGAGGCTGCTACGGGGGCAGAGGTGGACTGGACAGACCTCTGGTTCCCTGTCCCACAGCCACGTGGGATTCCGCGCCCCCGGCAACGCATAGGCTGTCCAGCGTGCATGGCCCAGTGGCTGGGTTGAGGACGCAACAGGGTGTCCCTTTCGAGGCCACGGAAAGGACGAAAAGCGGACTGTGGGGTGCGTGTGGCGGGAGAAAGGCCAAGGGACCTAGTCCTAGCCCGGGAATCCTTGAACCACTCCAAGGCCGCATTGTCTCCGAAGAGACGGGTGCCATCAAAGGGCATGTCCATGAGTGACTGTTGGACATCCCCCGAGAAGCCAGAAGTAAGTAACCAGGCATGGCGACCTAAGGCCACTGCGTTGCAACCGATCTGCCCAGACAGTTGGTCATATCGAGCCCACAACGGATCATGAACTTTGCAGCGTCTCTCGCATCTTTGACGGCTTGGGAGACGATAGCAAGGGCCTCCTCCGGTATCTGCGGCAGGACTTGCGCAACCGTATCCCACAGTGAGTGGGAATAACGGCCCAAAAGGCATGCGGTGTTCACGGACCGCAGCACAAGGCTGGAGGAAGAAAACAACTTCTTACCAAATTGTTCCAGCCTTTTGGATTCCCTATCAGGGGGTGCGGAAGGGAACGCGCCAGAAGAAGAGGACACCTGGATGACAAGACTCTCAGGCGTAGGATGTTGGGACAGGAAACTTGGGTCGTTCGGCGCAAGCCGATGGCGGCGAGTGATAGTCCTGTTCACAGGAGCCCCTGTGTTGGGTTTGGACCATGTACCCAAAAGGACATCAGTGACCTTCCTCTCAAGCGAGATCGGGATCTACGCGGAGTCGAGTGGCGGGCCGCCATCAGCTTTAGGGACCGCTCCCTCAAAGCCTTCGGATGCATTGCCCGACACTCGGAGCACGACTTCGGGTCATGGTTGCGCTCGAGGCACCACAGGCAAACACGATGAGGGTCCGTCACCGACATCATGCAGTGGCAGTCCTCGCACAGCTTGAACCCAGTCGACGCACCAAGTGTTGCACCAAAAAAGTTCGACGAAACGGTCGAATTCAGCCAAAAAATAGCCGAGGGTAGCTCTCTCTCGGATCAGCGCGTGGCGCGGAAAGAAAAGAACTGACATCACTGTGCGAGGGCGGCGTCTATGTACTACTCTCGACGTCATCAAGGCGACCACGACACCTACGACGCCTGCGGAGTCGACCGACGCCACCTACCGACGCGCAAGGGTATTGCTCGAAGAAAAATCTCCAGATCCAGTCTAACGTCTGAGGGAAAATTCTAAGGTAAGGAATCTGCAACTAGAAGTCTCTATCAGATAATGATAAAACTTTGTTTTCGAAAAGCAAGAAGGGTATTGAAAAGAAGTGGAAACAGAGGACAATATAGGATAAAATGATGTAGTAGAAAATACCTCAGTGATGAAAACTAAAACATTGACTAGATTCTCAGGAAAAGAATTAGTCCAAATGTAATGAATTCATCCAACAACACCCTCCAAGGGTGAACTCAACTACAACAATAGAGTTGTGTACAATGAAAGCAATTGTACCTATATGAGGCATCATGAATAAACCTTATCAAATATCACAGATATAACATCCTCATAGAGAAGAAAAAGTACTCCTGAAAGGGGCAAGATCCTTCTAAAGGGAAGGAAGTTCAGCACACAAGTGCAGCAAATGTAAAAGAACTACAAAGAGTTCACAAAAAAGATGCATGTTAAAAGTAGCAAAGACTGACCAAAGTGAGGAAAAGAGATAAGAATGTGCAAAGAACATTTGGACACTATAGAAAAATCTACACCAAGGTGTAGAAAATATGTAAACTGCAAGGAATATGTAAATAACCCTATAAGACCAAAACAAGGAAGGTCTGAAAATCCTGAAGAATAGTGATGTCACAGGAAACAGATAGAGGTACCAATCACAACGAAGCACAATAGCTAATCTATTTGACAGAACAAAAGGACGTAGTAACCAGTATTCTCAGTACTAAGAAATCCAAAGAGGCGGCAAAATGTACAGTTCCCTATAAGGGATACTAGTAAAATAGAATAAATGCAAAAGTTAGAAAAACTAACAGTCTTACATGGAAGAAAAGGAGACACTCCCCCCCCCCCTAATAAAGGGTGAAACCAGGTAAAAATGCTCTTCAGCATACTAGCTAGGATACAAATACTCCAGACAGGTAACGCACTCAGCGTCAGAATGAAGCAAACAATATCACCTTAAGTCGTTAAAGTCATAAATGATAACCTATAACTGTCATTGACAAAACTTGAAGAAGAAGGCATTACTTTAACCAAATAATGATGGTAAAGAACGAGGCCTCAAGCATCAGGCATAAGAAAACAACATTGGGTGTCAGAGCACCACATTATTGCAGTGACAAGCCAGGGGAGCCCAGCAGCTGGCAAGAAGGAACACCCACCAGTATTACAATAAAGCACAATGGAATAACTGGAAGCTTCACGGCCCTGCAGAAGCAAGCCTGACATGAGGAACAAGGAAGAAGAAGTAACAGCCCAGTATTGATGACTTTAACCAGACTTGAGGATTATCACTTGACAATTTATTAGCCCTGAAGAAGTTGTTTGGGGCAATTCCCCTGAGACGCAACACGTGTTGGCTGTTTGCTTATGAACTTTATCAACGGTGTACCGGATAACTTTTTTATTCCATTACCTGAATTCGATGTATCCAATTGAGGAAGTTGCATTACTCTATGGAACACAGAGCATTCTATGAATAAATCACAAGGACTGGATAATACTTCAGGAGCTGTACTTGTATCTGTTTCTTTGTGGACTTTCGGCAGACACTTCTCGTACATATTTCTTAATTGGTTTAGTTACTTTTAAACGAGTACCTCACAAACACTTATTATTCTAGTAAATAAATGGTGTGCCAGCTGAGAATAAAATAAAATCTGGCAAGAGTTAGCTGATGTTAATAAAGTAAAACAAGCGACATTATACTTGATACAAAATAATGTTTATTATAAAAATGTTGTTGTTGAACAAGATATAGCAAATGTGGATGATGAACTTGGACAGCAAGTGGTCAGTTAGAAAAAGTGGATTGATCATGAACAGAAGAAATTTATGAGCAATACAACATCCATCCTTTACATTTCAAAAAAGTCAGTGGTGATTCGATTGAGGTCTTTCAAATGAAGCAAGCAAAAGGAACTCCAATGAGTGTTTGGGGAAAAAAGTTCAGAGGCTTTTTGTTTCCCCCACTTGTTTCCCACTGGAGTAGGTGGTGGCTATGACTAGCGGCCCACACAAATATCAGCAGCTGGATACCGATCAACACCACTATATTCAGAAGGTTCAAGATTCCAACAGTGTATTCCACACATATTTCACCTTTTATTTGAGAGTGACTTGTCTCGACTTTCAATGCACATTTTAAAGACAGGAGTTAATCTTCATAATCTGTCTGCAAGAGATTTTCTTCATAAAGTTCATAGAAAGGATGAAAACTTAGAACACAACTTAATTAATTTAATGGTGTGCCAACGTGGGAAGAATGAATATTGGTATCGTCGACATGGAGAACTGAAATGTTTGCTGAGAAATCTAGGTCCACCTACCTGGTTCTGACACTCAGTTGCGCTGAATATGTGTGGGGTGACCTGCTTGCATTTTTGGAAGAGGGAAACTCAAACATAAAGGGCAACAATCTAAAGACAGCTGGAGAACTCTGCTCACTAGATCCTGCTAATGTTTGTAGATATTTCAAGCAATGCTGGCTTTCATCTGTAATAAAACCAATCCTCCTCTTGGGGAAGTAACTGATTTCTTTTGGCGGAAAGAGTACCAAGCAACAGGTGCTCCTAATATTCACATGTTGCTATGAATAAAAGATGCACCCAAATCTGGAGCAGACACTGATGAGTGTGTACTGTCTTTCACAGTTTTAGGTTTCCAATCATATAGATGTCGCAAGTAAGTACTGTCGTCGTAAATACAGATCCAAAGGAACATGTTACACAAGATGTTGATTTGGATTTCCACAACCTATTATTTCCAAAGGAAAAATCAATAGCTTTTTGTCTCCAATCAGACATACACTGACACGGAAATCAACAAAAAACACATATTACATAAGAAGAACGGCAGCTTCCAAATATATTAACGACTATAACTCTGTGATTCTGAAAATGTGGAATGCTAATTTGGACATACAATTTGTTGCAGACAACTACATTGCTGTGGTACGGTATGTTACTTTATACATTACAAAATCAGAAAAGACAGAGATGAAGGAGATTTCTTTAGAAAGGGCACTAACAAAGAAATTGTACTCCTTCAATTTAAAAATGGTTTCCCATAGGGAAAAGGGATCCTATAAAGCCTGTGACAGGTTGAGTTCAGCAAGTTTGTTCTGAAAATCAAAGGGCATTGTTTGGGTAAGTCTTGGCCTAGGAAGTACACGAAATAAGAGTGTTAAAGCCTTTTCCAGATCTTCAGTACCTAGCAGAGTTTGATCCACAAAGTACAGATACTATAAAATCAAATATGCTGGATACAAACAACCCAAGGAGTCCACATCTAGAAGACAAGGGCCTTTATGAAATTCTTCAACACTACAGGTACAGAAGCACTGTAAGTGAAAACGTAGAAGACAGGAAATATGGAATACTTAGATGTGATGGTTGTTCAGTCAAACACGCAAAAGGAAATCTAATTAATCACTGAAAACGTAGTTGCCAAACTCGTGACAAAAGAGAGTTTTTCTATTTGCCTCTTCTTCAACTGTTCAAACCTTGGTGTAGCGAATAGGAATTACTTGGAGAGTATGACAGCTACGAAGATTCTTTCAATCCTGTCAAAGATACTATTCAGAGATACCTAAGGATAGTTCTCAAAGCAGCTAAAGTTTAGGACCACTAACTCTGGATCCTCTTGGTCAAACAATGCAATTGCTCATCATTCAAGCTAACACTGTTATTTGTTAGTGGCCAAGCTGGTAGCGGGAACAGCTTTTTAAGTAAAGTTCTCTCTAGTTACCTACACAAGACTACTGAATCAAACTTATTGTGTAGTAACAGCACCTACTGGATTAGCTTCACACAATATCAAAGGAATAAACTTTACAAAGACTACTTATGCTACCGGATGAACACAATAAGCTGGAATATAAGAAGCTTGACATGAAGTGGCAAGCTTTTTGAAAAAGTTGAAGCTTTTAATTATTTATGAGGTAAGCACGGTTTGAAATGTAATGCGTACTTTTGTTTACTTGAGAATGCAACAGATTTTGAAAACTGAATATGACGTACTATTTGGAGGAAAGCATGTAATTCTTTTAGGTGACCTACTACAATTTATCCCTGTAAAAGGACAGCCTATTTTCAAAACACTTTCACATGAAGAAACTCGGAACTCATTAGGAAGTATTGGTAATGTAAACATTTGGCAATATTTCAAATTCACTAAACTCATCAAAAATAAGCAGCAAGCCTCTGACATGGAAATACGAAAACATTCTAAAGGATAATAGAGTAGGAGTTCTGATAGAGAAGGGAAAACGTACCTTGGAAAGTCGACTCACTAAGAAACTCTTTTCACCTATCAACACCCCAGCAGAAAAATCTATTGTTTATTTAATGCCTACACTTCAAAAGTAATAAACAATTACTGAAACTAGAGAAAGAATAACTTTTGAAAACTAAAGCCATATACAAAATCGAAGACCAGGGAGTGACAGTGCTGTTGAGTGGAAAACTGCAAGAAAAGTTGAACACTTTGGAAAAGTGCTGGACTAGAAAGGTTGTTGTGTGTGCAAAAACTGTAGAGATATTTTGAGATGTAATTTAAATGTTGAAGAAGGAATAGTAAATGGTGTGATGGGAAAAGTTATTGATTTCATACAATTCCCTAACTGTGATGAGGTAGAATACTTAGCTATAAAATTTGATCAGGTTGATGGCGTGAAGCAAATTACGATGTGTTGTACACTTTTTGCTTGTAAAGGACTTATATGTGCGTCAGAAGCCATTCCCAGTTTGTCTTGTGTATGGTGTAACTATCCACAAATCACATGGTTTAGAAGTAGAAGCTGCATCTACCAATATTGGAAGTACAGTATTTAAAGAAGGAATATCATTTGTATCATTGTCACGAGTTTGAACATTGTCCAGTTTGTTTCTGGTGGATCTTGATAATAGGAAGGTTATTACAGGTGCAAGTTGTGTTACAGAGCTTTAACAGATTAAGAAGTATATATGCTCCTCATTTGGGAGAGTATCCTGTTTATGAAAAACAGATATTGGGCCTCATTCCAACCCTGGCGGTCTATGACCGCCAGGGTGGAGGGACGCGGAAGCACCGCCAACAGGCTGGCGATGCTTCAGAGCCCATTCTGACCGCAGCGGTAAAGCTGCAGTCAGAAAAGGGGATCCGGCGGTTTCCCGGCTGGGCTGGGCTGAATCTCCATGGTGGCGCTGCAAGATTCCGACCCCCTTCCCGCCATCCTGTTTCTGGCGGTTTTTACCGCCAGGAACAGGATGGCGGGAACGGGTGCCGTGGAGCCCCTGGGGGCCCCTGCACTGCCCATGCCACTGCCATGGGCAGTGCAGGGGCCCCCTAACAGGGCCCCACAAGGATTTTCACTGTCTGCATTGCAGACAGTGAAAATCGCGACGGGTGCAACTGCACCCGTCGCACCCCTGCAACTCCGCCGGCTCCATTCGGAGCCGGCTTCATTGTTGAAGGGCCTTTCCCGCTGGGCCGGCGGGCGATCTTTTGGCGGTCGCCCGCCGGCCCAGTGGGAAAGTCGAAATGACCCCCGCGGTCTTTTGACCGCGGAGCGGTCTTTCGACGGGGTAACTTTGGCGTCCGGCATCCGCCGCCCGCCAAAGTCAGAATGACCCCCATTATGTCCTAAACGGAAACTTTCAAAAGATTCAATGCTCATTCCTGAAAAGACAGTAAAGAAGGAAAAACAACAAGTTGTTAAGAAAAGAAAAATGAAAAATAATGGCGATCCTGTAGATTACCAGTTAGATAACACTAAAGGTGTAAACTGCAATGGTAACGTTTTTCCGAATGTTCTCTTCCATTTACTACATGTTGTTCATACAATTCAAGAGAAAACAAGGAATACATTGTGTACTGCACACTTAAATTACCTTCAACATTTACCTCATGATAGGACTATAATACATTTAGCTTCAGGCATTCAAGAGCTAGTAGATATATATAGTGGATCTGCAATATTTACTATCAACGCTCAACGGGACACACAGAAATTTGTTATGGTGATTCTTGGAGTTTTAGAACAAGAAAGTGTAAATATTGAAAAGATATTTGGACTTAGTTATACATGGAATCATTAGTGTGAAGATTGCTCTTTCTCATCTACCATTGAAATCTACTCTCAGCGATTTCTCTACTCAACTCTGCCAGATTCTTAAAGTGTCTTGTTTGATAAATTAATAAAAAACAGTGACCAGAACGTTCAAATTGAAATTCAAATGTATTATCTACATTGCTTATACAGAGAAATGGTAAATATATTATAGCTAGGTTTCAACGATGCAGAGCAGATAGATCACAATTGGAGACCGAAATTACAAACTTTAAGGCTAGACAAATATCAATTTCTGGGAAAACATACTGTACTTTGGCTATCATCTTCCATAAAGGCATTAATATTACATCTGGACATTATACTGTATATTTAAAGACTCAAACTGGATGGACATAACGCAATGACAGTAGTCTGCAACTCAAACAAAAACTATCTTTCAAACTTCTTTATTCTTACTCATTGTTTCTTCAACCAAAGTTCTTAGGATGAGGTCTTGAAACATTTTGGATACAGTCTTCTTTGTTTGTTGATCATTACTGCTCAAGACATAATTTGGCTTAACAAGGGTGATGTCTTAAAAAAGACATCAAAAAACAATGTGTATACAGTGTTTTCTCTACATCAATAATCACTGTTGAAGACATCATTCAGCATATCAAGGGTGATGTTATCAAAAGTGTAGGAAGTTGGCTCTGTATATACTATTTCAAAGTAAGAAATAGTGTGCATATAGTCTAAGGGTTCTGCTTGGAGGTAAGATAGTGGCAAAAGTAGATAATTCAAATGCTCTATTTTGTGGTAGTGTGGTTGAGCAGTAGGCTTATCAGAGGGTAGTGTTAAGCATTTGTTGTACACACACAGGCAATAAATGAGGAACACACAAAGACTTACTCCAGGTCAATAGGTTTTTATATTGAAAAATATATTTTCTTAGTTTATTTTATAAACCACAGGTTCAAGATTTACAGTTAATACTTTAAATATAAGGTACTTCACTTAGATACTTTAGGAACTTTGAATGAAAACAACATAATGTACAGTCTTTGTAAAAATGGCTATTTTCAAAGTGGACACAGTGCAAAAATCAACAGTCCCTGGGGGAGGTAAGTAAAGGTTAGATTAGGAGGTAAGTAAAACACTTACAAGTCTCAGCCCAGGGGCATAGGCAGCCCACCGTTAGGGGTTCAAGGCAACCCCAAAGTTACCACACCAGCAGCTCAGGGCCGGTCAGTTGCAGAGGTCAAAGAGGTGCCCAAAACACATAGGTGTCTATGAAGAACAGGGGTGCTCCGGTTCCAGTCTGCCAGCAGGTAGGTACCTGTGTCCTCAGGGGCAGACCAGGGGGGTTTTGTAGAGCACTGGGGGACACACAAGAAGGCACACAAAACACACCCTCAGCGGCACAGGGGTAGCCGGGTGCAGTGTGCAAGCAGGTGTCGGGTTTTGTATAGGTTTCAATGGAGGGACCCGGGGGTCGCTTTAGCGGTGCAGGCAGGCACAGGGGGAGCTTCTCGGGACAGCCACCACCTGGGCAAGGCAGAGGGTCGCCTGGGGGTCACTCCTGCGTCGAAGTTTGGTTCCTTCAGGTCCTGGGGGCTGCGGGTGCAGTGTTGGTTCCAGGCAGTCGCGGTCAGGGGGAGCCTCTGGATTCTCTCTGCAGGCGTCGCTGTGGGGGCTTATGGGGGGTCGTCTCTGGTTACTCACGGGCTTGCAGTCGCCGGGGAGTCCTCCCTGAGGTGTTGGTTTTCTGCAGGTCGAGTCGGGGGCGTCGGGTGCAGAGCGTAGAGTCTCACGCTTCTGGAGGGATACGTGAAGTACTTGGAAGTTGCTTCTTTGTTGCAAAGTAGCTGGTTTTGAACAGGGCCGCTGTTCATGGGAGTTTCTTGGTCCTGTAGTCCAGGGCAGTCCTCTGAGGCTTCAGAGGTCGCTGGTCCCTGTCGGATACGTCACTGGAGCAGGTTTTCGAAGTTGGAGACAGGCCGGTAGGGCTGGGGCTAAATCAGTTGTCGTCTTCCTCCTTCTCTGCAGGCTTGTAGGTCAGCAGTCCTTCTTTCTTCAGGAATCTGATTTCCTGGGTTCTGGGGAGCCCCTAAATACTGAATTTAGGGGTGTGTTTAGGTCTGGGGGGGCAGCAGTCAATGGCTACTGTCCTTGAGGGTAGTTACACCCTCTTTGTGCCTCCTCCCTGTGGGGAGGGGGGCACATCCCTAATCCTATTGGGGGAATCAAGGCAGGGGTCACCTCAGCTCAGGACACCTTAGGGGCTGTCCTGACTGGTGGATGACTCCTCGTTTTTCTCGTTATCTCCCCTGGACTTGCCGCCAAAAGTGGCGGCTGTGTCCAGGGGGCGGGCATCTCCACTAGCTGGAGTGCCCTGGGGCATTGTAACACGAAGCCTGAGCCTTTGAGGCTCACTGCTAGGTGTTACAGTTCCTGCAGGGGGGAGGTGTTAGGCATCTCCACCCAGTGCAGGCTTTGTTTCTGGCCTCAGAGAGCACAAAGGCTCTCACCCCAGGGGGTCAGAAACTCATCTCTCAGCAGCAGGCTGGCACAGACCAGTCAGTCCTGCACTGAACGATTGGGTAAAATACAGGGGGCATAGGAAGCGGCTCCCACACACCCCTAACACTCACCTGATGCCCCCCCACACCTCCTCCATCCAAACTCACCCCCTACCCACCCTTTACACAAACTAACCCCCCTCCAATCCAATCACCCACCCCCTCAACCCCATACATGCAAAGACTCCCCCACACACCGCGCATACACCCATTCACTCATAATGGCATACACGTATTCATACACACAATGGCATACACCCATTCATACACGCATAGTTCACGACAAACTCACACACATTCTTACACCCAATCACACTGACATGCAGACATGCACTCACTTCACCATTCTTACATGCATTCACTCACACGCATACAACCACGTAAACAACACAACACACACAGACTCATGCACACACACACTCCCACATTCATGCAGACACTCAGACACACACACAACACCGAAACACACCCGCCCACCACCCCCCTCCCCTGTCGGATGCCCCACTTACCATGTCCGGTGAGGAGGTCGTCCGGCAGGGAACGGGAAGGGGCTCTGCTATAGCCATCAGCGCCCTGTCAGCAGAACACCACCAGGCCCTATTACTGGTCATAATATGGCTGGTGGTGTTTTACTGGCGGGGAGATGCTGGTGTTAGCAGCGCCAGCTTACCACCATCCACCACGAGCACTGCCGGATTTCCGCCCTTATTGTGGCGGAAGTCAGGCAGTGCTCATAATATGGCGGACAGATGGTAGCTGCCGTGGCAGTATGCTGGCGCCCATCACCACGGCGGTAGGCGGTATTTACCGTCAATGTTATAATGAGGGCCTATGTTACTAACTCAGTGAGAATCTGTTCGTGGCATGTAGTTGTGTAGATTCACATGCTCTGCCTACGTCTGCTATCTAGCGTTGGGTTTGGATGTGTACAAGTTGTTTTTCTTTAAAGAAGCTGTTGGAGTTATGATGTAAAGTGACCCCTCCTCTCAGCATCAGCTCCTTTGTTTAACTGTTTTATTTTCGCCATCGAGTTCGGACGTGTTCCTCAGTACTCCGGTTCGAGATCGCCATGGCTCACTTCAGGTTAACATCCCTTTCTCCACGCGTCTGGATTGTTTTTGTGCACATCTTATTCACCCTTATCAAAAACAGGAGTATGACACAGCATGCAGGAGACATTTGTAAGGACCCCATCCGTGCTAGGATAATCACACGTAGAGTTGACAAAAAGTATAAGGCAGCCCCACCCGATCCTGCTTATATAAGAGGTCAAATTCCACCAGACTCCTTGGAATGGTTAAATGCTCGTAAAAGAGCTAATTCAGAAACATCTGGAGAGGCACCTCCTCGGATTAAGAATCAGAACTGATTGATGCATCAAGTAAAAGGGATGGGGTTCAGCCAACCACTGGAAAATTGCTAAAACTCAAGGTTGTTAGCAAGGTATGATAGAGCTCACTGGGTTGAGATGGAAGACCTTATGCAACATTTCTTGGAAGAGGTTAGGAAAAAGAGACAACAACTTGTGCAGGAGGGAAAGTTCATTTCAAACTTCATTATAAGATGTGCGCTTGATGCAGCCGATACAGCTGCTAGGGGCATAGATACCATCATATTACTCTGAACACACGCCTGGTTGCATATATCAGGTTTTAAACCTTAGGTGCAGCACACTCTATTAAATGCCCCTTTCAATCAACAACATTTGTATGGCCCAGAAGTAGACCAGACATTAGAAAAGATGAAAAAGGACTCTGATGTTGTAGATGGCAGAAGTATGCAGAGCATATGTATCTCAGCCACATATGCCATCAAACATATGTTTATGCTATTTTTTGGAAAAAATAAATATGCTTTCTTCTGTCTACGTGGATCGTCATTGTTTAAGATATCATTCAGCCTATCGGGGTGATGTCCAGAAAAGTATACCCAAAAATGAACTCTGGATGAAATATGTTCATAGAATTTCTGGTTAAAAATAACTTTACGGTCTTTCTTTGATGTGGATTATTACTGTTTAACACAACATTCAGCCTATTGGGACTTACGTCTACAAAAATGATGTTGAAAAGTAATAGGTGGATTACATCTGTTCTTAGTTTTGTACCAGGTATAATAATAAACAAAATGTTTTTTTATATCCATAGTTTTGGTTAGTCTAGTAATTGTAGCTTAATTAAATAGTTCACAAACTATTCTGAATGCAATTCACAGCATCACTTACTTGCAGTGAAATACTGTGATGTTATGTTTTTTTTTGTACAATTCATATGATTTTTTTCTCTCACTGTTGAATGATGATTACACAGTAGTCCATTTCTATATACTAGTATAAAAACACAACAGAAAAGAGGGAAAATAAAATGTTTTACCACATTGTTACATGGTGTTACAACATAGCTAATGTATACTGTTTACTTGGAGAATTCTTCGAAAAAAACACTGACTTTTATTTATGTTGTTTTTCTTTTTCAAGTGCTTGGAGACACATATCAAATCTGTTAAGATACTACTAGTGGCACACAAATATTTCTTTCAGATACTTATGGAGAGAGTCTTCTTGCATAGATAGTATTTCATAGGTGTTCCAAAAAATTTTGTATTGTCACTTACCCATACACCCACTGATACACCCACTCACTCACTCGTACAGCCACTCACGCAGCATATAACTCACCCATACAGTCCCTCACACACGCACTCACTCAGCCATACAGCTACTCACATAGCCTATCACTCAGCCAGACAGTCATGCACTTACTCACCCATACAGACTCATGCACCCAGACACTCACACAATCATGCACCCTCTCACTCACCCATACACCCAATCACTCAAACATAACCACCCATAGTCACTGATGCACCCACTCAGTCACCCATAAAACCACCCATACATCCTCTCACTCACTCACATACAACCCCTCACGCACCCTCTCACCCACCCATACAGCCACTGCTTCACCCAATCACACATACAACCACTCATGCACCCTCTCACCCACCCATACAGCCACTGGTGCACCCACTCATTCACACACCCACTTATCCTCTCACATACTCATACAGCCACTCATGCACCCGCTCACTTGTGCATACAACCACTCTTGCACACTCTCACTCACACACTCATGCTCCCATTCATTCACACATACTACCACTCATGCATCCTCTCAGTCACACATACAACCACTCACTCACCCTCACACTCACATATACACCCACTCATTAACTCATACAGCCAGCCACAAACCCAACCACTCATGCACACTCACTCACCCATATAACCACTCATGTACTCTCTCACTCACTCATGGAACTACCCAGACACCCTATCACTCACCCAGATAGCCACTCATGCCCCCAGCCAGTCACCCGTACAACCAATCATACACTCTGTTACCCATACACCCACTTATGTACCCATTCATTCACCCATCGAAGCACTCATGCACCGTCACTCACCCATACACCCACTCATGCACCCAGCCACTCACCTACAGAGCTACACATGCACCCTATCACTCATCCAAGCATCCACTTACTCACCCATACAGCTACTTGTGCTCTCACTCACTCATCTATATAGCCATTCATGCACCCACTCACACAACCATACAGCCTCTCATGCACTCACTCACCCATACACCCACTCACCCATAAAACTACTTATGCACTCACTCACCTGTACACCCAGTCACTTACCCATATAACCCACTCTCACACCCTTTCACTCACCTATATACCCACTCATGCAAGCAGTCGTCAACACATACAACCAGTCATAAACCCTCTCATTCACCCATACAGCCACTCATGCACACACCCACCCACCCATACAACCACTCATGCACTCTCTTAATCACCCATACAGTCAATCATTCACCCACTCACTCACTTATGGAGCTACTCAGACACCCTATCACTCACCCAGTCACTCACCCATACAGCCACTCACGGACTCAGTTATCCATACACCCACTTATGCACTCATTCACTCACCCATTGAAGCACTCATGCACCCTGTCACTCACCCATATAGCCACTCATGCACCCAGTCACTCACCTATACAGCTACTCACGTCCCCTTTCACTCACCCAAGCAGCCACTCATGCTCTGTCACTCACCCATGCAGCCTCTCATGTACTCACTACTCATACAGCCACTCATACACTCACTCACCAATACACCTATTCATGCAGCCACTCACAACCATACAGCCACTCATGCACTCACTCACCCACATACCCACTAATGCACCCATTCACTCACCCATATGCCCACTTATGCACCCTATCACTCACCTATATACTCACACATGCACTCACTCAATCATGCTTATAACCACTTATGGACCCTCTCACTCACACATACTTACTCATGCACCCAGTTACTCATCCACACAGTCACTGATACACCCACTCACTCACCAATAAAACCACCCGCGCATCCTTTCACTCATTAATACATCCACTCATGCACCCAGTCGCTGACACATACAACCACTCATACACCCTCTTACTCACCCATACACCTACTCATGCACCCACTCACACTACACTCATGCACCCTCTCACTCACCTATACACTCACTCATGCAAGCACTCACCCATACAACCAGACACACCCTCTCACTCATCCATACACCCAGTCCTGCACTCAATCCTGCATACAATCACTTATCCACCCTCTTAATCACACAATCATGCACCCGTTCTCTCACACATACAAACACTCACACACACTGTGACTCACCCATACAGCTATTCATGCACCTAGTCACACACCTATACAGCCACTCATACATCTACTCACTCATCTTTACAGCCACTCATGCAACCATTTACTCACCAATAGTCACTCATGCAGTCACCCACCCATATACTCACTCATGCACTCACTCACCCATAATCCACTCATGCAACACCACTCACACACCCACATACGCACTCATTGACTCACCCATATAACCACTCATACACCCTCTCACTCACCCATACAACCATGCACACACCTGTTACTCACTCACACAGCTACTCATGCACCCTCTCACTCAACCATACAGCAAGTTATGCCCCACTCAATCACTCATACAGCTACTCACACACCTTCTCACTCACCCATACACCCACTCATACATCACGCACTTAACCATACAACCACTGACCCACTCACTCACTCATACTGCCACTAACACTCACTTACTCACACAAGCACTCATGCACCCACTCTCACCCGTACAACCATTCATGTGTCCTTTTACTCACGCATACAGCAGCTCACACACCCAGTCACTCACTAATAAAGCCACTCATGCACCCTTTTACTTACCCATAGTAGCAGCCACTCATGCACTCACTGACCCATAGTTACTCATGCACTCTATCACTAACCCATACACCCACTCACTCACCCATACAGGCACACACAAACCCAAGTCACTCACCTATACAGCTACTCACACACCCAATCACTCACCCACTCATGCACTCACTCAGGCACAAATACACCCACTCATTGACTCACCCATATAACCACTCATAGGCCCTCTCACCCGTACAACCATGCACATACCCAAGCTACTCACCCATAAAGCTACTCACACACCCTGTCACTCACCCATACACCCACTTATGCATCACGTATTTAACCATACAACCACTCACACACTCACTCGTTCATAAGCCCACTAACACACTCACTCACAAGCACTCATGCACCCATTCTCTCACCCATACAACCACTCATGCACCCTCTCAATCACCCTACAGCAGCTCATACACCCAGTCACTCACTAATACAGCCACTCATGCACCCTATTAGTCACCCATAGAAGCAGCCACTCATGCGCTCACTGACCCTACAGTTACTCAAGCACCCTATCACTTACCCATACACCCACTCACCCATAGAGGCATGTACACACCCAGTCACTCACCTATACAGTTTCTCATGCACCCAATCAATCACGCACCCTCTCACTCACCCATGCACCCACTCATGCACCCTCTCACTAACCCATACAGCCACTCATGCCCCACTCACCCATACAGCTGCTCAAGCACCTTATCACTCAGCCATATAGCCAGTCATGACCCACTCATTCACCCAAACAGCTAGTCACACATCCTCTATCATTCACCCATACACCTAGTCAGGCACCCAGTCACTCATCCATACATCCACTCATGCACTCTCTCATTCACCAATAGAGCCACTCATGCACCCACCTACTTACCCATACAACCTCTCATACACCCACACATTCACCCATACAATCCCTCAAACACCTACTCACTCACCCAGACAGCCACTCATGCTCCCTATCAGTCACCCATACAGCCACTCACGCACCCAGTCACTCACCCACACAACTACGCAGGACCCTATTCTAACCCATACAGCTAGTCATACACCCAGTGACTCACCCATACAGTCACTGACACACTCACTCACCCGTACACCCACTCACTGACTCACTCATATAACCACTCACTCACCCTTTCACTCAACCACACAACCACTCACATACCCTGTACTACAAACATAAATGTATTTAAAAAAGCTGAAAGAGGTGGTTCTAAGGAGAACTATCTTTTTGTTTTTACCATTTTTGGGGGTGGGTCTGTGACTGTATTTTTTTTTTATGATTTCTTTTTTATTTGCGAAAAAACAGAACATCGCTTGGAACAGCAAGCACACAAAAACACAAAGTGCAACAGCTAAAAAAAAAAAATAACAGGTCTGTGCATTAATAGTCCGCACTAGAGTAGGCACAGGTTATTCACCTACATTAAGAACATTTGTACATTTTATACAAAAAATAAAAATTTTACTCTAACATGACAGTACCTTTTTGCAGATTGCGTACGTAACTTTCCGTGCATTAACCTTTTTTTTCACCTTCTGGGATGGAAAAAAAATCCAAAACTATGTTCTCCTTTCTCGTCTTAGGAATGGTTTCCTCTTCCTCCAAGACATTTTCTTCCTCCTCTTCTAGGTGTTCTTCTGCAGATGCCATGGTCAGCATATAAATAGTAAAGTAAACACCAACTAAAATGCAAAATGATGACTTGGGAAAGACAAGTGTGAAAACTCAGAGCCACTCCCAAATCAAAGAAGAATGGATGGGACCTTTCAGTATGGAAGACAGAAAGGTGCTTAACCAATCAAATCCTTTTTTTCTCGGTCACATGGCATGTGTGACGCCCCAGTGGCTCCATCACAACAGAAACGCAACTCCGTAAGATCTATTGAAATTATGTTTAATATGCATTTCCTCTCTAAATATATTGGGGGTCATTACAACATTGGCGGTAAAAGCCACTTACCGCCGTGCAGAAGACTGCCAACACACCGCCGCGGCCGCAGAATACCGCCACTGCCATTATGACCCACAGCTCGGAATCCGCCAAAATCTAGACACCCACACAAGTCCGCCACACCAAAGGTCAGTGATAAACTGGCGATAACAAAACCAACACGTCACGCCAACAGGAATACACCCACACTATCACGACCCATGAATCCACACGGCGGTCTTTCAACAGCGGTATTCCATTGGTGGTACACACCGCCACGCACAAAATACACATTCACTTACAAAACACAACCACATTGGACAATTCGAAATACACACACCTGATACACATACACACACCACTCCCACACACTCAATACAATATAAAACACACACCCACAAACCCTTACGACAACAATTGCGACAGAAGGCCATAGAGAGACACCACCAGAAAGAACAATAGCATCCACAGGCACTCAACACCATCACTCACACAACATCCACGCACCTCACACAACACACCTCTAAATATCACCCCACACATCACAACACACAACACCCCACACATCACCCACACCACCCCATGGCACCGCAAAGACACCCCAGGTTTTCTGAGGAGCTCAGGGTCATGGTGGAGGAAATCATCCAGGTAGAGCCACAGCTATTCGGATCACAGGTGCAGCACACCACCATAGCTAGGAAGATGGAGCTATGGCGAAGAATCATGGACAAGGTCAAAGCAGTGGGACAGCACCCAAAAACTAGGGATGACATCACGATGAGGTGGAACGACCTACGGGGAAGGTGCGTTCCGTGGTCTCAAGACACCAGATTGCGGTTCAGAGGACTGGCGGCGGACCCCCACCTCCTCCCCCAGAACTCACTACATGGGAGGAGCAGGTCTTGGCTATACTGCATCCTGAGTGCCTCGCAGGAGTAGCTGGAGGAATGGACTCTGGTAAGTCAAACCTTTAACTACTTCATCCCCCACCCACCTGCATGCTATCACATACCTCCACCCTCACCCTCACCCCCATCACTCCAACTCCTCACATATGTCCCAATATCACAAACCACACATCCCAAACCCAAGCCCTGCATGTAACACCAAAACATGGACACCCATCACCAAAGCATGTCCACTGCACATACCCATACACCCCCTAAACCATTATCACACAAGGTCCCACATGAGAATGCAAGCACTGGGCTACAGGGTCACCCACCCATTGCACACCATGGCACACACAGATACAATAATCATGCTTTTACACCCCTGCAGGACCCCTACCCAACGTCACCGGACAGGAGGGTCCAGACATGTCCACTCCACCCACAGAAGAGGCCCACAGTGATGACAGCAGCTCTGTCCAACTGGATCTAGATGACCAGCCCGGCCCATCTGGGACCTCGGAACTGTTGGTTCCCCTCACACTGGCACAAGCCACAACAGAGCCTCCCCCCTCTGGAAACACCAGCACAGCACCCACCCAGCGGGCCCATACCTCTGTCCCCAGGACACGTCAAGCAGCAGTGTGTCCACCACTACAGGGAACCCAGGCTAACCCACCACCCCAACAACACCAGGGACCTGGGGGCAGTGGTAGTGGGCACATGGTTCAGGGGACAGAGGCCCAGGGAAACAGGGGAACTGGGAGGGCTGCTGTGTGACAGGGGGAGGACAGGCCCAGGGAACCCACTCTCCACAAGGCCCTCTCCAACATCATGGGAGCCTACCACCAATCCCAGGAGACGATGGCAACGGTACTGGCCACGTTTCAGGAGACCCAGGGGCTGCAGGAGGAACAGTATTTGGGGTTCAGGGAGGAACTCAAATCCATCAATTCCACCCTGGGCACCATTGTAGGGGTGCTGAAGGAACTCGTCAACACCAGGAGGGACACTGTAGCACAACAAGGGGCCCCTGACACTAGCCTGGACGATGAACTGCCCACCACCTCCGCCGGCGCTAGTGGACAGGAGGCACCGCCACAGGACCACCACACTAGCACCCCACCCCCTGCAGATGGAGAACCAACCCGCAAGCGGTCCCTGAGATCCAGGACAAAGACAGAGAACAATGCCAAGACCCATGCTAGGGGGGTATTCCTGTGGGATGGCGGATAGCTGACATCAGGTCTGGCTCCTACTGGGCACACAGTTCCAGCATTGTGGTACGATCAAGTCTGTAGGTGATAATTACATGTGGCTCCTCCACTGTCGACAGGTCCACCAGCGGTCTGTACACCGGAGGATGCCGCCATCTCCTCACCTGCCCCAGCGGACGTGCCCTATGGAGGAGAACAGCGAGCAGAGAGTCAACCAACACTGAGGTACGTAAACACAACTTAATCGGAAAATGTTTTAAAATCGACATATGGCTGTATTAGTGTTTAAGCAAGGCCTAGATATGTGTGACGCAGTAAAAAAAAAAAGCCATGTGGCCCCCTGAAATGGCGGCTGCCTGACCTGTAATGTGGGACAAGGGGATATGAGGTAACTGCGCTGGCGTTGAACACCGTCGCGGTAGGCAGTCGAAGACCGCGGCGCAATCCTGCATTGGTTAATATTGGACCCTATGGGTCCCAGGAGCCAATGACGATGTACGCCGGCGGTGACGGTACGCACCGCCACAGACGTGAACGCCATTTTCTGTCTGTTCAATCACTTGATACCTGATCTTCGACAGGAGAGGACCTACACTGCAAGTGCTGCTGTGACTTCAGTCTGGAAGAGACAATGGCTCGTGTGTCTGGGGAAAGGGCCCCTTGCCTTCAGCACAGAGGAGTTGGAGAAACTAGTGGATGGGGTCCTCCCCCAGTACACGCTATTCTACGGTCCTCCAGACAAACAGGTGAGTACACTGTGAGCATGCTGTATGGGTAAAGGCCTGTTTGGAGTGGTGTGGATGAAAGATAGGGGGGGTGGGAGAATGAGGCATGCATGAAACGACGTTGAGTGCATGTGCGTCATTGGCAAGGGTAGGGATGCGGGCCAATGACTGTGACCGTGCGGACGGTTATATCTTCTCCTTTTCCCCTGTACTATTCCTGTAGGTCAGCACCCACCAGAAGAAGGATATTTGGCGTGCCATTGCCAAGGAAGTCCGGACCCTGGGGGTCTACCACAGACAGAGCACCCACTGCTTGAAAAGATGGGAGGACATTCGCCGCTGGAGCAAGAAGATGGAGGAGGCCCAGCTGGGGATGGCCTCCCAACGTGGGAGGGGTGCCCGTCGCACCTTGACCCCCCTGATGTTCTGGATCCTTGCAGTGGCATACCCGGAGTTGGATGGGCGCTTGAGGGCATCACAGCAGCCACAAGGGGGTGAGTACACTCTCATTCAGCTGATTCAGCGTGCATTGTAGGTGTCTGGGTGGGGGGAGGTGGGCTGTGGGTTCCCCTAGGCCAGGGCGAGTTTAGTAGGCAAAGTCCCTAGTTAAGGCAGGCCCTGTGGCACCCCACCCCGCCTGTGTACAGAGCCAACTACATCTAGTCAGGCTCCTGTGACTTCCATGTGTGCAGTAATCGGGCATAGCCTTGTAAGCCATGTCCCTGTGATTGATTAGGGAAATCCAAGTGCACGGCGTAGTGCAGGGGGCTTCTGTGTCTGTAGTGTCCGCCAACGGTAGCGGTATTGCATGCACTCAACATGTCTTTCTTCTGTCTTCCCCCCTTTTTTGTGGTCTCCCTGTGCTTGTGTGCATAAGCATCATCAGGCGGAGGAGCAGTGGCACCGGAGAAGGAGGGAGCTGCATCCCACATGGCCCTGGAGGGCGACACAACGGAGTCAGAATCCACCAGTGGGATGGAGGGCGAGGGGAGCTCCACGGCGGGGGCAGGAGCTGAGACCAGCGACACGGACTCCTTCTCTGATGGGAGCTCCCTTGCGGTGGCGGGCCCCTCTGTGCCCCGTATCTACAGGTACAGCTGCCACCCCCCCTACCAGCACCACCCTCCCAGCAGCCCCTCAGCGTTTGCCCCGTGGCCGCTCATCCAGGAGGGTGGGCATCTTTTTCACCCCAGGCACCTCAGCCCTTGCCCGCCCTGCTGCCCTCAGTGAGGAGGCCATTGACTTCCTCAGGTCCCTCACTGTTGGGCAGTCTACCATTTTGAATGCCATCCAGGGTGTAGAGAGGCAGTTGCAACAGACCAAGGCATACCTGGAGGGCATTCATTCTGGTCAGGCAGCCCATCAGCGAACTTTCCAGACTCTGCCTCAGCACTGATGGCAGCCATTGTCCCTGTCTCTAGCCTCCCCCCCAACTTCCTCCACCCAGACCCAAACCCCTGTACCTCAGCCTATCCCAAGCACACCATCATGCACACACGTCAACACACAAGGGAAGCTCAGGCAAACATAGGGGGTCATTCCTACCCTGGCGGTCATGGACCGCCAGGGCAGGGGACGGAGGAAGCACCGCCAACAGGCTGGCGGTGCTTCAGGGGCAATTCTGACCGCCGCGGTCAGAAAAGGGAAACCGGCGGTTTCCCGCCGGTTTTCCCCTGCCCCAGGGAATCCTCCACGGCGGCGCTGCAAGCAGCGCCGCCAATGGGATTCCGACCCCCTTCCCGCCATCCTGTTTCTGGCGGTTTTCCCCGCCAGAAACAGGATGGCGGGAACGGGTGTCGTGGGGCCCCCTAACAGGGCCCCATTAAGATTTTCAGTGTCTGCAAAGCAGACACTGAAAATCGCGACGGGTGCAACTGCACCCGTCGCACACCAGCAACTCCGCCGGCTCCATTCGGAGCCAGCTTCATCGTTGCTTGGGCTTTCCCACTGGGCGGGCGGGCGGCCTTTTGGCGGTCGCCCGCCAGCCCAGCGGGAAAGTCAAAATGACCGCCGCGGTCATTTGACTGCGGTACGGTCTTTTGGCGGTCACCGCCTGGCGGGCAGCGCCCGCCGCCCGCCGGGGTAGGAATGACCCCCATAAGCCCCACACATCCCACAGGCACTCACGCAAGCATCATACACATGCAGACATACCAACAGCCACTGCCTCCACTGTGTCCCCCTCCTCCTCGTCTCCCTCCTCCCTCCCAGTCTCGTCTCCACTCACACCTGCATGCACTACATCGTCAGCCACTACCTCCATCACCAGCACACCCACCACCACACCCCGCTCACGTGCAGTCACCACCCCCACTACCATTCACACATCTCCTGTGTCCTCCCAGTGTGTCTGTGAGCCCACCTCCCAAGGTACACAAACGCAACCACACACCCACCCAACAGCCATCCACCTTACGACAGCCTCCAGCCCATGCACCTTCACCCAAAGTCACCAAACATACACCTCCTACAACCACTACCTCTTCCTCCACTCCCAAAGCCACTCCATCTACCCGTCCCATTGTGTCCAAAAAAAACTTTTCCTGTTGTCAAGTCTGGGAAAACCTGCACGGCGGACAAGATCGCCACAAGCACTGCTGCCAAGGACACCGCCACCACAAGCACCGCTGAACATGACACTGCCGCAACAAGCACCGCAGGTCAGTGAGCGCCAAAGATTCCAACGCTACTGAGGCCGCCACGAGCAGGCTGAAGCACTTTGGGCACAAAGCCCCCTCCAGAAACAGTGGAGATTCACATCCACTACCTCAGTCCTTGGCAGGATGAGGCACTCTGGGCACAAAGCCCCCTCCAGAACAAGTGGAGATTGACATCCACTACCTCAGTCCTTGGCAGGATGAAGCACTCTGGGCACAAATCCCCCTCAAGAACCAGTGGAGATTCACATCCACTACTTCAGTCCTAGGCAGGATGAAGCACTCTGGGCACAAAGCCCCCTCCAGAACCAGTGGAGAAAGGCATCCACTACCTCAGTCCTTGGCAGGATGAAGCACTCTGGGCACAAAGCCCCCTCCAGAACCAGTGGAGATTGACATCCACTACCCCACTCCTTGGCAGGATTAAGCACTCTGGGCACAAAGCCCCCTCCAGAACCAGTGGAGGGTGACATCCACTACCTCAGTTCTTGGCAGGATGAAGCACTCTGGGCACAAAGCCCCCTCCAGAACCAGTGGAGATTGACATCCACTACCCCACTCCTTGGCAGGATTAAGCACTCTGGGCACAAAGCCCCCTCCAGAACCAGTGGAGGGTGACATCCACTACCTCAGTTCTTGGCAGGATGAAGCACTCTGGGAACAAAGCCCCCTCTAGAACCAGTGGAGAAAGGCATCCACTACCTCAGTCCTTGGCAGGATGAAGCACTCTGGGCACAAAGCCCCCTCCAGAACCAGTGGAGATTCACATCCACTACCTCAGTCCTTGGCAGGATGAAGCACTCTGGGCACAAAGCCCCCTCCAGAACCAGTGGAGATTCACATCCACTACCTCAGTCCTTGGCAGGATGAAGAACTCTGGGCACCAAGCCCCCTCCAGAACTAGTGGAGAAAGGCATCCACTTGAGAGACTGTGGCTTTGCACTCCCCAGTATAAAGCAGTGGGCAAACCACCCACTGGAGATACTTGAGAGACTGTGGCTTTGCACTCCCCAGGATGCAGCAGTGGGCAAACCACCCACGAGAGACTTGAGAGACTGTGGCTTTGCACTCCCCAGGATGCAGCAGTGGGAAAACCACCCACTTGAGCGACTTGAGAGACTGTGGCTTTGCACTCCCCAGGATGCAGCAGTGGGCAAACCACCCACTTGAGACTTGAGAGACTGTGGCTTTGCACTCCCCAGGATACATCAATGGGCATGGAGCCCCCTCGCTGATCTGGCGTTGTGCACTCATCCGGCTGAGGTGCCCACCCTTCCCTTCCCCCTAAGGTGCCTGTTGTATTTCTATCCGATGCCCCAGCAGTGTTCTCTCCGTTTTGATCGGGTATTGAGTGTGGGCCTCAACCATGCATTTTGGGCCCAGTGGTCCACGGACTATGATGGTGGAATACCTTGGACTTGTATTCTTGGTGTATATCTTTGTTTCCAGTGTAAATATATTTATATGAATGTATATATTTTTGATTACTGTTTTTGAATAGATTACAAACGTTCCGACTCATTTCCTTTTGTCCTTGCATTCTTCCAGGGGGAGTTGGGGGTTGTTAATGTAATGTATCTACATGTACTGGTGTGTGTGTTGTAGTGGGTGAGGGTAGGGGTGGGAGTGTTGCGTGTGTGTGTCACTCTTTTTTCCCTACCCCCTCCCCTGTGTTGTAGGTACAGTACTCACCGTGGTCTTCGCCGCCGTCTTTGTTGTTCCTGGTAGAGAAGCAGGAAGATAAAGGCGACAGTATCTGGAGTTCCGGTTCCATGGCGTCCTGGTTCCTCATGGGGTGTGTAGAGGTGAGCGTTTTCCCTTCCAAGTCCTGTTTCCGCCGTGTTTTTGTCTGCGGAGAATCGCCCCGGAAAAGGTGGCGGATTGGATTGTAGTAATACAGTGGGCGGAACCTTGTCTTCCGCCTGTCTGTTGGCGGTTACCGCCGCGGTGTTGGTTTGTACCGCCGTGGCGGTTGGAGTGTTAAAGTGGCTGTCTATGTTGGCAGTTTTCGCCACGGTCGTGATTCCATTTGTTTTACCGCCGGCCTGTTGGCGATTTTAGCGCCGCTTTAACACCGACCGCCAGGGTTGTAATGACCACCATTATTTCCTTAGTCTCACAGTAAACCTTTTTCTTTAACTTAAACATTGAAAGTGTCTATATATATTTTTTACTACTGCAAAATGTCAGAGTCGTGTCACCTGCATGATTCTAGAAATATGTGCCAGCACGGTGAGAGATGTTGTTGCGACTTCCAAAATACTAGTAAAACCACAATTATAATATTTATCCTCTATTGCTCCAGTACTTACTTAACAATATCACTAAACCTTTTGCCTTAAACTAAATATTAATAACATATATATGTGTTCTACAAATATTGAAAGTACATGGAAGTCGCGTACTGTTAGCGAGGGTTCGTGTCTGGTGCACGACTCCTAAATTTTAAAAAAAGAATAAATTAAAATAACACCACCACATTACTATATATACCTGTCAACTATCTGTAATTTGCACAAGGCAGTTGGATACAGGCACTAGTGGTGGTACACAATAGTATTTGGATTAACTTATAGTAATGCAAATACTTTACTTTAAAGGACCCACAGAAATTCACTGAAAAAAACAAAGGTTACAAGGACGTTATAGTTACAAAATAGAATTTAAAAAACCTTAGAAATTCATTGAAAAATATATGAGACTTTATAGTTAGGAAATAGGATGAAAAAAAATTCGAAATTCAGTGAAAAACCCAAAGGTTAGTGGGACGTTATAGTTAGGCTCACGTTTGACAAGTAAATTGATGTAACTGACCATGTCATGAGCAATGTAATATGTGAGGTCATAAGCAGTGTGTTACTGGGGCGTCGGTTACAGTTAGCTCAGGTAACTATAACTGCTGAATTTCTCTGGTTTTGTATTTGTCAAATGCGAGCCTAACTATAACGTCCTGTAAACTTTGTTTTTTTCACTGATACATATTCACTTGGCAGAAACATCAGTAGACAGCTCTTAAACGTTTGTGCTTCGTTTTGTATCACGGTATGTTACCTATTTCGTTTCCCAGCCGAGGACAACCTTACTTTGGGTGAAAAACGACCATGCGGACGCCGCTGAATAGACATCATTTGAGGGTTGCAGGTGTGAACCTTGGTTTGCTAACTGCGACCCTTGGCACTGCCCTTGCGTCTCTGCCCCAAAGACCACAAAGGAAGTACCATGAACATAAATAAAAGAGGGCTTCCACGATCTGTGTTCACTTTCTGTTGCCCTTCTACAACCGGGAAGTTTTATACTCATTACTGCGAGCACCATTCTTCAGAATGTTTTTACTTTTGCACAATACGCTATGAAGTGCACATGATGAGCCCCCATAAAAATTACAATATTGCTGACCAGGTCCTGCTGCATGGTGTCTCTAGTGCAATGACACATTCTTCCTGACGTCTTTCTAGAACACAGGGACGTCTGCCAGCCATAAGTTTTGAATTCCTTATAAATAACCGTAGCTTAGCTGAACAACTTTCTTCGCTTGTAACCCTTGTCTCATTGATGCCCACAACAAACACCAATAAAATACAAACAATTAATCTCTGAAATGCACTTGGTCAGCTCTGCAAAAGGCTGGGGCCTTTTGTTGAAGCTCTCGGAGCTGCCGTGGGAAAGCAAGACTCCAGAAGTGTTTTGCAGTGAGTCAAAACTCGGCTACGCACGTAATCACCGTTAAACCTCACTGCAAATATATGTTCCCAGTTCTTAAATGTTTGCATGGGCTCCCCATTAAGAAAAGGGTTCTATTAAAGGCCGTGGTAATCCTACTAAGGTGATAGAAGATACCGCCCCTCCATTTATATCTTATAAATTCAGCATCTACCTGGCGTCCTTGTCCCTTCGATATCAGTTCTTTTCTGCTTGAAATCCCTGAAACTTAAAACAAAGCCTTTATAGATATTGCATTTTCAGTGGCTGCAGCCAGGGAGTGGACCAAACTCCACAGCGAGCTTTGTTTTTCGCCAGTCGTGTTTTTAACAACTAACCTCTATCTTGTCGATTTAACTGTCTTGTATTTGTTTCACTGTAGCCACCCTACGCCTACTGTGCCAAGTAGCTTTGGAGTTTACATGCGCTGAATACATACAAATACAATTACATTGAATCCTTCTTTACGTATCTCATTAAAAGAAAGGCACCTGGCACTGTTCACAGAGTTGTTACATGTACATAGGAAGCTGCCTAATGGCCCTGTTAGAAAACTACAGCTTTATGTAGTCCTAGCTTTGTACCCAAAGTAAACATGCATTATTCCGAGACTTGCCTTTATATTTTTACTATTACAAGTAAGCTTTCAAAATCAGACCCTGGATTGTGCTGCTAGATAAAATGACAGGACTGACTGAAGTCATCTCACATGACATGGTGCCACTTGTAAAAGGTGCACACACAACCTTACTTCGTTGTCCATGAGATATGTGTTCTGTCAGGTAGGCTTCCAAAGCTGTTCATGTAGTACTCGAGAGGGAAGCTTACAATGCTGCCTGCTGCTCGCATGGCACTGTTAAGGGCTTGATCCTAACTGGCATACAATCCTGGTTGGCAACTGTGCACCTGGTAAATCCTGACACTGGCGGATGCAGTATGTACAGACTGGGCAATTTTACCATACCATTCCCAGTTTTGAAGCCTGGATAACTTGCAAAAACTTCATTTTCCTACACTCCAAGGACAGAAAACACAGAGGTGAGTGACAGAAAGACAATGATGTCAAGAGAAAGTAGACGTTACACAGCAAAATAGGGAGAGGAAGAGATCTATCCAATACAAGGTGAAAAAGAGGTTAGGAGAACGTGAACAGGGAAGTAGAGGCTGACTGGAGAAATGAAAAGGGAGTGATGGGGGCAGGTGTATAGTGTGCAAATAAAAAGGGAGAGTGGGGAGCAAAGAAAAAGGACTTCAGTGAGCAGAGCCGAAAACTGGGAAAAACAAGAGGGGACATAATAAAATAGATCTTATTAGAGGAAGATGGAATGTGGAAGGTGGATTAGAGAGAATATTTGCAATAGAATTTGGGTAGGTGGGAAAGAGGAGAGCTGTCTCGACAACACAATTAGACAGTGGTCAAAGACATGGATTAACATGAAACGATGAGTGGATGGGACTAAGCTAAAAGTCAAGATGTGCAGGTGAAAGGAAAATGGAAAATACATAAAAATAAATAGGGGCGGTAAGAGGAAATCTAGGAGAGATATTGGCAAACAAAAAACAAGCAGAGATAAAGGTGCGAGAATAAGGGTGATAGAACTGGAAGAGGTTAACTGAGAAAGCAAGAGTGAATGAATGAAAGAGGTTGTTCACAGATAGGTGGTGGGCATACCCCAGGTTTATAGTGCCATCATATATTAACTACTCGAGTACACTGTTCTGAAATGCGAGCTGTCTCAACATAATATTCATTGAGAACATACAGGTCACCTAAAGCATTTGCTTGGTAGGAGCAAGTGCCCTCACCCACCAAATTGGTGGCATACTTTATCATCAGGCATTGCTCCTCATTGAGCTGGTGCTGCAATGCCTTACAGGCCCCGCAGGAGGGCACTTTGCCAGTGATCTTCCATGAGAATGCAGTGAATTTCAAGTCTGCATTTTGGCTGGAGTGTGAAGAAAGTGTGAAGGATTGGGAAGGTGGATTAAAATTAGCTACAGGTACCAACACTATCACTTTACTCAAGGATGTTGGGACGTATGGCAAGATTAAAAACAAACAGGGTACTAAAACCAGAAACAATTATCTGTGAGCCCCTACAAAACAATCTGCGTGTATGTGTCCTACATTTGAGACTGCGGTCGACATGTTTCACGCCCTTATCAGTCCCTATGGATCTATTGGCTTTTCGTCAGGACCATACAAAAAAAACCTAATCCTTACTTGAAAGACAGTAAGGTGGCCCTCGTGGCTAATGTGCCTATTTTTTAATGTTTTTAACACTAATGTGTGCACGAACATCCTCTGCTGGTTACCTGAGAAGGAAGAAAAGGATATAAGATGTGTCAGTAAATTTGACGAAGCATATTCATTGTGTGTGGTGTTGATGTGCTCATGCACACACTCGTTAGCCAACAACTGGTGAAAAAAGCATGCCATGGTGTGTAGGAAATTACTTCCTGTAGTCTTAAAACAAACTTACTCTCCCTCAATCTGGATAAGGCCCTTAGGGTTGTGTGGATTCTGCAGCTCCTACGTTTCTAGTGATGGAAATGTATATAACTGTAAAAGGATGATATATAATAGTGATGTAGCCAAGAGGCCAACAGTATCAAACACAAACATAAAAAGCAAAATGGCCAATGCACTAAGGATTAATTATCCATATTTTCGTCACTGATATGTAGGCGCAGCTGACTTATGAAATATTAATCTCCAGTACGCCACAAACAAAACTACCAACTGCGTTCCTCATATATTGGTGCCCCATGATGGAAAAACATCATAGCCCTCGCCAAATATGTTCAAAAGTGTTCATATATAGGACAGATAGTAGGTAGTATCATTCAAGCACTGAGACACCCCAACATAAGTTCATTTGTATATAAACCTTCTCTGTAGGCTTAAGGGTAAATTATTGTTGTGCTTCGCACACATACCTCTGTGCTTCTAACATACATATGAGAATTAGGTTATCAGTTTTGAAAATCCTAGGTAGGCAGAATGAGTGCTCTTTCAAATATACTTGTACAATTAGGAGGTATGGCGGTACGTCTCTTAGAGTAAAAAACCAATGAAGTAAACAGTGGTCAGTTCCTGTTGACCACACAGATGCAACATATTAAAGCAATGAGGGTAGAGAAAGTTAACAACACCAGCCTGTTAGTGTATTAATTTATAGTTTATTAATATTAATTTATTCACTTGCTTTGGGAGCTTTGGGAATAAGAGGCTGGAGTAGTTTACTGTTTCTTTTTGTTGGCTTTAGGACTCCGGGCACTTTACCACTCCTAACCAGGGCTCAATTGCATGAGCTCTCACCCTCTAAACAAGGTATGATTGGTTTACACCTGTTTGGCATATTTGATGTACTTGTAAGTCCCTTGTTAAGGGGTATACCATATGACCTCGGCCTGTAAATTAAATGCTACAAGTGGACCTGCAGCAAGGAGAATTTATTACCACCATTCTAAACATACCAAACAGGACACAATTACTCTTTTCTGATCAGGGATTAACACTTTAAAGGGTATAAGGGGATGTTAATCTGTGAGAAGAGCAGGCCACACAGTAGTGAAAAACACACAAAATAGGCTGTTTGTCACTACCAGGATATTCAAGACATAAAGGTACATGTCCTACCTTTTACTTACACAGCACCCTGCCCATAGGGCTACCTAGGGCCTACATTAGAGGCGACCTATGTGTGATAAGAGGGGAATTTAAGGCTTGGCAAGTAGTTGTAAATGTCAAGTCGAAGTGGGAGTAAACTGTACAGACAGGCACTTCAGCGGCATGCCGAATACAGGTCTGAAAGGCTACTTCTGTGGATGGCACAACCAGTGCTGCAGGTCCACTATTACCATTTAATTTACAGGCCCTGGTTATATGGAATACCACTTTAGAAGGGAATTACAAGTAAATCAAATATGCCACACAAGTGAAAAGCAATCATACCCTATTTAGAGGGTGGAAGCACATACACTTTAGTACTGTTTAGCAGTGGTAAAGTGCACCGAATCCTAAAGCCAAATAAAGAACATCAGAAAAGTAGGAGGAGAATGGCAAAAAGTTTGGAGTAACCCTGCAAAAAGGTCAAGGTCCAACACATATGGGTGCACATTTTACTGGTGGAGAGGCCATAATGTCTATTGCACTGAAACACAAAGAAAGCACAGAATTACGCCTTCTACTGTTGGACTCACTCATTTAAGATATGCACTTATACTAGAATATTCATGGATGTCCCAGACGGTGAAACATACTCTCATAAATGGTGCAACTAAAAAGTACTTTGTGTGTGAGAAGAACAAGTTAATTACCTTCGTAACGCCTTTTCTGGTAGAGACTATATCTAGATGTGGATTCATTACCTTCTAATTTCCCAAGCGTCAGACTGGATTCGGAAGATTGTTGTGAGCAGGAATCCTGCGCGCCGTCAGGTGGCGATGATCTGCTCTGTGTGTGTCATCCACACCGGAAGTGACGTTGCAGTACTTATATAGGTGCCACCCAGGCACATCAACATAAGTTACTTTTCACAAGTTTCCACACCAGAAGCGCAGAGCCGTGTACACTGACCAATGGTGCGAATAACTGGGGCCCTAAAGGGGTTCAACCCTATCTCTAGAAATCTGTTTGCAGAGAGGGAAGAATGGGTGGGTCGGTAAGGAATCTGCAGCTAGATATAGACATGAAGAGTTACTGAAGGTAAGTAATTGTTCATCTAATAAGACACTTCTAGACGCAGATTCCTTAACTTTGAATAGATACCCAAGAAAAACCTCCCCGCAGGTGTGTCTGCAGACCAATTTCAAACCAGGAATCTTTGCTGGACCAAACAGGCAAAGTGCCCATTTCTACAGAACTCACTGTCCAGCTAGTGGTATTTGGTAAACGTGTGCAGGGATGCCAAAGTTGCTGTCTGGCAGATGTCCAGGACCGGAACTCTACATGCTAATGCGGTGATCGCAACTTTATCTCTGGTGGAATGAGCTCAAAAGCCTTCAGGAGGTTGTTTCTTGGCCAATGTGTCGCAGATTTTAATGCAAACCACAACCCACCTAGTCCACTTCCGCACCGCTCAACCTTTCTTCACACCAACATACCCTACGAAGGGTTGGGGATCCACCTGAACTCTTCTGTGCGATCAAGGTAGGGCAACAACACTTTTTGGGTCAAGGCGATGGAGTCACTACGAGGGAGCGAAAAAGGTAGGCAATGTGATTGACTGGCCTACATGAAATGGGGGTGGCAACTTTTGGCAGAAAGGAGGCCCTTGTGCTATGGTCCACTTTGTCAGAGTACAGAGAGAGAGAGAGATAGAGAGAGAGAGAGTTAAGGCAGTTTAGCTGATCAGGCCTGCAGCTCACTCACTCAGCCACCAGATGTAATTGCCAAAAGGAAGGCTGTTTTCAGTGTCAGAAGCCTGAGGGGACAATTGTGGAGAGGCTTGAGGAGAGCACACATTAAGAATGTTAAGACCTGATTGAGATCCCAGTGACATTATAAATGGTGACCTTTGAGGAACCTATGAACAATAAGAGACATGAACAAGAAGGGTTGGTCAGGCAACTGCAAGAAGGCAGAAATGGCAAAGAGATAGCCCTTCACAGTGCCCAGACCAGAGCCCTGCTGGGCTAGAGAAAGAATAAAGAGTAAGACTCCAGAAAGGGGGGGGCAGAAAAGATAATCAACATGCTACTCTGCGCACCCGCCACAAATTTCTTTCACCGGAAGGCATATACTGTCTTGGTGGAGGGACGCTTGGCTGCCAAAATAACTTGCCAGACTTCGGCAGGAAGGCTGAAAGCTGTCAACTGCTGCTGCTCAATCTCAATGCAAGAAGGCGGAGAGTGGACCAGTTCGTGTGGATAACATCCCCCTGCTGCTGTATCAGAAGATCCTCCCGAAGAGGCAGCCTGATCGGAAGATCAGTGCTCATGTTCAGAAGCTCAGGATACCAGACTCTCCCTGACCAGTCAGGAGCCACAATGATGACTTGGGCCCAGTTGTTCCTAATCTTCCTGAGAACTCTGGGCAACAGTAGTATGGGCAGAAAGGTGTACAGGAGGCCTGAACTCCACTCAAGACTGAAAATGTCTCGGAGTGAGAGCTGCCTTGAATACTCCAGCGTGCAAAACTGCTGACATTGAGCATCCTCAGCAGTGGTGAACAAACCTAACCAGGGCTTTCCCCATTGCTGAAAGAGCCCTTACACCATCTCCGGATGGAGATGCCATTCATGATCCACTAGGCATCAACAGCTGAGTTTGTCTGCCCTGGTGTTCACAGAACCAGCCTGGTGTTGAACGACCAGGGAAATGCCCTGTTGTTCCAGCCAAGTCCAGGGACACAGGGCCTCGAGACAAAAGGCCCGCAATCCCACCCCACCATTTGTTGCAGTACCAACCACTTTGCGGTGGTGTTGTTTGTGAACACCTGCACTAGCCTTTCCCTGAAGGAAGGTAGAAAGGCTTTCAATGACAGCTGGATTGCTCGGAGCTCCAGCATGTTGATGAGGAGTCCTGCTTCTGCCAGAGACCAGAGTCCTCTGATCTCCATCCCTCCCAGATGGCTGTCCCATCTCAGGAGTGACTCATCTGTCACTACTGTGAAATCTGGTTGGGGAAGCGAGAGGGGTCTGCCTCTGACCCAACTGCTGTTCATTAGCCACCACTGCAGGTATCTGCAGTTCCCTCTGAGATCTGGACTATGTCGGAGAGATTCTCCTGATGCTGCGCCCACTGGAACATCAGGTTGCGCTGCAGAGCCAGTATATGCCACTGGGCATGTGTCACCAAGCAGGATGCAGGAGGCCATGAGGACCAACAGTCTCAGAATCATTTTCACCAAAGTCCAGGATAGAGGCTGAAACATCAGTACCATAGCCTGAATATCCTGGACTCCCCTTTTGGGAGGATATGCTCAAAACTGCACCATGTCCAGAACAGATCCAATGAAAGGAAGCTTCTGAGAGGGAGTCAGGTGTGACTTCAGCACACTGATAACGAACAACAGCAAATGCAAAAGGTTTGCCCTAGTCTGGAGGTGGGAGATGACAGCCTGGGGTGAGCTCGTCTTCAACAGCCAGTCATCAAGATAGGGGAAGACTGGCACCCGTGATCTCTGCAGCTGAGCTGCAACCACTGCCATCACTGTGTGTAACACCCGATGGGCACTGGTGAGACCAAAGGGAAGCACGGTGAACTGAAATTGCTCATGGCCTACTGTAAACCGCAGGTAAAGTCTGTGGCAAGCAGCATGGGAATGAGGAAATATGTGTCCTGCAAGTCCAATGCTACCATTAAGTCTCCTGGATCCAGGGCAGACAAGACCTAAGCCAACATGAGCATTTTTAATTTCTCCTTCTTGAGGAAGAGGTTGAGGGTTTAAAGATCTACAATAGGACGAAGGCCCTTGTCTTTTTTGGGAATTAAAGAGTAGCCGGAATAGCAACCACAGCCTACATCAGGCGCTGAAATTCTATCTAGAGCTCCCTTGGCAAAGAGAGCTGAGACGTCCTCGTGGAGAAAGGACAGATGATCCACTATAAGCCGGTCGTGAGATGATGGCATCCTGCTGCCAATTGGTTCCCATGCTGGTAATGGGGCAGATTAGGAAGTCTTGGATGTTGTAACTGCTGGGGGTGGGGGGTTGGTGGTGAGGAGGGTCGGGGCGTTGGGACTGACCAGACTACTGACTACCGGACCCATGAGGCTTGTAGGTACCACGCCATCAGCCACACAGAGGGTGGGGAGTATGTGCAGCTCGGTGGCTAAGCAATTATTGACAGGGCTGGAAGCCCCTTCCGTAGCCACAAAAGTAGTGAAAGGAAGACTGGTGATGACGAGAGGCCCAAGGACCTGACCATAGCCTGAGAGCCCTTGAAGTACTCTAGTGCCAAAATTGCCTTGTCTCCGAAGAAACGGGTGCCACTGAAGGGCATGTTCATAAGGAAAGCTTAGACAATCCCCTGAAAAGCTGTCCTCAAATAGGTGTGGGGCCTAAGGGCCACCGTAGATGAAACCTCGCTTCCCAGGCCATAGAGCCTGAAAGAGTATGGCACAGGCCTCATCCGGGGCCTGTTGCATCACTTGCGCAACGGTGTCCCACAAAATGTGGGAGTAGCAGCCCAAAAGGCATGTGGTGTTCACAGACTGCAAGGCTGGCAAAAGAAAACAACTTCTTCCTCAAAGAGTCCAGGCTTTTGGATTCCCTGTCTGGGAGGGTGGTATGGAACGCGCCTTAAGGTGTTGAGGCTTGGACTACCAGGCTCTCCAGGGAAGGGTGTTGGGAGAGAAAATTTGAGTCTTCTGGGGTGAGGTGGTGGCGGCAGGAAATCACCCTAATCACAGGAGCCCGTCTGTTGGGTTTGGACCAAGTCCTCAACAGGACGGCAGTAAGAGGGTCACTGAATAAAAGTAGGAGTTCGGACGAGGAAAATCCCGGTTACAACACCTCTGTCAACATGTCAGTCTTGACTGCCACTTAGGGCAATTGAAGGTCCAGGACTCCAGCCACCTTTCGCACCACCATCACAAATGACGCTCCCTCCTATATAGCATTGGATGTGGCATCGTGCGATGCTCCTCCGGCTCCAGTCAGAGTCAGGGATCACAATGCTGATGGCGCCGCCAGTGAATGTCGACGATGCCGAGACCATGCACATCGGGGCTGGCACCGGGGAAGATCTCAGTGGTACGACCGGTGACAGTTCACATACAAGAATTGATTCATGGGAACCCACTGGAGATGAGACCAAAGCTGCTGGAGTGGAAGCAGATGGGTCCCCCTTCAGCCCCACAGGGCCTGAAGGCACGTCAGAGGGGTTGGGCCGCCCAAACATGAGGCACATGGACTCATAAAACACTTTAAGGTAGGCAGGGGTTGCTCGGACTCCCGGAAAGTCATGGAGAAGCAGATTAGACCCAGGCGTATGCTATGAGGAATCAGGCTGTGAAGGCAGATGTTCCCTTGTCTTGTCAGCTGACGGACAAGGCAAAGGCGAAAACCGCTTCAACTTCTTGCTCTTCTTCTTGTGTCTCGACTTACCCAACCGTCTCAAGGACTTAGAGTGGGACGAAGATAACTGCGGGCTCCAGGACTGGTCCCAGGACCTTCCTCTCGAATGGGACCTCAATCTGCGTGTGTTCAAAGTGTTCGGGTGCATGGCGCGGCAATCCAGGCACAGAGCTTAAATCCTGTTTTTCTAGATGATATGCCTACATACCTGGAGGAAAATCCTGAAAAATGTGCAACAAAACGTTGAAAAAAGCCAGTCAAAAATGACTGGGGGTAACACTTCTCCAGATAAGCCATGGTTGGCATGGAAAGAAATAAACTGATGTCAGTGCACCTGGGTGGTGCCTATATAGGTACTGTGACATCACATCCAGCATGCACAACGCTGACGATTCACGTGGAGCTGATTGACGTCATCTGGTGGCGCGCAGGGCTAATGCTCACAAAAATCTTCCTGATTCTTTATGAAACCTAGGAAATTCAAAGGTAAGCAATCTGCAGCTAGAAGTCTCTATCAGAGATGTTATCTTCCTGCCATGTAGGGCCTGCATGGGAGATTCACACCCTGGGTCTTAGCACTGCTGAATGAAGGCCAACAATTAAAGGGCATATCTGCAAAACCTCCGCCCCCAAATTACCAACGCACCTGCGCAAAGATTGTCTGCCAGTCCCTGTACTCCCAATCGGTATGAAACTGACTTCTGCGACTCCTGTGGCTAGAGCTCGGTGGAGAAGGGTTGCACTGCCAGGCCTGATGATATAAGTAAATAAAAATACTTCTATAAATAAAATAAGGTTACAATTCATTGACAAAAGAACACTTTAGGTGCAAAGAACTGGGTGGGTATGTGCATTTAGATTCCTTAAATACCAAATGCATTCTTTATATAAAATATAGAAATCCTTCCTGCTGCTGCTGACCAGTTCATACTTAGATGTCTAATACTGTTTCGTTAAAGGGAGAAAATGCGGAATCAACCTAAGTGTGAGTGCACAGGACAAGTGGCACACTGACAAGGATCAGAATGCCTTGGCCCAGAAGATACCGCCAAAGTGTAAGGATCACAAAGTGAACGTTGTTAGCACCACTTTTTCTAGAAAAGATGTTTGAATTTGCAACTTGGGGTGAGGGGAGATATCAAACGCCAAACCTTAAGTGTTTCAAATTTAGTGCAGACTGGATAAAGGAATCAACAGTTAGAAGCTGTTTGCAAAATAGATAATTAAAAAAAAAAAAAAAAAAAAAATTCACACGAGAATTGGCATTGGCAACTTATTAAGTCGAATAACGCTAAAAGTAAGTACACCAAATTCAACAGGCACAGACCCTTTTGATCATTTAGTGTCTTCTTGGTTGGGTTAATTTTCATCTAACTGTTTTAGAGTTATTAAGCAAAAACGTATGTGTCCAGTTACATGTGCAGGGGCTGTATATGTACGTAAATGTTTGTGGACAACAAGTAACTTCGCAAACTTCAGACAGTGATAACTTCACACATGTGGCAAGCGTAAACAGGATGCCAGGTATAACACAATCAAAAGCTTTGCAAAATAGAGTGCCAGTGTGGATGTCACACACACAACCACACACAAACAAGTATTATTAGATCGACAAAGCAAACATTTTAATGTTTCCAAATATCTACAGAAAACATCAACAAGGCACACTGCCTGTGCTTGTGTGCTACAGGACTCAAGCTGTATGTCACCGACACGGCCAAACAAAGCTGAAACCAATATAAGGATGCATGTGCTTTCGGTCAGAGGTATCCTAGTCTGGCAAATCAGCCTGAACAATTCCTACTGGGGTATCACGTCTGACTTGCATATTGCTGATCCTCTCTATAGTGATTTAGTGGGCAAAAAGGAATGAACTGGAATGCTGCCCAAGCGATTGCCAGTGGTTGAGAATTTTGCAAGCATTGCACTGATCACCTTCATCAGCACATTGGGGGTGGGGATTAAGTACAATCAACATAACATAATTTGGTAAGACGCCACAAAGTAGTAAAATATACTATTGACAAACAAGTTACTTACCCTCAGTAATGCTCTTTCTGCTGGACACTGTCAGAATGGATCTGGATATTTCAACAGTAACTGCTCCCACATGCCAGTAGATTGGACCGTACGATCCCACAATGGCCTTGCGCCACATCAGATACGACATGTTGAGTTGTATATAGGTGCTCCTACACATTGACATCAGTCCTGTATTGGGTTTTTCTGCACCATCAGATGCGGCCCAATCACGACAGATTAGATGTGATAGTGTGTTGAATGTAACTTGGGACCTTTTAACAGATAATACAGTCCATTCCAGAGAATGGGGAGGAATCTATCTGTGGTTAGGTTGAGTAGCCACAAGGAGAAGCATTACTAGACAGGAGTACCTTTCTTCTGATGGATACTTCTAATCGCAGATTCAGTACCTATTGAAAAGATACCCGAGCAGTATCTCTCAAAAGGTAAGGGCTATGAGGATTGGACTAACACCAAAAGTGCTGCAGAACTGAGTGGACAAAATGACTTTGTAGACTTGACTGTCAAGGTAGTAGTGCTTGGTAAATGTATGTAGAAGCCCAAGTAGCTGCTCGACATGTCTAGGACAAGAACACCCATCATTGTCAAGGCAGATTTGGTTCTGGTGAAATAAGATCTCAGGCCCTCAGGGGGCTCCTTCTTGGCCAGGGCATGGCATGCCACTACGCACCGGATGAGCCACCTAGATAGAGTCCATTTTTGGAAAGTCTTCATCTTGTTAGAACTGACAATACCCACAAAAAGCTGGCTGTCAACTCAGCATTCTTTTGTATGCTCAATGTAAAAACGCAGAGCACTTTTTGGATCGAGTCAGTAAAGCCTTTTCTCCTCTTTCAAGGGGTGTTGCAAGAAGGAAAAGGCAAGAAGGGAGATAAACGGACCTCTGTAAAAGGGCGATAAAACCTTTGGCTCAAAGAAAGCCTGGGTCCTCTGCGCCAGTTTTCAAGAATGAAAGTGATCCATGGAGGTTCATTGACAGCCCCTGCAGCTGACTAACATGGTGTGCTGCAGTGACTAATGTAAGACAAACAGTGGTGAAGAGCGGCTATTCATGGGATAGAATGACGCACATATCAGAAATGAATGGACCAAGTTAAAGTCCCACTGAGGCATTATGAAGGACTTTGATGGACACATGTGCATAGATGCCATCACAACATGTGATTTGAATGAGGAAGGTTGGTCAGTTAAACATACAAAAACACTTGTTTGGTAAGGGCCAAAAACACAAGCACCAAACTATGAAGGTGAGGTTTGGGTGTACTGGGACTTTAGTACTGAAGCAGAACCGAGAAAGTCAGTGCAAGGCATAATGATGAAGAGAAAAAGCGGATGGCTGCACTGTGACTGTGGGCATGGGCATTGGTGTGGAATTGGACTGGTTAGTCATTTAAGCCTGACGGACATCTTTCAGTGCTTTGTGGGTGCTACAATTTGGCTGGCATGGTGTCAGAATATTCGTTTACAGTGGCCAGCCAGATTATGTAATCTCAGGCTGTCAAACTGATCTTCAGTGTGTAGGGTTCACCTTAGAAGGAAAGCTAGCATACTGCAGTTTTGTGATGTTTGTAACCGAACCTTAATACAGTGTAGCCTGAAATCCTGCATCATTGTCCTTTTGAGACTACTCTTCATAACTCCTTTTCAACTCTGGCATGCAGGGTGCACTGCATAATAGTCAAAGATCCTCAAATTTCACAGTAATTCATTAGACTTTTTGGCTTTGTTTGTAACATGCAGCCTTGAGGTATGACCAACATGTTGTGTTTCCATTGTTAAGTGAATGATTGAAGCAGGAGTACTTATTGCCTGAGCAATCTTTGAGGGCTTAGGTTCAGGTTCACAGTTTTGGGTGAGTGATGCTCTGACTTGCACTGGAGGCACACAGGTGGAGTGGAGAGCTTGGTGGAAAAATTCTTAGAACACATTACCAATGCCTATACACCAATCTGACAACTTAATGTGCCATCTGTCCACTTGGTTTTACTGCTGATTCCTTTTAGCATGTTTTGTTCCTTCCCATTCACCTCCATTAACACTTGTCAACATGGGTGAACTCAGATGGCCAACTTGAGTGTAGATGTATGTGGGTAGGGTCTTCCATCTCCCCTCTACCATAAAAAAGTTGCCATGCGATAATCTCTCCAAAGAGAAAGCACTGCTATCCTGTTATTGCATCTGCCAATTGGATTCAGAAAGGTATCCGAGTAGAGCACTGGCCACTGACGTTGGCTCAGGATCCTTCAACACATTTATGGCTGTGCAGACGCTATTGTCATTGTAGAGCAGGTGCCCTGCCATTTCCACTGCTGCTTTCAGACCTTCACCTGCACCAGCAGCCAACGCATCTCATATCCCACTAGCAGTTCAATCCATTTGATGCATTTAACTGAAAATGAGATATAACTATAACATTATTGTATGGTATTAGATGATAGAAAAAAAAATCAGTATGGGACATGTGAAACTGGTCTATGATATTGATTCGTTTGGTATGGGCTCTTGTAGGATACTATTAGTGTTTACATGCATAAAGTAATCATTGGCTGATAAAGCTGAATTTATTAATCTAGTAGAAGCATCCACACATTTTCAGTCAGCCAGATAGTACAGAAAGCATCCTGAGTGTTCTATACACATTCGACAGAAATTATTTCCCAAACACATAAATATTTCGTAAAGTTAGTATGTTACCCTGATCTGTTCTATGATGGATCCCACATTCTCCAAGATCGAGTCTGAAGACGGTGAAGCTTCAATCACTGAGTTGCTGGTGTAGAAAATAAGCTGGACATCTTCTGCTGTCTCTTTCACCATCAAACTCAAAAGCAGAGCCAACTCCAGGATCTGTGAGGAAAAACCATTGATGCTAGTTCTTACATGGGTTAGACACAAAGGACAAGCATCAGAGTAACAAAGGGTGCTCGCACATTTTAAATGATTTGCCAAATTAAATTTCTTTGCATTCTTAAGGTCAAAAAGAGCACTCAATAATACAAGCAGCAAACGATGAAGGGGGTGGGAGGAGGATTTATAGCCAAAAGTACAAGGAAGCTGTTGTTGAGCATTTGCAAATAGACTTGTTAAGGAAGTTTAAAGCATTATTTGGTTCTAGATTTAATTTAAAAAGGACTATTTTATATACAGCTCTCATATACTGGTACTGAAGGGGATGTTTTGCTCATAGTGTCTACCCAGTTTTCACTCCTGTTGAAACATCAAAGACTCCTCTGAGTATCCAGCTCAGTCTTTCCCCTTACATTGCAATTACGTAAGGGATGAAGAAAAATGAAACACATGGAACCCTATTTACAACTGGAGTTCAAATCTTGATACAGGTGCAAACTCAAGATTGCAACTCGGACATTAATTTCACATTCTGTGTTTGATTACACAGCCTTTTCCAGTAAATGTTGGTCCAGATCATAGAAGTAAAGTGCATCACATTCAGGTTTTCACACACCAAAAGGGAGAACATACTCGTGCTTAGCACATTATTGTAAGCCCTGTGCATCGTGTTCAATGCAGATACTTCTACTTGATAAAAATGACATTTGGGGAATTATTTATAAACATGCTCTTTTTTTCCATTTGAGCATATTCTTTGTAATAATTATTAATCCACGCTTAGGAGTTATTCCTTTCATAGTTTCACAATCTCTAAAAATTACAGAATAATTTCACTACAACGATCACCTTCCTGATTTGTGATAGGTTGGCAGCATCAAATTGTTAACATTTGACGACCGAAACCGGGCAGGCTAGAGGACGGCAGAAAGATAACAAGTTTAATAGATGGAACATTTGCTGTTAACTAAAGGCCACTAGTTCCAAATCTGGCAAGGCCAATAAAGCCTCTTTCTGAGATTGGGACGCTGAGAAACACTGAACTGGTACTCAATGTTCTGACAACCTCTTGCTATCAGTGTCCAGAGAAGGCAAACACATAACAAGACTGAGTGGCACTAGAAGAGTGAGCAAATAAAAGAAAACTTGTTGACCATATTAAGTGTGTTATAATTATCCTAAATTAAATATTGCCACAGCAAGCCTTTCTCGACTTTGAAAGCATGTGAATTTATAGTGCTGACAATTATGTTGTTGAGTTTGGCCAGAAACTGAGGATGTCTTCACATAAGCCCTATGGACTACAGCTCTATCACAGAAGAATCGCTGATCTGTGGCACCAACAGGTGGGAACCACCCCTTGGCTCACAGTAGAGCTGCCTTTACAAATCCTGGACAGGTGGAATGATCTTATTGTCTTCTAGTATGGACAAACTGGCAATATGCGGTAAAAAACACAGGACTGTGCCAGAAAACCAGAATGAGCCCACTAGACAGGCAGAGATGTGGGGAGCTGGAGGAGCTTTTCAAGCTGTAAAGAACTCGCTCTGTTCTATTCGCTGCATGGAAAGCACAGGTGAGGAAAAATACATAATTAAGACTGTGAGGAAGCAAACTAGCAAACGAAGCACATACGGTTATGGGATCTGAATTTTCTTCAGGGCACTTCTCTTCACTAGGGCAGCAGAGACCTTTGGCTTTCAAACATGGCTGGAACATCGTAAAGTCTACAGAGCAAAAAATGGCAGTTCGACCCGGCAACGGGGGCAGGTTATGTTTGGCAGAAATCCGGATAGATTCATCCAGGGCATCACGGTACTTCTTCAGCACCTCCATATCATACTTCACCTCCCTGGGAGAAAATGTGGGAGAAAGTAAAAGGTTACTAAAAGATTTAATCATCAGATAACTATGACTAATACGATGCAGGCAGTAAACTGTGTGCAGGTTAAGGGACTGCCACAGGACATTGTAATACATATATTTCACACCGTGTGGCAAAATGGGGGGAACCAATCAACTAGCTAATTACAAGCATCAGAATGTGAACGCCGGGATACCTCTACGATTAATATCCGCTTTATTAAAGACAACTAATGAAGTCTACCCCAAAGGCAAGAGGAACAGGATACTGCACAACCTAGAAATGTTCTGTTGCAGTCACCCCTTTACACCTATTACTAAACTCAATGGCCCAATTCACAAAAGCATTTACAAGTAGGAGAGGTAGTAGCACAGGCATACTCTTTTAGGTACTCTTACTTGCCTTTGTGAATCAGACCGAAACATCCAGGTCTCTATTAATAAATGTTCACCCCTGGAGTAAGTAGCCCATTGGCTACTACCCTACACTACCCTAAACCCTCCTAGATTCAGTATTAAGGGATCCCCCTGACAACAGGCCTTCAGATTCGTCACCTGAGAACTGAAGGACACAAGAATAGTAGTGACTGCAAGAACTGAGGACTTCACAAACACTTGGTGCCAAACCCTGCCCAGCTGCTGGAACCTCGACAATTGCATAAATCCGACTTGTCCCAAAGCTGTGCATCCTCCCAAAGCAGTGGAGGACTGTCCAGCGCATCAACAACCACGTGGCATCTCCCTTGGAGTTGAGGAGCCATCCCCCTACATCTGCAGGCACCATCCCCATCTGACTAGGATACCATGCTGTTGGCTATCGGGCCCACTGAGAGAACAGCACGTCAGGAGGAGGTTTTTGAGGCTCTAGGATGTCAGTCCCACCTCTCTGCCGAGTTTTGAGATGCTAGACCCTCCAAGAGTTTCCCAGAACCAAACCCTGCCTAAAGGAGAACTTGCACTCGCCAAGGCTTCTTTGGGTCCAGTCCAGAGACCACCACAGTCAAAACCTACCTGTACGTCTCGGGACTTTGCGTCAAATGAGCTCCACATCCAGAGTGGCCCTCCTGTGTTGTTTTCTTTCCTCCTCAGGTTGACTGAGAACTGTGGGAGCCTGCAAAGTTAGGTGGCCAGCCAGCACCACTGCACCTGACTCCCCCACCCTGGTACATGACTTCTGCCTGCGTCCCCTTGCCTTAGGAGCCTCCAAGAGCAGAGCGCCACATTGGGTTTTACCGAAGTTGTCCCCAAGTACCCCTTGCAGACTCTGTTGTTGGACAGGCCCCTTTAAACTTTTCCAGTGGAACGCTCAAGGTTACCAATAAGACCACCACCTCTGCACCTGCACACACCATGGTATGTAAACCCAAACTGCTCATAGAACTTGGGAACTTGGCTCCCCTGCACCTAAATTCCTAAAGGAGACCCACAGACAGTTGTTTGAAAATAAACTGATGCAGCGTATGTTTCTTCCATAGGAAAACATAACCATGCTCAAGGCCCCTGCCTCAAATCTGACAGTTCTGTATTTTCCTGCTATTTCCTTGAAAATTCAATAACGCTCAAAGTACTTTCCTTATAACGTTGATCTAGGTGTCAAAATATATATATAAAAAAACAGTGTTATTTTTCCTAATTGGTCTCAGATCTTTCATTTAGTGTGTGTTTCATTTATTGACTCTGTGTTTACAACAAATGCTCATCCTCTCTAATTAGACTAAGCTGCTCGAACACAATACCACAAATAGAGCACATGGGATTACTAAAGTAAGCCCCTGTAAACCAATAAGGTGCCTGGACTATCTGCATGTTATAGCCCTACATTTGGTACACTACATAGAAAGCCAGCTTCCTACAGAAAGAAAGGGCAATGTAACTGTATAGGTTGTAGAACTGAAAACAATGAGAATATAACACCGCACCTTTAAGGGCACTCTGATCTCCTGTGTACCATCATGCTCTGCAGGTGGCAGTTTACCCAGGTCTTTATGATGCATAAAATTAACATCACAGAGTTATCTTTACTTTATCTCTTCCATCATGGAAGAGGGAGAGTTGCTTATGGTTTCAATGGAAATTCCTCTGAGAGAGAACTAGCAACAGAGGTAAGAAACCACTCCTTCTCTCTCAGAGGATCGTCACTGATAATCTTAAACACTGAATAGTTTAGCTAGATCATCCCCAAAGAAATCCGTAAGGGAATAGATAAAAATGAGTAGTATAACTTCTTAGAAAGGTTTGCCCAGCTTGGGCATCTGCCCTCATATTCAGATCAATATAATCTAGTAAAGGTGAGAACAGATGTCCAGGTTGCAGCTTTGTATATCTCAGAAATTGGGATGTTTCTAAGTAACACAGCAGTAGCTTCTTTACCTCTAGTGCAATGGGTTTGAGGTTTCCCAAATAAGGTTTAGTTTGTTTTCTGGTAACATTGGATTATGCAGGTGACAATCCATCTAGACAAGGACTGTTTCACAGTGGCAAATCTTGTTCATAAAGGACCACAGTTCACAAAAAGTTGCTTTCACTTCCTGAAGCATTTTTCCTCATCCAGATAAAACTTCAGCACCCTCCTAACACCAACATTATGGAGTGATCTCTCTGCAAGAGAAGAGAGGTTTCGGAAATAAAAGTAAGTAAGGAGACAGTCTGACATGAAAACTTGAGACTACTTTAGGGAAAAATATAGGATGGGTCCTCATCACTACGCTATTATTATGAAATATTCTGTAAATCTCATAGGAACATAGGGCCTCTAACTCAATAACTCTACGAGCAGAGGTTACAGCAATCAAGAAGGCAGCGTTCCAAGATGTGTGGAAGAGAATCCTTAAGAATGGGCTTAAAGGGAAGACTCTTAAGGTGAGTGTAATGCCATCTGTATTTAACCACCGACTCCATCTTGACCACTTACTCCATTTTGTGCTTAGCTTAGCTTTAAATGGCGTCACATTGTTGGAGCACGTATTTTTCCACGCACAGCTCGTTAATGGGTTTTTGCTTTTCTCACCAAGGTAGGGAACATAATGTGGGGGATGAAACATTGATAAGACTGTACAAGGCTGAGAATATTTATGGCAGAGAAGAGTATAGCTCGGTCTTGGAAATACACCTTGGAATCTGACCAGTGTCTGGCGTGTTTTTTTCAACACTGACCTAGTATGGCCAGTGCTTCAATTTCACAACTTCCTTGACGGGAGGAGGTTTTCAAGAACCTTCCTCTTAAGTTTGTTTAAGGTATATAAGGTGGGAAAGCTTGACACTGAGAAAGAAGGAAATCATCTTTGAGAGTGGACATATTACTCAGAGTAATCTTGCTGGGGTTGTCTCTCCTGTCTCAGCTGTCACGGGTTACACAGCTTGATGTTGGCAGACAAGGATGATGTTGCATTCGATCCCAATGGTGATGCATTTTTAATTCCTAATATCTAGCTTTACTGTGTGCATTCATAAATATACGTAATCACTGCACACATATATTAATTGTTGATGTGTTTGCATTTTCTTTGATTATTATTATTCCACTGTTGTGAATAGTTTAAGAGTTGCACGTGTGTTGTTCTATTCACATTAAATGTTCAGGTTATTCTTATTGTATATCTGAAACTTGGGAAGTGCCTTAATAAATTCATTTCTCAGAGTAAAAGAGCTGTATTCTTTGCATTCTTTAGCTTCTTTCCCTCTCAGTCTGAAACAAAGCAGGACAAATTGGCGTAGTTGGCAGTACGAGGTGGAAGGTTGAAAAGTGAAAGGTTTAAAAGTGAAAAATGTTTGGCAAGAAGTCAAAGGTGGTTTCCCAGGTTCCAAATGAGATTCCAGGGTGGGAGAAAGAACCTTATAATATTCTTGCGAATGAATGGTCTTGTGATGCTGGTTTATGGGAAAGCTGGGACGGATGTCTTAGCGAAGCTGAGCTGTCAAAAAAAATGTTTTACTCTGTTCACAGGAAGTACCTCTGGAACGAATATGTGATTTATCTATTTTAGCCAGACAGGGTAGGCTCCTGTTATCTGCTTATAGAAAAATGCACAAGAAATGTAGGCAGCTAGAACAAGAAACCCAACAATTAAAGAGGCAGCTAGTTGAAGCTAAAAATAAGGTAAACATTCTGTCTTGTCAGAATAAGTTATTACAAGATAAAGCAGATACTTATCAACCTGTAGCCGAGAAGGCAGCTGTCAGAGTTGCTCAATACAGGTATCGGAATTGGAGGGGTAAATTTAATCAAAAGAAAGCCAATTTAGATATTGCTAAAGTGGGGTTAAAGTGGGATCCCGAGATCTGGTACTCAAATATCTGGGAATCCATTGATTCTTCACATTTCACTGATGAAGAATTTAAAAAGGCAGGGGCCAGCATAAGCCAGACGAGCGGAAAGTGGTTTGCACACAGCCAACATTTAGACAAAAGATACAGGGCACTCCACAGAATCCGGCAGGAATTCAGATGCACTCCTTAGAAGATTACACCCAAGAAGACGTAAATGATATTATAGACAGATTCAAGCAGAGATCTGGGGAAACATTACTTACATGGATGGTGTGATTAATTGACAGAGGAGCCTTTCTAGTAAAGTTAGATACAGGAGACGCTCCTAAGGTTTGTACTCTTAGCGCTGACCCCATAATACAGGAGCAGTTCAAGGGTTATCAGGGTAACCAACAGATCACCCTGCTGTAGCTAGCAGTCGCTGGAGGTAACCATAAGTATCCTACAGAATCAGATTGGCTACAAAATGACACGCCCTGGTACACCTTAAGCGATTATTAGAAATGGGGTCTCTAGTTGGCAGAGGTATACACCTTTGCCCAAATAGGGACCACAATGCTAGTCAGGGTAAGTCACAACACAATCCAAATTATCGGGTGCCCACTCTCTGGTAGCTTGGCACTGAGCAGTCAGGCTTAACTTGGAAGCCAATGTGTAAAGTATTTGTGCAATAAATCATACAGTAACACAGTTAAAACATCACAAAAATACATTAGAAAAATAGATAATATTTATCTGAATAAAAATAAGGTAAAAATTACAAAGATCCAATAAGCACAAACAGAACTATCACTTTTAAAAGGTTTAAAAGAGTCTCAATCCCTAAGCGTTGTCTCTTTGTTACACACAGTACCTAGTATGCATCAAAAATAACAACGCACGGAGACGGGAGTAGATGCATGGAAAAATAGGGTGTTGCATCGAATTTTCCGACGTGGCACAGATGATGCATTGTTTCTTTCCATGCTTCTAGGGGATTGTGTTGTTTATCAGTGCACAGTCTTGGTTCCTCACTATGATGAGGGGATACTTTGTTGCCCAGGGCAATGCGTTGAAAATCCTTGATGCCCTGGAAGGACGCACAAGTGCTGCATCAATCCGGTAGGCGACGCATCACATTTTCCATCGCAAGGTAAGCACTACATCAAATTTCCAGTCGGAAAGTCAGGGCTGCTTTGTTCCGGTCGGCTGTGTGGTGATTTCTTGGTTGCAATGCAGGCTTTGCGTCGATTTTCGACGCACAAGGAGGTTCTTGAAGAGATGAAGCCTTTGTTGGCCCGAGACTTCAGAAAAAGGAGGCAAGCTCATTCCAAGCCCTTGGAGAGCACTTCTGGGGAAGGCAGAGTCCTTCCAGCAAAATCAGAGGCCAGCAGGGTAGCAGTTCTTCTCAGCAAACCAGCCCAGATAAGTCCTTTGGGCAGCCAGGCAGCTCCTGTGACAGGGTGCAGGTGTAGGTCCAGAAGTGTCTGAGTTGGTGGGGTCAGAGACCCAGTTTATATACTCAAAAATGCCTTTGAAGTTGGGGAGACTTCAAAGAGTGGTTTTGAAGTGTAAAAGTTCCCCTTTCAGCCCAGTCCTGTCCGCCAGGGCCCCCTGGGGTGCTATAAGTCCTTTGTGTGAGAGCAGGCCACTGGCCTCTGAAATCCACGTGTCAGACCCTCTGCCCTTCCAGCCCAGGAAGACCCATTCAGTATGCAGATGAATGCAGATGTGACCGAGTGTCCTGTGTTTGTGGCTGTCTGGGTGAAATGCTCAAGGGAGCTGTCAACCAGCACAGACCACATGTTGATGTGAGACAGGCTGTAAGGCACAGACCATTTTAAGTGCAGAGAAATGCTCACTTTCTAAAAGTAGCATTTCTAAAATAGTAATATTAAATCCAACCTCACAAATAAGCAGGATTTTCTATTACCATTCTGGCCATACTAAATATGATCTAGTCACCCCTTTCAGATCAGAATCTACCACTCAAAAAAAGAGGGCAGTCCTAATGCTAGTCGATGAAAGAAGCAGGTCTCACAGCAGTGGAAAACGAATTTTGTAGTTTTTCACTACCAGGACATATACAACACATATATTGGCATGCCCTGCCTTTTACCTACATAACACCCTGCCCCTATGGGTTACCTAGGGCCTAATTTAGGGGTGACATATGAAGAAAAAGGGAGTTTAAGGGTTGGCAAGTTCTTTTAAATGCCAAGTCGAAGTGGCAGTGAAACTGCACACACAGGCATTGTAATGGCAGGCCTGAGACATGGTTAAGGGGCTACTTATGTGGGTGGCACAATCAGTGCTACAGACCCCCTTGTAGCATTTAATTTACAGGCCCTGAGAACATGTAGTGCACTTTACTAGGACCTTACAAGAAAATTAAACATTCCAACTGTGAATGAACCAATGTTACCATGTTTACGGGAGAGAACATATGCACTTTAGCACTGGAAAGCAGTCCTAAAACCAGAAAAAACAGCGTCACAAAAGTGAACGGAGGCGGGCAAAAAGTTGGGGATGACTACCCTAAGGCTGTCAGGTCGAACGTGTGTCTGTAGAGACCATCAGCATTGGTGTGGTCAGTCCTCGGGCAGTGCTCCACCATAAAGTTTATTCCCTGTAGGAAGATGGACCACCTCAAGAGTTTAGGATTTTCACCCCTCATCTGCATGAGCCATCTGAGGAGCCTGTGGTCTGTCTGAACCCGGAAGTGAGCCCCAAACAAGTATGGTCTCAGCTTCTTCAGTGCTCAAACCACAGCAAATGCTTCTCTCTCAACAGCACTCCACCTCTGTTTCCGTGGTAATAGCCTGCTGCTAATAAAGGCTACTGGTTGGTCTAGCCGCTCTTCATTCAGCTGTGCTAGAACCACCCCCTTGCCATACTCGGAAGCGTCTGGCTGCACCATGAACACCTTGGAGTAGTCAGGGACCCTGAGCACGGGTTCTGTGCACACAGCTTCCTTTAGGGAGTCAAAGGCTTTCTGACAAGCCTCTGTCCAAATCACCAACCTAGGTTGCTTTTTTGAAGTTAGTTCTGTTAAGGGGGCCACCATGGTGCCATAACCCTTAACAAACCTACGGTAGTACACAGTGAGGCCTAGGAAGGCTCTCACCTCGGTGTGGGTTCTAGTTGGTTGCCAGGCCGTGATTGTCTCAATCTTGGCCTCGAGGAGCTGCTCCTTGCCACCACCTACTAGTTGTCCCAAGTACACCATGTAACTCTTCCCAATCTGGTGCTTACTGGCCTCGATTGTCAGGCCTGCCTGTTGCAGGGCCAGTGGCACCTCTTGGAGGTGGAGCAGGTGTACCTCCCAGCTGGAACTGCAGATGCCAATGACGTCTAGATAGGTGGCGCAGAATGCATCCTTACAAGCCAGGACCCCGTTAACCAACTGCTGGAAGGTAGTGGGGGCATTTTTCAAACGAAAGGGCATCACGGTGTACTGGTAATGTCCCTCAGGAGTTGAAAAAGCAGATCTCTATTGCCCCCTCTGTCAAGGTGATCTGCCAGTAACCTAATGTGAGATAAAAAATACTTAAGAATTTGGCAGCGCCTAGCCTGTCTATGAGCTCACCAGCTTGGGGAATGGGGTGAGAATCAGTTTTAGTGGCTGAATTGAGATCCCAGTAATCCACACAGAACCTAAGTTCTGGATTGACAGTGGGTGGGGCAGCATTTGATACCAGCACCACAGGGCTGGGCCAGAGACTGCTCGATTTCTCAATTACCCCTACAGCCAGCATCTTGGCAACTTCATCCTTGATACTGGCCTTCACCCTGTCTGACAACCTGTAAATTATTTTCTTTACAGGGGGACTGTCTCCCATGTCAATATCATTGACACACAAGTGTGAGTCCAGGGGTAAGGGAAAACAGGGAGGATTACTGCTCCGGTACAAGGTAGCAGTCCCCTCTCACTGGTCCAGGATAAAGGAGTCAGAGAGATTGACACCTTCCACTGACACATCACCTTCTTGGGCAGAGAGGTGGTCTGGGAGAGGTTCACTCTCTTCCTCCACACCCTCTTCTGTCACCAGAAACATGTTCACTTCAGTTCTCTCAAAATGAGGTTTCAGTCTATTCACATGGAGCACCCTTAGGGGGCTCCTAGGGGACTGAAGGTCCAACTAGTAAGTGGCCACCCCTTTATGCTCCTTTATCTCATATGGGCCACTCCAGCGGTCCTAGAGAGCTCTATGCCCTACTGGCTCCATCACCCAAACTCTGCCTCCAGGCTGAAACTCCACCAGAAGGGTCTTCTAGTCCTACCAGCGTTTCATAACCTCTTCACTGGCCTCAAGATTGCTCTTGGCCTTCTTCCAGAAGTGGTGCATCTGGTTGTGGAGGGCCAGCATGTAGCTGACCACATCCTGAGGGGGTGCCTTGGGATCTTTCGCCCACTCCTCTTTCACAATGCTTAGGGGTCCCCTGACAAGGTACCCATAGAGAAGCTCAAAGGGACTGAATCCTACAGGCACCTGGGGTACCTATTAGCAAAGAGAAGGCATGGCAAGAGGACATCTCACTTACGTCTCATAGCCTCAGGGAGGCCTGTGATCATGTCCTTCAAGGTCTCATTGAATCTCTCCACAAGACCACTGGATTGCGGATGATAGGGTGTGATGAACTTGTAGGTCCCCCAACACGCATCCCACATGGACTTCATGTATGCAGACATGAAGTTTGTGCCTCTGTCAGACACAATCTCCTTGGGGAATCCAGCACGGGTAAAGAGTCCCCATCAGAGTTGTGGTCACCACCGGTGCAGTCACCGTCCTCAGAGGGATTGCCTCTGGGTAGCAGGAGGCATGGTCCACCAAAACCAGGATAAACCTGTTATTTGGAGCAGTTTGGGGGTTAATCGGACCAATGACGTTGATGCCTACCCTTTCAAAGAGGTTGCCAACGACTGGGATCGGGGGGCCTTGGGCCTTTTCTCAGTCTTCCCACTGGCCTGGCAGGTAGGACAGGACCAAAAAGAATGCATCTGAGGCCATCCGCATTCGGGCCAATAGAAGTGGGTGGCAAGCCTGGCAAAGGTCTTGTCTTATCCTAAATGTCCTGCCAGGGGAATGTTGTGAGCCAGGCAGAGTAGGAAGGCCCAGTAACACTGGAGGACTACCAGCACACGTGCTACCCCAGCCCCGGTACCTTAGGCTCACTGTAAAGGAGATAATTTCCCCAACAGGTAAGGTGATCCCCAGAGGCTTAACCTGCTGCTTAGGCTGAGGCCTGTTCCCTCAAGCCCACAAGGGTGGGACACTCTTTCTGTGCCTTGCAGAATTCTTCCCTCTTTGGCCCACCCTCAACTTGCCAGCCAGTAAGCTCAGGTAGGTCACCCAGGGCAGCAATGTCCTCTCTAGTTGGCTCTGGGGCCTTCTCCTCAGGGATCCTGTCAACCACTGTGGGTATCTGGGACCAGTTTCCCGCATCCCTTGCCCCTCTCCTTGGCAGCTGTCTGGGCATTCTTCCTGGCTCCAGACACCCTTGACTCCTCTCCCGGGCAGCCACGGACCTTGTGGTCATGCAGACACACTCAAGCAATCCCAACATCTACAAGTGAGACCTTAGCTCTACCTCCCTCCAGGTAGTGTGCTCAAGGTCATTGCCTAACAGGCAATCTACAGGCATGGCTGGAATCACAGTTACTTTCAGAGTACCAGAGACCTCCCCCCTCACCTCCACTTATTGCTCCTCAGGAACCCCATGAGCCCTAAGTGCAACATCATATGCAGAAAACCACTTATCAATGTAATCTACCACCACATAACTTGGCACCACATCCTTGGGTATACAAACCTTATTGTTCCCAGCAGGTCCTGTATGTATGCTGCCACCATCACTGCTGGACTCAGACTGCCTAGCCTTGATATCCAGCTCTTTAATACTCAGTTCATGAGCTAGCAATAGTTTCTTTTCTGCCAATGCCCTCTCAGCCTTTCTTTCCTCTGCCTCCATTTGCAATCTGGCCAACTGTAGCCTGAATTCTCTCTCCTCTCTAATTTCCTCTGAGGTCAGGCAATGATTTGAGAAACTGCTCCCTGCAGTCTCAGGGGGCACACCTTCAAGGGTGTCCCCCCCCCCCACTACTGTTGGCAAATCCTCTGGAGAGCCATCCACTTGCTCTTCCAACTCAACATGCTGTTGTGAACGGGCTTCTGCCCAGGCCCTCAGCCCTGGGTAGGTACTTCCATCCCCTTGCAGAACCCTTTCAGCTGGCTGACCGTGTATGTCTCCAGCTTGGCTAGGTCAAACTCTTCAGCTCCTTGGGACCCAGCCAGAGACATGTTGTATAGGATTAGAATGAAAATGTCCAGTAGAAAAGTTTGCACAAAAAGAAACAACTCAGAAAAGGATCTTTGACTGTGGCTGGATAGTGTTCACGTAGCTATTGTATGGCACTGCACAAACACAGTCCTATCTCACCGCTAATCACCAATGTTAGAAATGGGGTCTCTAGTTGGCAGAGTTATACAGCCTTGTCCAAGTAGAGACCACCATCCTAGTTAGGGTAAGTCACAACACAATCAAAATTATCCTGTGCCCACCCTCTGGAAGACTGGCACTGAGCAGTCAGGTTTAACTTAGAAGCCAATGTGTAAAGTATTTGTGCAATAAATCATACAGTAACACAGTGAAAACACCACAAACATACACCACACAGGTGTACAAAAATACATAATACGTATCTGAATAAAAATAAGGTCAAAACGACAAAGCTCCAATATGCACAAGTGAAAATATCACTTTTGAAAGGTTTAAAAAAGTCTCAATCCTTAGAAATAAAGTGTTGTCTCTTTGTTACACACAGTACCTGGTATGCGTCAAAAATAATGACACACTGAGACAGCAGAGGAAGAGATGCATGGAAAAATGAGTTGTTGCTTTGAATTTTCCGATGCAGCATAGACGATGCATTGTTTCTTCCCACGCTGCAAGGGGTTTGCCTCTTTTTTCGGAGCACAGTCTTGGTTCCTCATTGCGATGCGGGGATATTTTGGCGCCCAGGGACGATGTGTTGAAGATCCTTTGTGCACTGGAAGCACAGGAGCTGCATCAATCTGATAGGCAATGCGTAACATTTTCCTTCCCAAGGTAGGCGCTGTGTCAAATTGCCAGTTGGGAAGTCGGGGCTGTGTGTTCCGGTCGGCTGTGCGGCGATTTCTCGGTCGCAATGCGGGCTTTGCGTCGATTTCTGCAGGCTTTGCGTTGATTTTCGACACACAAGGAGTTTCTTGAAGAGATGAAGTCTTTGTTGGCCATGAGATTTCAGAAACAGGAGGCAAGCTCAACCCAAGCCCTTGGAGAGCACTTTTGGGGAAGGCAGAGTCCTTCCAGAAAAGTCAGAGGCCAGCCGGGCAGCAGTCCTTCTCAGCAAAGCAGTCTAGATGAGTCCTTTGGACAGTCAGGCAGCTCCTCTGAAAGGATGCAGGTGTAGGTCCAGAAGTGTATGTGTTGGTGGGGTCAAAGACCCAATTTATAAACCCAAAATGCCTTTCAAGTGAGGGAGACTTCAAAGAGCGGTTTTGAAGTGCACAATTTCCCCTTTCAGCCCAGTCCTGTCTGCCAGGGTCCCAGTGGGGGGTTATCTGTCCTTGGTGTAGGGGCAGACCACTGGCCTTTGAAGTGCATGTGTCAGACCCTCCACCCTTCCAGCTCAGGAAGACCCATTCAGTATGCAGATGAATGCAGATGTGACTGAGTGTCCTGTGTTTGTGGCTGTCTGAATGCAATGCACAAGGGAGCCGTCCACCGGCACAGACAGGACGTTGATTGAAGACAGGCTGTAAGAGACAGATGGTTTTAAGTGCAGATAAACGCTCACTCTCTAAAAGTAGCATTTCTAAAATAGTAATATTAAATCCAACCTCACCAATAAGCAGGATTTCCGATTACTATTCTGGCCATGCTAAATATAACATGGTTACCCATTTCAGATCAGAATCTACCACTCAAAAAGTATCTGATGCTAGTCTATGAAAGGAGCAGGTCTCATAGTAATGGAAAACGAATTTGTGAGTTGTTTTTACTATGAGGACATGTAAAACACGTATGGACATGCCCTGCCTTTTACCTACATAGCACCCTGCCCTATGTTTTTTTTTAGGGCCTACCTTAGGGGTGACTTAAATGTAGAAAACGGGAAGTTGAAGGCTTGGCAAGTACTTTTAATTGCCAAGTCAAAGTGGCAGTGAAACGGCACACACAGGCATTGTAATGGGAGGCCTGAGACATGGGTAAAGGGCTACCTATGTAGGTGGCACAGTCAGTGCTGCAGGCTCACTTGCAGCATTTATTTTAAAGGCCCTGGGCACATGTAGTGCACTTTACTAGGGACTTACAAGTAAATTAAATATGCCATCGGGAATGAACCAGTGTTACCATGTTTAAGGGAGAGAGCATATGCGCACTTTGGCACTGGATGGCAGTCCTAAAAACAGAAAAAACTGTGTCAGAAAAGTGGAGAGAGGCAGGCAAAAAGTTAAGGGATGGCAATATTTTTTTTCCTGGGTGATGCTCACCGCCTGTTAGATGGACCGCTCTCTGTGTCAGTGTGAAATGAAATCATTTGCCTTGCTCCTCCGGCTTACAAGCAGGTAATAATGACTTTCTTAAATAACCAGAGCACGCAATGCATGGTGTACTGGAGGCAGTTTATGAGTTAGAAGAGCTTGGAGACTAGACAAAACCTGAGACAGCCTTGAGGTCTGAGGGTCGCATAGGTAATAAGAGTATCTAGGCAAGATATGTTTATGGCATTACTGAAGGATGGGGACAACAAGGAACAGAATGATGGGATAGATAGCAAAAGCAAGATAATAAACAAGTGAATAAGGGCCGGACGCAGCTGCAGGAGGATGGAATAGAGAGGGATAAAAAAAATTCTATATGAGGTAAAGAGGTGGAAAATTTGCACAGGGAGTGGTTAAACGCTGATAACAGGAACCTGCTCACAGATATGAAAACATATATCCAGACCTGATTTAGGGAAAAATTGATAGGTTTAAGTCAGATTAGGAAACAGGCAAGCTCCGGTATAGGGATGGGCTCGTAAAAATAACATAACCCATGTTGATTTAGAAATACACTGGAAGCACAAAAATGTTCAAAGGGTCAAAGCATTAGTAGACAACGGAGCGGAGGCCTCTTTAATTTATGGAAATCAAAAAAATCAGCACTACACCATCACAGGGTTGGGGGGGGGTGTAACCCCTGCTGTGTAGACTACTGTTCCAATGAAAATAGGAAGAACACCAAAAAGAGAATATACTCCTAGAATATATACTGGGAATTGACATTCTTAAAGGGATGACTTTATATTTGGATGATGGTTATCATCATTTTGGATCAAAGAGATACATTTCAGTGGCAGCAATGAGGGTGGGCCATCTGAATATAGGCCCAGTTAAAGTGCTGCTCAGCAACCAAGGTGGTTCATTTGAAACACTATTGAATTCCAGGAGGGCATGAGGAAATAAGTGAGACTATACAGGAGTTGATTGAGGCTGGTGTGTGGCTCGAGTCACCATTGAATGGAATAATCCTCTGTGCCCCATACGCCGACCTGATGGGCGATATACAATGACTGTTGATTACTGCGAAGTGAATAAAGAAACACCCTCTTTGACTGCTGCGGTCCCCGAAACCATTACTTTGATTGAAAGTATAAAAAAAACATAAAGGGACCTGGTATTGCTAATGCTTTCTTTTCTATACCATCGGCACCTGGGAATCAGGAGCAATTTGATTTCTCACACTGTGGCATACAATTCCGTATGCTAAGAGTCCCCCAAGGCTATGTACATAGCCCCACCATCCGTCACCGGCTGGAAACAGAACACCTGGATGAAGTATCTGTCATTCCAGAGGCGCAACTGGCCCATTATATTGATGATGTGATGATTCAGGGAGAGACCAGGTGCACACTTAGTTGGACTGGGTTGTGGAACTCTTACAGAGCAAAGGGTGGATGATTAATCCAGATAAGACACAGGGGCCCTCTCAAAATGTGAGGTTTCTAGGAATTCGGTGGAATCAGGGAGATAGAGAGGTGTTGCTGCAGGCAAAACAAAAGATCTTAGAATTTGCCACTCCCCCCACTGAGCAGAAGACTCAGCGATTCATTGGATTGTTTGTTTTTTGGAGACAGCATATCCCTCACTTGAGTCAGATTTCGGCCCCTTTGTACAAAGTGACAAGAAACAAACATGAGTTTGAATGGGGAGAGAGGCAGCAGCATGCGTTAGTCTTGGCAAAGGAGTCGATTCAACAGGCTTTAAACTTATGGCCAGTACAGGAAGGAGACACTGAGTTGCATGTAACCATTCAGGGGCAATATGCAAATTGGGGCATGTGCAAAAACAGGGAAGAACTAAGGTGCCCCTAGGTTTCTGGACTAAAAAGCTACCTGATGCTGGAGAGCAATATACTCCCTTTGAGAAACAGGTACTTGCTTGTTACTGGGCTCTAGTGGATACTGAGCAAATTATCCTAGGTCATAATGTGATTCCAAGACCTGATATTCCAATAATGCAGTGGGCGGTGAGTTCACCTAAAACTCACTACATAGGACATGCACAGGAGGCCAGTATTATCAGGTGGAAATTGTACATACAGGACAGAGCCCGAGTGGGACCAGCAGGGAGGAGAAGCTCTACATGATCAAGTGTTACAAGCCCCTGTGCAGGATGATGAGAGGGTGCAGGAGGTACTACAGATAAAAGTGTCACCCGTGAGATGGGGTGAGCCATTTGAATCCTTGTTCCCTGAGGATAGGAAACATGTATGGTTTACTGGTGGTTCAGCCAAGTATGTGGGGGCAAAAACACATTGGAAGGCAGTATCATATAACCCAGTCACCAAGAAGTTGTTATCTATCACAGGAAAAGGGAACAGTAGTCAATATGCAGGATTGTACGCAGTGCATCAGGCACTGAAACAAAAATTGCCTGGGACTTGTCACATTTATACTCAATCTTGGTCTAACGCCAATGGGTTAGCCACCTGGCTTCCACACGTGATGTACTTAACTGGCAAATACATTCTAAGGAGGTATGGAGCAAAGAGTTGTGGTAAGAAATTTGGGAAATGCTAGAGCAAAGTACTGTTACTGTGTATCATGTAGATGCCAACTGTCCCACCGGCTCACTAGAACAATGGTTTAATTACCCTGCAGACGACAAAGCCAAAATCTCAGAGGCTGAAGTTGCGACACAGGATTCTGACTTGGTGGGGATGTCTAAGTGGGGTGCACCAAAAATGTGGACATCTGTGAGAGAAGGCCGCTTACAGGAGGGCAGATATTAGAGGGATGCACATTCCCCTAGACTTGATAAAAACCGTGATCATGCAGTGTCCTATTTGTCAACACACAACAGAGATCTGTCCCGCAGCAGTCAAAGGTCAGTTGGGGAGTGGGAAGTTGCCGGGCAGATATGGTAAATTGATTGCATTGGGCCACTACCAACTAGTCACGGGTGTCAATATGCTTGCACAGTAGTAGACACTTATTTTGGTTACCTGATTGCCGTCTCTTGCAAACGTGCCACCATTACAACACCATCAAGACTCTGGACTTGTTAATGTTATATTACGGAGTTCCATTCCAAGTCCAGAGTGACAATGGGTCACATTTCAAAGGAAAATTAGCACAAGATTATTGTTCACAACACAATATTGAGTGGATTTATCACATTCCATATTATCCACAAGCTGCAGGACTGATTGAGTGAATGAACGGCTTGCTGAAAGACCAATTACAAAACCTATCACATGGAACTTTGAAAAACTGGAGTAAGCATTTAAATGAAGCACTCCAAATTTTGAATAATAGACCACTGACAAATGCAGAGACCCCTTTCGTGCAAATGTTAACCCCAGCATTGCAGATACAACCCAATGTAGTGACTAACACCATCATATATTGGGAAATAAAACCAGAAGCCGTAGCTCCTTACCGAGCCACCCCAGAATCTACATGTCTTAAAAGCCTACACATTGACACCAAGAGACATGGCACTCTTTGACTCAGGCGTTGGAATACAGATTACCCCCGGAAAATGTCAGATTGATTGTTCCCAGATCTGGGTTGGCACTCAAAGGTATTCAGGCCTTGGGAGGGAGTGATCAATGCAGACTACTAAGGAGAAATCAAAACCATCCTCCTGACTAGTGGAGACGCTGACTTGATAATACAATCTGGAGACAGAATTGGGCAGATTGTAATTATCCCAGTGTATGGAGGACTAGTGAAAAAGGAGACTGCCCCAGACCTTTTTACAGTGCGTAGGGAGGGAGATTTTGGCTCAAAAGCTGTGGTGCTAAGGTGCAGGTAGAATGCCCAAATCATCCTCCAGAACCAGCAGTAATCATAGCAAAGGGCAATGACAACGTTATGCTTGTCATGAAACCAGGTAGAGAAAGATGGGAATTTGTACCAGCGGATACATTTTATTTGCGAGAATGATCAGACTTGTCGCTTTTACAAATCATACTACAAGGTGCCTGTATGCTAGCTGTGCTATGTGGTCTCCCTTTGGGTCAGTTTGTGTGGGGTCGGGAGGGACCGAAAGCCCCCCGCTCTGAAATGATTGACCGACCATACCAATCAACACCTTTACTGCACTTGACTGAAAATGTTTGGACTCATCTGGCACAAGTCATACTCAAAAGGTCAGACTTCTGGATGACTCAGATGCAAAGTACGGTGGATGTCATCTCCACCTGTTTGGTGGCTATCCCGACTCCTGCCAAGTTTTTACTGCAGATATTTAATGCCACCAACAAAGATGGAGCAGTTCAAGAAAGTGACGTGTTATCTTACTTTAATCCCAACAAATATTGTAGGTTTTGCCAAGAGGTAACAGATGAAAAATGGGACAATTTGATCCAGGTGATTACTTACAATATTATCACTGGTGATGTTTGTTATAACCTAACTTGTGACTATCACAAAAATGAAAAATGTGCACAAGTGCGCCTACAGGCCACAACGTGGTCGCCTTAAGAGATCCCATGGGAACAACAAACACTGTGTAAGTACAGAAACAATAAACATTGTAAGAATATGGATACTAGCATGTCTTGTCTCCACACTGTGACTGCTACTAGTCACATCAAGCATTTCAAACTACCAGTGTGATTGTGCAACGTCTTTGTTTAATTGTTTTCAAAAGTACTGTGCCTGGGGGTCAGTGCGTCTCCGTGACCGGCACCACACTCCCCGTGTTTTTAAGCACTTTATTGGGATGTTTCCTTTAAAAGTTCATATCTTTATTTGTCCACATTGGAGTCTTGACATTTTGATCTTATTTTTACTCAGATAAAGGTTATCTATTTTTCTAAACTGGGGTGGTGTACTTTTGTGGTGTTTTGACAGTGTTACTGTATGAGTTATTGCACAAACACTTTACACATGGCCTTCTAAGTTAGGCCTGCCTGTTCTGTGCCAAGCTCCCAGAGGGTGAGCACAGGATAATTTAGTTTATGTGTAACTTACCCTGACTAGGATTGTGGTCCCTACTTCAACAGGGTGAATACCTCTGTCAACTAAAGACCCAATTTATATCATGGGGGCTACATTCTCCTGGCCCAAACGGGAGATATCAAGATGTTTTGGGGCTGGTCTGTCCTCACTTTCTTCAGAAATCAAAGCAGGTGATGGTGGGGGTAATTGTGGGAATGTTTTCCATACTAGGCAGAATGAGTCTCCTAATGACCTTACTTGTGGAAACTTCAGCATGTAGTAGCCTCAACTCTGCATGTTCTTGTTGGTGGTAAAAAGCCATGGCACCTCTCACTGACTGAAGATTTCCTCGCCCAACCTGGGATAAAGAAGCTATTGGTGATCCCCAGTTAACACCGGGTCATATTGTCTGCTCTGATATTCAGCGACCCCACCAGGTGGTGGGTCACCTGGCCTCCTGGCACAGGATTGAAGGCCTCACCCCACCTTGATCCTTACAGTACTAACTGTCAATCAAGTTGTTGGTGATAACCTGTGCCACGCTCCCTTGATGGTTGATAGGAAAGCTTTCAGGGCGACAGACAGCTTGAAGCACTGACAAGTTGAGATGGAGTTGGTGCTCCTTTGAAGACTTTTGGCCCCTGTTTGCACCTCTCCAAGGTGATCCTTCAAACTCAGAGAATCTGCATCCATCACTACTGTAAGCTCTAGATGTAAGCAATAAATGTCCCCGCCCCTCTCCTCTAGGATATCAATGATGTTGGATAGACTGCCCTGGTGCTGAGCCCACTGAAACCAAAGGTCAGGCACACATGTGTAATTTGCGATGCAGGGCGAAGGAGATGCTAGAGGCTAGGAGCCCAAGACCCAGGATTAAGTCTAAACCACTACAGTCATGTGATGAATGTACTGGTCTTGCTGCAGTGGTGGACAGGCCTTGAATGCCATGTGTCTAGGATAGCCCTTAGAAAAGGAACCTTTTTACAGATTTGAGGTGCGATTTCAGTTTGCTGATTGAAAAGCCTCTGGATGACATAAGGGCAAGCATGGTCCAGAGGTTGCCAAAAACTGACTGCAGCTAGCCTGCCTTGAGCAGTCTTTCATCGTGATACAGGAATACATGTTTCCATGATCTGCGAAGATGAGCTGCAAACACCATCATCACTTTTGTGAACTCCCAAGGCGCAGAGCAGCGTCAGGAGGGTAAGAAGCAAATTGGAAGCATTCTGACCCCACAGTGAACCAAACGTAACATTGGTGAGGCTGCAGGATGGATATATGAAAATATGTGTTCAACAAGTCCAAGGACACCACTCAGTCTCCTGAATTCAGAGCAGAAAGAATCAGAGAGAGGGAGAAGGCATTTAGTTCTTCTGTAAGGAGGCATTCAGAGGTTTGTGATCTAAGATGAATGTGAGTACTCTATCTTTCTTGGGTATGAGGAGGTAGCAAAAGTACCAACCCTTGTGTATTTCCAACTTCGGTGCTATCTTAATGTCACCCTTGGTAAAGAGTAGATTAAGCTCCTTCAGAAGAATGGTATCATGCCCTGCTGAACCTACGCCTGGTACAGGTAGAATGCGAGAGATGAAACAAAAGGTACAATGTAGTAGCTTTGAATGATCTGTAATAACCATTGTTCAGAGGTAACAGTTATCCAGCATAGGAGAAAAAAACCTCAGATAATGCCCCCTACTGTCTGGGTGTGGCCCTAAAAGGAGAAATCATACTGACTCATAGCTTGGTAGAACATTGTTGTCCCTGGTGTGAAATGTACCAGCTGCCACCATGTCCTCTGGAGCCACCCAAGTATTGAGTCCGATTCTAAACCATCTGCAACAGCAGCCATTTTCTATATTCCAGACCCCGTGAATACCTTTAAAATTATCTATTATTGATGGAATTGATGGGCTAGGCAGAGCAAACCTCTGGAGCTTGTAGTGGCGTGGCTGTCTTTCAATATCTCCAATGCCAAGCCTGCCTTCAGCCAAAAAAGTCTAGAGGTGTCAATGGGCATGCCCATTAAGGATCATAGACAACCTCAGAAAGGGTAGCTGCATGTGTCGAAGAATGCTGTTTCAGCCCTACACTGTGCGCCTATAGGTCAACCCACACAGTTGGCTGTATTAAGGCCAGCATGCAAGGCTAGTTCACCACATTCTGCCCATCTCAATGATCTAGACAAAGGTGGCCGTGAATCACTTTTCAAACAGTGGGCAAGATCTTGCTGGTCAGGACCCCCTGAGGGCCAGAGGAAGAGAATAATTTCATCCTAAATGCATCAATGATTCCTTGTTCTAAGGAGCACAAAGGAAAATATTTGGGTTGACTTAACTGGTTGACTCTTGCACAACAAGGCTTTAGGGAATCAGGTTGGGTCACACATTCTGTGTCACTAAAGGCTGAATTGTGTCATCTAGCCACAGGCTGAGTGACTGGAGGGGCTGCCAATGGTTTCATCTAAGGGCTGGCTGTCAGAAAATGTGGAAGTGCGTCACTGCAGGGCAATTGCAGTTCGCAGAGGCTGTCCTTGGCTGAAGTATTTTACTCATTTAATTGGATTAGCAGTGCAGTAATAGGGCCAAATTAGGATTTCAACTAAATTTCTGAAGAGTTATACAACCCACTAGCATTTTATAAGTCCAAGAAGAGTCCTGTATTTGTATTGTTTATTTGTTGATGTAGGTTTAATGCTGAATGCTGAGAAATGTGCATTCACTAAGACAAAGCTAAAGTTGTTGGGCCATATCTTTTCTGATGGGGGCAAGACACCAGATCCAGCTAAAGAGCCGGTGATGTCAACTGCCAATCCCCCACAAGATGTTTCCACATTACGCTCATTTATTGGCATGGCCACTTACTGTCCCAAATACATATGAGACTTTGTCACTGTGATTGATCCATTGAGAGTTGACGAAGAACAATGTTTCATTTCACTGGTCACTCATGCAAGCAAAGTTTTAAGAGTCAAACAAGCTACTGAAAAGGCATATTTTGATCCCAAGCTAAATACAGAAGTTGTTGGTCACTCGAGCCTGGTCGGGTTAGGCACAATCCTTGCACAGCATAACAGACACTGAAATGTTAGAAGACATATTGTGACATATGCACGCAAGAGTTTGTCCCAGAGTGAGCATGCTTATTCACAACCTGAAAAATAGAGTTAAGTAGTAGTGTGGGCTTGTGAACATTCCCACTTGTTCCTATACTGAAAACCATTTATGCTTGTGACAGATAATCAAGCACAGCTAACAATCTTTGGAAATCCAGCAGCAATTATGCCTCCACTCATTGAACGTTGGGGTCTACAATTACAAGAGTACAATTACATAATTGTGCTTCTTCCAGGGAAAGATCAAAACCCTGCCGACTACTTCCCCAGAGTGCCTATACATTGTCAAAATAACCCTTGTAAGAAGGTTGAAGCCTACTTAAATTTAATTGTGAAATCAAACATGTCTCCTGCCATTTCACTGGAACAAATTGTCACTGGCATGAGTCAAGATAGTGACTTGTTAAAACTGAAAGACATCATTACCCATCAGTCATGGAATCAACGTACTCGACCTTTTACAAGTGACCGTGACTACCGTAAGTTTAAAGATGTCAAAGATAAACTGTCTGTGACACAAGAAGGCATTATACTGAGGCGTTTGAAAATTGTCATAATGGAGAGTGTGCAACAACAGATAATTAAAGTGGTCCATGAAGGACATCGCTGAATCGTCGCCACAAAACAAGCTCACAGACATCGAGTTTAGTTTTCTTATCTCCATGAACGAGTTGGAAGAGAATTAAAGCATCTACACAACTGCCTGTCATCAGAAAACACTCAACACCCCTTAAACATGTCAGAGTCGCCAAAGCGTGCATGGAAAACAATTGCTGTTGACTTTGTTGGTTCACTTGACAATGGACAGCAGGTGATGGTGATTGTGATTGTGGTTGAATACTCCAGTTTTCCATTAGTAGAAGATCTCTCATCTATCTCTCAGGAAAAAAGTCAGTGAGATTAGATGGCATCTCTGAGACATTGGGGATTCCTGCGATATAAAATGTGACTATCACCCACCTTTAAATAGTCACAAATTCAGAGACTTTCTCAATCTGCTGAGCTGTTGATGTAGTGCAATTCCACGTCACTACCAGCATAGGATTCTTGGTGACGGCACAACGTCCTGGGAAATACATCACACGAGATTCCTCCCATTTCAGACAGGTGGCTCATCACTCAGACACTGATGTCAACATAGAGAATGGTTCAGAAGGGACATTTGGAAAACCTCAGACTGCCGCTGCTCCTACATCGCCATAACAGATCATGGACACTCATGTTGCTGATTTCAAGATTCCAAAGACACGATTGGGACGAGTAATCAAAGCGCCAAGAAGGCTTATCAAATAGCTATGACTGTGTAGCTAGGTATAAAAAATTTTTTTTTTTTAATTTAACAGAGGGGAAGATGTAGTGTCGTGTGAGAAAAAATGACAAAACCTTTTTGGCTCCTAAAGAACTCCATAAAGCTGTGACTTAAGTGTCAGAATGTGGTAAATTGAGTGCAGGTTTAGTATGCTGAGTTCGTGGTTACACACAGGTGAATAAAGATGTGCAATAAATGGCTCGGTCTGTGGTGTATTCATTGGCGGGCAGCAAGGCTTGGGAGGACCCTACAGTGCACAGGCCCTTCTCAAGGGAGAGAAAATCAAAGCTTGTGAGGGGACAGTGTCAGTGATGAAGAATAGAAGACTATTTAAGAAAGGACTAGGTCTGTTGCACTGAGAACACCAATAACAGGAGCTCCAGAACTGTCTGCTAGTGTCACTGTCAATAAGACAAATATTAAAGGAGCTGCATGTAGCCCAAAGAAAAGGACCGTTCAATACTGCTCATATCTCCACTGCAGCCTGCAGCAAATGCTGCTGATCTTCATCCACCAGGATGTGAAGTAAATCCTGAAATGATAACTGACTGGTACAGCAATAAATGCTGTTAACATTAACCAAGAAGTGCTATTGATACTGATGGAAGGAGCTCTACAAAAGCTGACTGAATAAGTGCTGCTCCTTGAAATGCTGTGCCTAGTGAGAACACTTAAATCAAAGAGTGTTCCTAATGTTTATGCACAAAGTTCACAAAACATGTATTCAATGGATGGCTCTTCCCATTTACAAAGGGAGGTATCTTATCCAGGTGACTGGTTGACACCTGTTCGGTATAAGTCAATAAGGACACTCAATGAAGGACCACACGCCAATTATGAATACAATTTAGCTTTACTAGAATTTCAGGTAAATGTAGGCATTTAGCACATTAACAATAGTGGAATAAGAATAGCAATGAAAAGCATCTATTTATATATAAGTACACTACAAAGAGCATCTATGTATACATATGAGCAAAGAGTTTATTGACAGATATAAGCTTGGAATAACTGTATACCATAATGAGTTACACTACGATGTTCAGGAAGTAAAATATAAATGAGTTGAATACTTCAGATAAACTTTGATTTACTGCACACCAAAATGCATGTTTCACTTACTGCAGCAGGCTCACACTACGATGTTCAGAAAGCAAAATATAAACGAGCTGAATTCTTCAGATTAGCTTTGCTTAACTGCATACCAAAATGTATGTTTCAATTACTGTAGCAGGCTCACACTACGATGTTTAGAAAGCAAAATATAAACAAGCTGAATACTTCAGATTATAAACACACTGCAAGCATAATGATCAATCATAATAATAGAGCAGAGAAACAAAGGCCTTTCATCCCTGTGTGGAACTTAACTTAGTCCACAAAATGCTGGGAAGCCCTCTACCGCCTGGTTGGACCTCTCTCCCCCTCAAGCATCACGGTCTCTGAACAGCAAAACAGGGAGGCAGCGCTGGGCCATGGCAGCTTTCACAACCCCATCTGCAAGCTTCAGATCCCTCACCCGCACGTCAGTGCTTAAATAACTCGAAGCTTGGATTCTATCTCCTTCTGGCATTTCCTAGCTATGTTATCAGCACTTGGCTGCTCTGCCCTTCCCCAGCCTTTGTTTTCATTCCATCTTCTCCCTGTACTCTCGTTCTCAAGGTTGAGACGGAGTCTTCTACACAAATAAGGTTGAAAATAATATCATGAACTTTTCCACGTTGTTCGGTGATTTCAGCAGGCATCACGCTCATCTACTCTGCTCAAGCTAATTAACCCTTCGCGTCGCAATGTCTTCCGCACCTTTCCCTATACTGATCAGGAGGGCTTCAGGCATGTAGAAGAGGAATTAATGAAAGGTTTGCTGCATACACATTACTGTAAGGAGTGCAGCCAATATAAAGTATGAAGTGCCACCAACATTAAAACAGGGAGCACTGTCAACATTGAACCAATGAATGCGCTAACAATAATGCAATAAGCATTGCCAACACACAAGCAATGAGCTCTGCCGTCGCTAAAGCAAAGAATGGCATTGCTAATAATAGATTCAGTGCCCAAAGTAATGTGAAGAGCACCATAATTATTAACATAAGGCATGTGGGAAGCTGGCCTGGTGTGTGGTGAGCATCTATGGTGTTATCGCCTTATACCACGTCCAGGTACCCCCTATTAGTAAAGTGTAGGCAGTGTTTAGGAAGCCAGGGCTCTCTAGAGGTAGCTGTGGATGAGCAGCCAAGACTTATCTAGGAGACATGCAAAGATTATGCAATACCATTATAGTCACACAGCCCGTGCACACATGAAAGAACCACACAGTGTTACAAAAATAAAGGTACTTTATTATAGTAGCACAAATACTAGAACACTGAATAGGCGATCCCCCAACTGGAGGTAAGTAAAGACACTATTATATACACATTAGCAATCAGTAAATAGCATAGAAAGCGATAAGCATTGGTAAAAGTAATAGCAAAGTGAGGACCCTAGGGGAGGGCCAAACCATATACAGAAAAAGTGGAATGTGAAAGGCAGTCCCCCATGCAAGGAAGTGGAATCAGTACAGGGGAGCTGAAGGAACTAGGAACCCCAAGAGGTGAGTACAAGAGTGACCACAGCGACCAGGAGAGCAGAGGTTAGTACGTGGTTTTCCCGAAAACCAACAGGAGTACTTTGGAAAAGGATTATGCAAGACCAAACAAAGACTGGAAGAACCCAAAGGTGGATCCTGACAGAAGTGGACCTGCAAAGGAAGGGGACCAAGTCTAGTTCGAGATTCAGTGTCTGATAGTGGCAGAAGCCACTACCCACCCTTCTGTGGATGCAGGACCAGGTCGACGGTGGACGAAGAAGGTCAGCAGTGCAGCATAGGAGCCGAAGAGGCGTCCCAGGAGTGATGCATATGATGTCCCACGTCAACTGTCGTGATGCAGTCAATCAGTGGTGCGGGAAAACCACCAACAAGCCTTGGCAAATGCAAAAGGCGGGGAAGAAGGTTTGCGAGGTTGAAACAGCAAGGTCCAGGGGACTCGACCCAAGGAGGCGAATCAGGGGTAGCCCTCAGCAGCTGGAGAGTCACAAGAAGAGGAGGCAGCCCCCACATGCTACCCACTGGCAGTAGGCACAGGAGTCGCAGTGAGCCCCACTCAGCACACCTGAAGAGTCCCATGTTGCTGGAGCAGCAGGCAGGAGACTGTGCTTCACAGGATAGAGTGCTGGCGCCACACGGAGCCTGAAGATTCCTTCGAGGAGGAACCAACAAGCCTTTGTAGCTGCAAGAGTCGCGATGCACAGGGGTACTGTCCTGCAAGGGATGGCAAGGGCCTACCATCTCCCAAGTTGGACAGCTGGTTGAGGACCAAGGGGACCACTCCAGACCATCGCCTGTGATGCAGGATCCACGCAGCTCTGGAGGAGAGAGGATCCGCCCAGCCGGTCGTCGCTGCAGTTGGTGCCTGAGGATGCAGGGGGGTGACTCCTTCACTGCAAGGGAGATTCCTTATTGCTTCTTGTGCAGGCTGAAGACTTGTCGCCTCAGAGGATGCACAGCTGGGCAAATGTTGCAGTTGCTGGAAGGAGCCAGAGAAACAAATTTTGCAGAGGGGAGAATGCTGTAGTTGTAGATTATTGGTTCCTGGAGGGCCAGTTGCAGTTCCAGTGGCCAGAAAATGAAGTAAACGATGCAGAGGAGTCCTGTTGGAATATTGCACATCGAATCGGAGGTCCCACCCAAGAGGGAGACCCTAAATAGCCCAGGAAGGGGGTTTGGACACCTATCAGGGTGACCACCTATCTGGAGGGGGCTGTGACATCACCTACCTGACCTGGCCACTCAGATGCTCCCAGGGGCCTCTGCCTATGCTGGATTCAAGATGGCAGAATCAAATGGACACCTGGAGAAGCTCTAGGCACCACCCCTGGGGTGGTGATGGACAGGGGAGTGGTCACTCCCCTTTCCATTTTCCAGTTTTGTGCCAGAGTAGGGACCGGGTGTTCCTGGACTGGTGCAAACTGGTGGCTGAGGAGGCTACTTCTCCCATGCCATGTAACACCTATTTGAAAGGGAGAGGGTGTTACCTCCCTCTTCCACAGGAAATCCTTTGTTCTGCCTTTCTCTGCCTGAGCTGGTCAAGCAGCAGGAAGGCAGAAATCTGTCTGAGGGGTAGCAGCAGTGCGGGCTGCCTGAAAAAACCCAGAAGACTGGTAGGAGCAATGCTGGAGATCCTCTAAGGAGTCCCCAGAGTGCATGGAATCATACAACCAATACTGGCAACAGTATTGGGGTATGATTCCGACACGTTTGATACCAAACATGCCCAGGTTCAGAGTTACCATTATGTAGCTGGACACTGTGTCCAGGCAAAATGGCTTCTCTGCACTTACGAAGTCCAGGGTAATGGAGCTGGAGTTCATAGTGGCACCTCTGCTCATGCAGGGGTGCCCTCACACACAGGTACCTGCACCCTGCCCTCTGGGCTAGGAGGGCCTACCATAGGAATGACTTAGTGACCTGTTAGTAAATGGGTGCATGCACTTTTTCACGCAGGCTGCAATGGCAGGCCTGCAGACACATTTTGCATGGGCTCCCATGGGTGGCACAATACATGCTGCAGCCTATGGGGAACCCATGGTGCACCTATACCCTGGGTACCTAAATACCATATACTAAGGACTTATATGGTGTACCAGTATGGCAATTGTGAGGTGTGCAAAGCCCTAAGCAACCAAATTTAGGGGGAGAGAGGGCACAATCACTGGGGTCCTGGTTAGCAGGATTCTAGTGAAAACAGTCAAAACACACTGACAGCAGGCAAAATGTGGGGGTAACCATGCCAAAAAGAGGGTACTTTCCTACATAAGCCCCCCACCCACCCAAATGAGGGCCAATAAGACTATCCTTGTCCAGTTGAGTCTTCATTGTCTAAGTGGAAATATCTGGAGAGTCCATCTGCATTGGAGTGGTTACTCCCAGGTCTATGTTCCACTGTATAATCCATTCCCTGTAGGGATATGGGCCACCTCAAAGGTTTGGGATTTTCACCTTTCACTTGTTTTAACCATAGGAGGGGCTTGAGGTCTGTCTGAACAAGGAAGTGAGTGCCAAACAAGTACGGCCTCAGCTTCTTCAAAGCCCAGACCACAGCAAAGGTCTCCCTCTTTATGGCTGACCAACACTTTTCCCTTATGGTCAACCTTCTGTTAATGAAAGCCACAGGTTGGTCTTGGCTCACTTCATTCAGTTGAGATAGTACTGCCCCTATCACTATCTCAGAAGCATCTGTCTGCACAATAAATTGCTTAGAGTAGTCTGGGCTTCTTAGTATAGGAGCAGAGCACATGACCTGTTTAAGGTCATCAAAAGCTTTTTGGCAGCTAGCTGTTCATAAAACTTTATTGGGCATCCTTCTGGATGTGAGGTCATTTAGGGAGGCTACCATGGAGCCATCGTTCTTATATAATACCCTGTCCGGCCTAGAAAGGCTCTGACCTGGGTCTGTGTGGTAGGGCAGTCCAATCTAGAATGGTCTGGATTTTGCCCTGTAGTGGTTGAATCTGGCCTCCACCTACCAGGTGTCCGAGGTAAGCCACTTTTCCCTGCCCTTTCTGGCACTTGGAGGCTTTGATAGTGAGGCCTGCTTTTTGTAGAGTCTCCAGTACATTCCCGAGGTGGACCAGGTGATCTTCCTAGGTGGAGCTAAAGATAGCTATATCATTTAGATAAGCTGCATTGAAGCTTTCCAGGCATTTGAGAACTTTATTCACCAGCCTTTGGAATGTGGCAGGTGCATTCTTTAGTCCAAAGAACATCACTGTAAAGTGACAGTGCCCACTAGGCGTGGAGAATGCAGTTTTTGGTTTGGCATCCTATGATAACTTGATCTGCCAGTATCCAGCAGTCAGGCCAGAGGTGTTCAGAAGCTAGTGTATCTATGAGCTCATCTGCCCTACGGATAGAATGAGCATCTGTTTTGGTTACTCGATTGAGACCTCTACAGTCCACACAAACCCTCATCTCTTTTTTATCATTTTGGGAGTGTGGTTGTGAGACAAGGACTACAGGACTAGACAAGGGGCTGTTAGAAGGTTGAATAACTCCCAGGTCTAACATCATTTGTACCTCATATTTGATGCACTCCCTGACATGGTCAGGCTGCGTTTAAATTTTACTTTTCACAGGCAGGCTGTCACCTGTGTCAATGGTGTGTTCACACCATTTAGCTTAAGCAGGGATCAGAGAGAACAGTTCAGAGAACAGTCCCAGGAGATTTCTGCAGTCATCTTTTTGTTACTCAGAGAGACAGTCTGCAAGGACAACCCCTTCTACTGAGCCATCTACTGTATTGTGGGAGATGAGATCAGGAAAAGGGTCACTATCTTCTTCCTGACCTTCATCAGTTGCCATGAGCAATGTCATGTCAGATCTGTCATATTAGGGGGCTTCAGGCGGTTCACATGAGGCACCCTGTAGGGGCTTCTAGGAGTGCCCAGGTCAGCCAGATAGGTGACCTCATCCTTTCTCTCCACAATAATGGCGGTCCACTCCATTTGTCTTAGAGTGCCCTGGGAACCACAGGCTCCAGGACCCATACCATCTGTCCTAGCTGGTAAACAGTCATCACAGCCTTCTGGTCATGCCAATGCTTTTGCAATTCATGGCTGGCCTGAAGATTTTTGGAAGCCCTCTTCATGTATTCAGCCATTTGAGATCGGAGGCCTAATACATAGTCCACAATGTCCTGTTTTGGAGGCTAGAGAGGTTGCTCCCAGTCTTCTTTCACAACAGCAAAGGGACTCCTAACAGGGTATCCTACAGAAGTTCAAAGGGGCTGTAGCCCACTCCTTTCTGAGGAACCTCCCTACAGGCAAAGAGGAGGCAAGGTAGCAGGACATCCCACCTCCTTCTGCGTTTCTCTGAGAGTCCCATTATCATGCATTTGAGGGTCTTATTAAACCTCTCAAATAATCATTTGTTTGAGGATGGTAGGAAGTGGTGAATTTATAAGCGACACCACACTCCTTCCACATGGCTTTCAGGTAAGCAGACATGAAGTTTGCACCTCTGTCTGATACCACCTCTTTAGGAAATCCCACTCTTGAGAAATTTCCCAGGAGGGCTTTGGCCACTGCAGTAGGTGTAGTGGTCCTAAGAGTAATGGACTTTGGATACCTGGTGGCATGGTCCACCACCACCACCAATATAAATCTATTGTCAGAGGCTGTTGGAGGATCCAGGGGGGCAACAATCTCCACCCAAACCCTCTCAAAGGGCACCCCAACCACTGGTAGTGGAATTAAAGAGGCCTTTGGAGTGCCACATGTCTTGCCACTGGCTTAGCAAGTGACACAGGAGCGACAAAACTCCTTAGTTTCTTCAGACATGTGGGGCCAGTGAAAGTGAGGGACAAGCCTGTCCTGTGTTTTGCTTTGCCCCAAGAGGCCTGCAAGGGGAATGTCATGTGCTAGAGTCAACAGGAATTCCCTAAACTTCAGAGGGATAACCAGTCTCCTGGTGGCACCAGGTTAAGGGTCCCTTGCTTCTGAGTAAAGGAGGCTGTTATCCAAGTACAACGTATCAGTGCCACTGATAACTCCTGCCTCTTGTGCTGCAACTTGCCTCCTTAAACTCTCCAGAGTGGAACAGGTTTTCTGTTCCATACTGAGTTCCTCCTTGCTGCCCGCACCCAAGAGCTCAGTTGTGTCGGCTTTGAGCTCCTCTGGTGTAGATTCCACCTATGGAGTAGATTCTTCTCCCTCAGGAGTTGAATCTTCACTGGAAGCTGGAGCATGGGGTAACCTTTTGCCCTGCCTGCTCTTCGTTTTAGGAGCCTCCTGGGCCATTGTTCCAGAATCCAGGGCTTACTGTTCCCTTTGTTTCATGGCCTGTGCTCTGTTAAGGGCAAAGATATGCCCAGGGATGCCCAGCACTGCTGCATGGACCTCCAATTCCACTTCAGCCCAAGCTGAAGTCCCCAAGTCATTATGTAGCAGACATTCTACAGGTAGATCAGAGGACACTACCCATCCCTCAGCTAAAGTCAATAACTGCCATGGGGTGGCACAGAGTGTTACTATGAGAATCAGTCACTTGGTACGTATGTCCAAGTAGGTGCTGCTAAGGAGGCACCAGTTTTTCAGTCACCACAGGGACAATGGTACCTGTGTCCCTGTAGGCCTCAGCCACAACACCATTGATAAAGGGGTGCTGCCTGTGCTTAACCATGTTTAGGAGACAGGCAGCTAGGGTGGCAAAGACAATGCCCCCATCAGAGACCAACACAGCCTCAGTGGTCTCCCCGACTAGCCCTGATCCCACTACAGTCCCCAAGGTGAGTCCAGCTACACTTTTGGAGTGACTACTGTTATTATTGTTACCACCACTACTGCTATTGCTGGATGCACTAGGAGTACAAGTGGTATTAGAAGTGGTGGTGGTCTTGATGCCTTTCTTAGGACAAGAGCTTTCACTTCCCCTATGGCCTTTGTTTTTACGAATGTAGAACCAAGGTTTCTTACAATTTGAGGAAGAGGATTTATTCTGACTCCCAGAGGAGTTTGTGTACCTGATGAAGACTCTTTAGTCTTATCTTTGTCCCCACCCTTCTCCTGATGCTTTCCTGCTTCCTTCTTCTTGTGGTCACCCTGTGTGAGTTTTTCTACTCATCCTGGTGTGAAAGCATTTGTCTGCATTCTTTCCCAATTCTTGGATAGAGATCAGATCAGAGCAGCTGATCAGATATACAGTTATTTAAAATGTTCTCTTAGAATCAAATTGTATAAATCCTGCTAATCACTCACTTTGCTCCAATGCAGCCTGCCTTCCGGAGCTTTAACTGAACAGTCCACAAAATCTACCAAGTCTTGAGGGGATTACTTTTTGGTTTCCCTCAACTTAATCCTGAATTGTTCAGTGGTCAAACCAAAACCACCTAACAGTGCATTGATTGTCTGCATCCTCTTCCCTGACAGTGAGGAGTTTTTCTCTGCCTTTGTCAGAGAAGGAGTCTCACAATATTGCTGCCCACTGTCTTTGGGGGACCTTCTGTACTTTACAGGCCCTATCCAAAGCAGTGAACCATTTATGTATGTTATCTCCCACCTTGTAAGGTGGGACCATCTTGATCAGGTTCCTAGAATCCTAAGGGCCCTTCCTGATCCTGGTGTCCCTAAAGCTAAGATTGCTGCCACCATGGAGTGCAAACCCAAAATACTGTCTCTCCCTTTCCACTGCTCGGGCCTCCCTATCTAGGGCTAGCTGTTGTTGCTGCAGCCTCAGCTTGGCCTCCTCATCCTCAGTTTCCTAAGTTCCCTATCTAAGGAATCTTCCCCTGAGCTGGAGCAGGGGCAAAAAGTGCTGCCACCACTAAAGCAATGAGTGGTGGCAACATTAATGCAATGAATGTCACCAACAAAAAATCTAGAAACGCTGCTAAAGACTTTAAGTGAGTACATGATGGGAATTCACTCCACAAGATGGCCAGCCCTTACAGCAGTAACTGATGAAAGACCAAAAATTTGAGGGATGTGTATTGTTCATACTGATAGATAAACCAACCGTCTTTGACATTCCCAAATCCTGCTACAGTGACACAGCCTGATGATGACAATGGCTGGAATGAATTCCAAATCCTTCCTAGATCCGACTTTGAGTCATGAATGACTGTGCATCAGTTAATTTAAATTTGGACATTAACATGATAGATGTGGGAGGGCCTCCAAAGAACTGCAGTAAAGCCTACAAAGTCTTTCTTCTGTAGATCTTTCCATAGTTACTCTAAATCAAAAGTGTGCATGTGGTTGACACTAAAATGTATACATGCAATGCAGGGAATCAAGACAATTCTGACCAAATACCTCTGCATATATCCCAGCTGTGAATGCTGCAGTCGCAATTTTGAATATAACTTTACATTTATGTTGTTATTAGTGGTTACAGCTCTTGCCTGAGAATTCCTTGTGAGGATATTTTTAAACATGGAATTAGCACAAGGGAAAAGCAAATTTAGTAAATTCTGCTTAATTCTTTTATTTGTTAGCATTTCCTTAACCACTAATTCAAGTATTATCCATGCCCTGCAAAACACTGAACTAGTTAAATGAAGACCTAACAATGATCTGATTTTCTGCATCTGAGGAGGGCCAGTTAACCCAAATAAATCCTCCCAGAGGCTCCCTTAAAATTGGTGAAATTTTACATGATTTGTTCGAGGACCAAGAAGCAAGACTATCTCTCAAGTTCACTCAATTATTATGTCCAGTTTCTCGCACTGACTAGTTTTAGAAGGCTTAGGAATTAAGGCACACCTTTCTCAGAAGGGCTTTCAACAGCAGTGATTAGGCATATGTTAGCCAAAGTGGTATAATGAAGGCCCTCTACGACAGCATTAACAAAGAATTGCTGAACCGTCTATAATAATTTCAATGTGAAATTGTTGCTGTGTCATGATCGATACAGAAAAGTTACTCACTTGCAATCCAATTCCTCCATCTTCCCTAGATTCTGGGTGGATCTATGCGGTGTCGTCTTTCCTCTGCATGTCCACATACTGGTGTGCATTTGGACAATCAGCTCAGCCAGTGCGATGACGTCCGTGTTAGTTTGTGTGATGTCACAGAGAAGGTCTGGAAGTTGGTCAGACCAGAGTGAGAGTCTGAGCAGCTAACAACTGCATTTGGTCTGAGGTCTACTCCTAATATAATTCATTTTTTGTACGTAACAAAAACCCAGTTATGTGTTTAACTACAGTGTGGCTCCTGCAGTCAAAGGAACAACCTTCAATTTTGAACGTTGACATTACAAAATAAAAATATAATTTTTAAAAAAAGTACACCTAGCTAATGTCACATTTTATTTTCTTTAAAGAAAAACAACGCTTTGTGCTGATAATGTAGGGGCAGCTGTTACTGATAATGTAGGTAACGCAGAAGCAGTCCCTAAGCTTTCCTAATTGTTTTGTTTTTATTGAAAAAAATGAAAAAAGGCAAATAGGCTATATTTAAATCAAGAAAAACTGCACTATACTTTTAGGTCCCCAAGCTGACTCTAATCCCAGAGGCACGGCTGTGGGACCTGTTCGTTTTCAAGCTTAAGTGAAATGTTAAGATTTTATTTTGAAGCTATTCACCAAAGTGGACTTCCCACGTTTTCAGTAAGGATAGCATGGTGTTCATGAAAATCAAAATATGAATAGCAAGGATTACAAGTAGCAATCCCTTTTCTATTAAAGAAGTTCCCTATTAATTGACCAAAGCATAAAACAGCAAGCTCCTTCCTCACCTCTCAAGTGGGGAATGGAAAACTCAAATCAAGATGGTGACAAAAATTGTCATGTCAAAAGATTTGACAAAGACCCTAGCACCAATCTGTAGCTTGTACACAAGTCAGAATAGCAGTGCCTCGATAATACATCAATCGATTTGGAGAGTGCAGCTTAGCAAAAAACAGACAATTCTAAAACGGGCTGAAACAATCATTTTTGCCCTGTTGAAATAAGCCCTTGGAATTCGTAATAGCAGTGCATTATACAGAATACAAACCAAAGTGTTGCTTGAAAAACACCGCCCCTACCTATCTAGGTGTAATCATTAGTGCCAAACTGTTGACTGGACTTCCTAATAACTGATTTTTTCTAGACAGCAGAGAAGGGAGCTTTTTACTTGGAGAGTGTGAAGGCATCTTTCTGCCGGGAGAGGAGTGATATGCTATGTAATTCGGAGATGAAAGCTGGGATAAAGATTATGGGTTCATAAAAAGCATGATCTGATGACACACGCTTTCATTCTGATAAAAGCGGGTCAATTCCAACCGTAAATCTAATTTGTGCAATAATGATCTCATCTCACTGTTTTCCTCTGACAGATTTTGTCGCATATAACCTGGAGAAATTTATCAACAGAAGGACCACGTTAAAAAAGGTAACATTTGTGGATTTCAGTTTGATAAATATTGAATCTGGATGTTATGCATGAGTCCAAGGTGGGGAACTCTGAATAGCAGGAAATTAACACACCTGACAAACATCAGGCTCTGGGTAGAGATTTTTACAGGGGCCAGTAGATATCCTTCCCTATTCCACCCGACTTGTTATCCAGGTCATAATGTAAGACTTCGCTAAGGATTAAATCAGGACTTCCTCGAACCTCTATGCACAACATGCAGTGTAGACATTGTCTGGGATGTACATACAATAACATTTGTGTCTGGTTATATGCTGAGAAGAATTGCCTGCACACTAGGGACAGCACATACACCTTAGCAGAACCTTAAGGTGCAGACACAGGTTCAATGAAAAACAAACCAAACCAATTGCAGGGATTGGAGATTTATCGAAATAAGGGAACCACGAAGAAGTTCCAGCTTTCGGAATTAAATACGTTGGTTCTGTTTTAGAAATCTCATAAACAGCTGTTTAAAGAAACTGAAACAATGTTGATGGATTCAATTGATTTATTTACCTTCAGTCTTACATAGCGCAAACCACAGTCCGGGGGATATCAAAGCACTTTACAAAGCGCATCGGAAAAGTACATTAGCAGACTTACAATGGAATTTTAGTCAACAAGAAGATTTTGGAGTCTGATTAAGTGAAGTTATTTGCATGAATGTGCAGTTCCATTTTTAAGTCGATATGGAAAAGGTTTGACCTGATGGCAGGTAGGATGGCATTCCAGATTTTGGGGGCTACGTCTGAGAAGGACTGCTTCAGAGTTCCCAGTTTTTTGAAGGAAGGTGTTTCCAGACATAGTGAGTCAGAAAATCCGAGGGAGCAGGAGCTACCTGAGATACTTAGTTTATTTGTGAAATAGTTTGGTGGGCCATCACATAGAGTTTTGTGAATGAGGCAGGACAATTATAAGCTACTCCTTGCTTCAATGGGGAGCCAGTTGAGTGTAGTGAGGACATGGGTGATGTACTCCAACATCTTCTACCAGGGACCAGGCGAGCAGCAGAGTTGAGGGCTGCCTTCAGGGGAGCAAAGTGAATTCTAGGAGCGCCCGTAAGTAGAGAGTTGACATAGTAAAATTGCGAAAGAAATATTGATTGTACTGCCGTTTTGAAGTCACTGACAGGGGTTAGTGGTTTAATCCCTTTGAGAGGCATGCTTTGGAATTGGGGATCTTTGCTATAGTGTTGATGTGTGTGTGCAGAAACAGACTGATGTCAATTGTAAAGCTCAGAGATTAGGCCTCTACCGATAGAGGGGTCATTGGTTGGAAGACACAACACCCAGGGCTTTTATTGACACAGCTGAACTAGATTTAAGTTTGCTACAGATGCCACTCCCAACCTATTACATAGGCTCCTAGTGTAAGAATAATTAACAGTACCTGGTCTCAATAACACTGCACCTAAAAGTGATAGCTGCTAGGAAATCCACTTTTCACTCAAATATGTGTAGAAGTGACGTGTGTTGGGGTATGTCTATCCAGAGTATACTGCTGTGAAGTTGGGGGAGGCCTCTTCCTAAGTATTTTCCTGAGGGAGGTGTAAGAATATACCATTCGTCTGGAGCCACCCCTAATGGAGCAATATATTTCCCCTCCAGATTCTTTTTTTCAGAGAAGGTATTGAAAACTCCCATTCCACCACCACGAGCTTGTGGGGAGGGATTACGTAGAGATGTTTTCTTTATATATAGCTAAGCTGAGCGAAATGACTAGCTCAAGATCAAAATCCTCAAGAACGTTGATGGCATGTGCTTATTTGAGGAGATTTGTGTCACCTTGAGTGAGATGGCAACTTTGTTCTCAATACGGAACATGATGAAATCAAAAGGCTTGGACACCAAAAGCACTGGGAAATACTCAATGCTTTTGGTCCTTTCCAGAATCTCACTGTCCCAGCACTGCATAATTGGAAGTTGCAGGAATGGAATGATCAGTGTTCATTATTTTCTGGATTTCTCCTGGGAAGATTCTGTGGCGGTCTTAGGAAGTTCAGAGGTAAAGGGAGCAGCACCCCTATGTTGCTTGTAGAATGAGCACCGACAACAGATCCAAGAGGGCACCTGAATGTTTCTTACCTACTTCTGAGGTGAATTTGCTCATCATTATTCAATCTTCTCTTGGATTATTTTGCCATAACAGGCACTTATATACAGTACTACTCTCAGAACAGTACGTGCCACACAAAGAATTTGGGGTATTTTCAGACTTGACAATTTGGGAACTTTAGAAACAGTAAAACCGTGATGCTTTTGTAGAAAAAAAACGACAAAAATTGCATTTGCACTAAAAAATGACTTTTTGTGATCTGTTAGAGCAAACCGGCGACTAATGGCGTGGGTTTTCAAAGAAACTAACAATTCTCCAAGTAGAAACCCAAAATGCAGACCATACTGTTTAGGCATTCAACAACGGACAGCAGATAATTGGAAGATCAGTAAATTGATCAAGTTGTGCTCACTGGGATAGCAGGGAGCTGAGATGGAAAAGTCCTCCGCATGGACGTGCACCCAGAGTGCTCAAATGTACTGATGTCTTAATCCCTAATTCTGATTTTCGTTCTCTTAGACGGGCACGGATCATGCAAGTGCGCAAGTGTACCATGACATGGATTTCTGTCTTGTTGGACTAGGAGGGACACCCAAAGTGTTACCCTTAACTAGGTTGAAGGCTACAGTATTGTTATGTTATGAGGATTTGTAAAGCTCATCTGCTGAGGGGTATCCAGGCGCTGGAGTAGACGAGAAGGCTAAGTTAGCTCCTAGTTTATTAGCTAGGTCTTGAGTTTCTTACTGCATTCATGAGGGGGTGGGGAGGTCTTGTTGTGATGTGGACGCTGATGGTGACAATGGCTCCTTTACTGATGTGGGGGGCCTCCGCCCTCCCTGTAGTGACACCGCAAACGGCAGATGACCTAGTTTGAACTTACTAAGTTGCTACACACAAGTCACTCAGCTTGACATTCCCTTGCGACATTGCTGTGTGTGGTGACTGGAAGATTGAACCTTGCATGCCGGTTCTGCTTGTGCACAAAATTATTGTTTTACCTCTGACCTGGCCTGTAGCTCTGCACCTTCTTTGCTTTCCTCGGCCAACAATTGGTGTTCAATACGTATTCTATACCTTGTCTCCTATACTGAATGTCGTGCACTGACCCATCGGCCACCCATACCCACGCTGTGTTAGGGGTTCCGTCCTAGAATTTATTGGGTACCACTTGCCCTTTCCACCCTACCCCACTACTTGTGGGTACTGTCTCCTCACACTTGTTATGCCGCACAGGTGATTTGGTTTGTTTGGGCAGATACCTGTTGTCCCTCTGCTCTAATGGTATTTTGTCATGTTATCTTTTTGCCAGTTGTTGGTTTTAAACTGTATTTGTTTGTTTCAGAATGGAGCCCGGATCTTCCCTGCCCCTGTCCCCTCCCCTCCCCTCCTCCCTAGATGTCCCGCCGTCGATCACGTGGGGCCCCGCGTCTCTGGGAGTGGAGCTTTGGAACACTATTGAGCTACTGACACATTATGAATCCCATCACCATTCTCATATGGAATGTGCGAGGTATACACTCGCCTGCACGCAGATATTCCATATACTCATTTCTTAAGAGACACCGTATTTACATAGCGTTTTTACAGGAGACTCACCTTGTGCAGCCAGAAATCGCTAGACTGCAGCGGCGTTGGCGAGGGCAGCTGTTTGCGACAAATTACTTCTCCTACTCCAGAGGGGCTTTTATCTGGGTTAGACTGGGCACTCCATTTGTGGCTGACGACCATGCCATTGACACACAGGGGTGCTATGTTCTGGTGCGCGGCCGCCTGGCCGGCCAGGCAATAATGTTGGGATCCATCTACGCTCCAGAAACAGACCAGGCCTCCTTTTTCAGCACATTTTCCGACCCCCTATCTCGTTGGAGTGATCTTCCTTGGCTGATAGGGGGTGACTTTAATAGCGTACTGGATCCTGATCTGGACCGCTCTTTCCCACCACTGCTCGCTGCACCTACCATGGTGGCTGCGCGCGCTGTGCGTACCTGGTTCCAAAACTGGCAATTGTTAGACATATTGCCCCAGCGTAATGCTAACACTAGGGTCTATTCGTTCTATTCGGCCTGCAACAATTACATGTCCGCCTTGACAGCATACTATGCACAGTTAACTGGAGCCCCGCAGTACTAAGGACTGACTACTTAGGCCACACTCATTCATATCACAATCCACAGATTATGCAGCTGGGATGAGACACGTCCCCTCCAGTCATTCCCACCTTGCGACTCCGCCCGGAGCTGTTAGAAGATGCTGTATTCAGGGCAACACTAGATAGAATGATTCCTGAATATATTGATCACAGCGATGGCACAGATTCCTCAGGACTTATTGAATGGGAAGCATTTAAAGTCTCCGTCAGAGGGCACTGCATGGACACGCAGTGGAACCTGCGCAAATCCACTGAACGCGACCTGACTCGAGTGGCGAGAACCCTGATGTACCATGAACAAAATGCTGCCCAACACCCCTCAGGGGCTTACCAGCTGTCGACTGCCCGATCAGAACATACATCCTTGTTAGAGAGGCTGCGCTGCCTCAACTATGCCACCCACTCGGCCGGCACACATTTCACAGCCGATCGGTCAAGCAAGCTGTTGGCCTGGCTCATCCGTCAAGACCAGGATCGCGTTCCTATCTTGGAGCTTCGCTCAGCAGTGGGAGGCTTACTCCACCCCCCCGATGACATACACACTGAGTTCACACGACATTACACAACACTTTACCGCCCCTCTGCGGTGATGGACGCAGTGGCCTATGACAAACTCTTCTCCCTGACCATTCTACTCCGGCTGACACCTGACCAGCGGGAGGAATTGGAGGCACCCCTGACGCTGCTTGAGGTGCAGGATAGCATACGTGCCTTGGCTGCAGGCAAAATCCCAGGACCTAATGGCCTTCCATCTGACTTTTATAAGTCGTTCTCTACGGTGCTTGCACCTCGCCTTCTCCGTCTTTATGAGAAGGCATTACAAGAGGTATTCTTACCTGCATTGCAGCAGGAGGCACTGCTGGTATCGCTCCCCAAGCCCGACAGGGATCCGTCCGAATTGGGCTCCTACAGACCACTAGCGATGCTCAATACTGACTACAAAATTCGGGCCAAGGCCTTGGCATCGCACCTGGCGCCTCTGGTACCTCAGCTGATTCACCCTGACCAAAATGCCTTCGTACCAGCCAGAGACACTTCTCACAACATCAGGCGCTTATTCAGAGTCATGAGGTATTCAACACAAGAATGGCTGTGCGCAGTGTGTCTGGTGTTTGGTCTGGAGAAGGCCTTTGAGTCTTTAGAGTGGCCCTACCTGTTCGAGTCGCTATACCGATTCAGCCTAGGTCCCCGTTTCCTGCGCATAGTGAAACTGTTGTATACCCAGCCCCAATCCAGGGTCAAAATCGGAACAATCTCGGCACCAGTTGATGTGGGTAGGGGTACTCAACAAGGCTGTCCCCTCTCCCCACTGCTGGTTTCTCTGCAATGGAGCCCTTGGCGGCAGAACTTCACAGGAGGGGGGAGGCATGGAGTATCCCACTAGGTGATAGCATATACACTATATCTTAATAAGCAGATGATCTTTTTTTGTACTTCAAGGACATTGATAACGTCCCTGCTGAAATTGCGAACATACTGCACCGATTCACTACCCTTTCTGTATTGCAAGTTAACTGGGCAAAATCCTGCCTCTTCCCCTTCAACCCTGACTTGCCAGACCTGTGCATACAACTTTCCGGGGTTTGTATTCCCTGGCAGCCTAGAACGTTCAACATTTTTCACAAGGAAGAGAATCTCCATGATGGAAACCTCAGAAGAGCAGTATCATCTATCCGTGTCCAGATGAACTTTTGTCAAACACTCCCACTCTCAGTGACTGGAAGAATCGCCCTCCTGAAGATGGTGGTGCTCTCGCTTTTACTATATTACTTCTCCAACTTACCCTACTCTGTTCCAGCCAGTTTTTTTTAGAGAGCTGGAATCCAGAATCCGGGAGTTTACTTGGAACAAGGGCTGATGCAGAGTGGTACTGAAGAAACTCTTCTCGTCTTTGAATCGGGGTGGCCTATTGGTGCCAAATATGGAACAATACTACCTGGCTTCCCAGCTTCAATGGGTAGCGTGACGGCTGTCTGCCCTTCAGCTATTTGACACAGAAACCAGATTGCCACCTTGGACGCTCCCTGCGATTCTGCACCTCTTTCCCCCCTCACAAACGCGAGGACACCTGTGGAGCTCCTGTTCCGCGTGGCTCATCGTTGTTTCTGCAGGTGTCTGCGCCTCCCACGTACGACTATCCCTTATGCTACGGCACTGGCACTACTGGGCACAAAACGTGGTTCACGCTCACGACCACTGCTGAACTGGAGCCCTGGCACTCAGCTGATTTACACACATTGGGCGAGCTCTACAGTGAGAGCAAACTCACTCCATTTGACGAACTAACAGCGGAGGCAGACCTACCAGCAGGGCAGTTTCTGCTGTACAACTCCCTGATAGCGACACTGTCACATCGCTGGGAAGATATGGCATCTGGGCCCCCAACACACTTACTAGTACAGTAGATGCAGGTTATGGGATGGGGCAAACACCTGATATAGTGGTTCACCGATGCACTCAGAATGCACACAACACACACCTGCATTGTGCTGCGCACCAGCTGGGAGAGCGATTTACTTGGGCCATGCACTGATAAAACATGGGATGCAGCACTATCCAGCCACACTAATGTCCCCCACAACTTCAGATTCCGCCTCAACCAGTTTTATATTTTCCACAGAGCCTACCTCACACCAGCCAACATCAACAGGAACTTCTGCCGTGTAGATGCTTGTCTGCCCCTGCCTAAAGTTGATAGGGGCAGAACTCCTTCATATGCTGTGGTCCTGTCCCTCGTTAAGCGCTTATTGGCAAGGTGTGACTACACGCCTATCAGCTTGCACGTCACGCCCACGATTGTCTGCATAGGACCCTTGTATCCTGGGTCTCTTCCCACAAGTTAAAATGCGCAGAGCTTCGACAAGATTTCTAGACCGTGGCCTCTTGACAGCCAAGCGCTTAATTACTCGGAGATGGAGGGCCCCTGAACCCCCATCATAAAGTCATGGGAGGGTTCTTTCCTGGTATTGGCGGAGGACGAGGGAGTGGCACTGAGACGGGAGGAAATCTTGGGCTTGCGTAAATACCCCCTGTCTGCCAGTTGGGATGCAATGCTGACTCAACCACGCAAACCGGAGCATGGTACAGACATGGAGGATGCAGATGCCCACACTATAGAGCTGGCGATGGAATAGGCAGTCTGTGCGCTGAGTTTGCAGACTAGGCCCTCGCTGGTGTGATTCCCTGCATTTGTTGCCTTTGATTGAGGCGGGTTCCCTATGAATTACATTGACGGCGGCCCCTGAGGTCGAGTGAGGTGGTGTGCACGCGGGCACGGTGGGGGGCTCTTTTGGATCGTGGGGTGGGGGCATTTCAACAGGACTCCAAGTTTGTTAACTGTTTAGTAACCTTACAGTTTGATATAAGGTCAATGCTGAATCTTCACATTTATAAGCTGTCACCTGTACACACCGATTACTATATAGATGCCCCACGGAGACTTGTCACCTGTGGGAGGACACTTGCTGAGTGAAGGATGCTGAAATTAAACATAATCCCAGCCTCTTGTCGTTGCATGTAAAATCTAATTTTGATTTGCTAATATTTTCTGAAATAACACACTTGTGCTGAGAATATTCTTTTGACAGTTCTGCTGCACTGTATCCAAATGTTTAGGCAATGTATCAGTACTATGTACCTGTACTGTAATTTCAAATGTTGGAACCACAAGGAAAGAAATTTGAAATAATAAAAAGATTCAAGCAAAAGAAATGATAACCTGCTTGAAGCCTGTGACTTGCAGTGACCCCATATGTTGGCGAGGTCCACTGGGAGCATCAAGGACTACAACTGATTCTTTCCCTCCTGCTGGAGAAATAAGGACACAGTGGGAGCACCCGTTCACCTTCACTGGGGCAAAGGACTCAAGACAGGATGGTCGTAGCCACCCCAACTGGGAGCTGAATGGGCACTTAACCTACAAGAGGGGCAGCAGAACACCAACTGTCACTTCTGAGGTGCAACCACAAGGGAGAGTGTCCGCACACGACGAGTGCAGTCGTCAAGTGCAGCCGCCTCGGCTGAGTGCAGCTGACTTACCTAGCTTGGCTGCAGCAGCTTGTAAGCACCAGCAGATGGGGTGTATTCAGGAACTCCAAACGGTTGCTGGTGCGTGTAAGACTGGTTTTGGGCATATTGGCCATAGGGGAACTTGCTACTAATTGAGTGTGATGGCACTGGAACACTACTGACTTAAGTTAGAGTCGCAGTGGTTTCTTGAGACTCGAACTACTACTGGGGCACACTCTGGATGTTATCAACAGTGAATGGGGAATAAACACAAGTTTGTGGGGAAGAGAACGCTAGAGTCCCCGATCTCAAGAGAGTATTGTATAATTGTTTGCTAATGTCATATTTTTCCTTCGTGTGTGTTAGTGTTAGAAATAAAACGCATTTCTTTTTTTCATAAATGGAAGTAATTGCATGGACAATTACATATTGCTGCTGCACCCATTTTGAGTTGTGAGTCTATGTTCACTAACATATATCCACACCTTGCCCCACCAAGGGAGCTTGGGACTGCTCAGATCACACCTACCCTAAGAATCAAGTGCAGAAGTAGTATTTGGCCCCGTTGCTCAGAGTCTATAGTAAGTCAGGCCCTGGCACATCATGAATAATAGGCCTCAACCCCCACGGTTGGACAAAGTAGCCCCTGTGTGTCCCATGGCCCTCTGAAAGGGGTTCTAACAAAGGGTCAGCCTGGATGCTTAAATGCAGAGAGCAATATTTCACTCTAAAAGGCTGTGCAGCTTATCTGACTACTTTCACCCATTTGGGGATTATTTACAAGAAAAGCAATATGGGAATTAAAAGAAAATTGCCTCTGAATGCAAAAACAACAGAAATAAACCATACTCTTGAGGAGGCATACATACAAAGAGTACGGTATCATAGGACCCTGTGCACACACAAAGGCAGTATTCATGAATATCACTAAAGATCAAAGACAGCAAAAACATAAGTTCCCAAGCATGGAGCTAGTACTCAAGGAACTCAATTGGCTTTCAATTAAGCAGAAGTGTCAGTCTACTGTACAGTACACTATGGTGCAGGTATACTATGGTAAAGATTGAAATGTTTGAAGTAAATGTGTCTTTGTACTGTACAGACAGGCAACCGAGATCAAACAGGACAATATGGTCTACAATTGCCAGATTCTGATAGCCCTGCAAGGTTTCACTAATAATGATTCAGTGACTAACACTATGGAACAGTTTGTTACCAAAGCTTGAGGAGACAGATTATTCACGTACGTGTTTGAAAACCTGTAAAGACTCTAAAAGTGTATGGTTTTTATCAGTTAGGTTAAGCTTGCACCTATCTCTTTGTTCCCTTCTTCTGCCATGAGAACACTATTTCTTGGCATAAGATGTCTTAGACAGTTGGATCTTATCTGGGTCTGTCATTATAGTGACACTCTAATTACTTTACACACTGTTTTAGGTAAAGCATTTGCTGCAAGAGTTTGGTAGCTGAGTGTATCAAAAAGTACATACTGCCATCATTTATGGAAGATCCACGCCATCATTGGCGTCGAGTTATTAATACTAGGGTTATTGTTACTGGAGCTACAACCGGGAGCCATTATGAGTACCTGATTCGTTTTTGGTGCTCCTTCTCACGCTTCACCAGCTGAAAGACTGATGGTATTCCCATGACAGCTCTTAAGGCGCGGCGGGTCCAGTTAAAACTCTTGAGGCCACTCAAGCTAGAGTCTTTGCTGGCTATCAATCGAAAAATCTTGCGCAGAATGGCAGCATTGCATAAGGCGGGTGTCTCTGTGAACAAAGAGGATACTGGCACTGAGTACAGATGTTGTCACCTGAGACAAGAAAAGAGATCAAGAAGATCCTAACACCAGCCTTGAAATACTACTTGTCACAATAAAGTGTATGAAAATTTCAAATGATACTGTGTTTGGCTCAACTACCATACAAGGACACACAAACCTATCGCCATTCTGCCGCACAGAAGTACCTTAAGCCTAAGTGGAGCCTTGAATATGCCATTCTACGTTACCTGATTTTCTCTGCTCCTCTTCCAAGTCAAGAATCACTTTATAAGCTGAGAGAAATCGAAATGGGAACTGTCTGCTCTGGATGACAGCAACCTGTAAAAGACAGAAAAAAAGCCTAATACCACTTTAGGGGGCAAACAAGTATATGTCAGAATATTTAAAAAGCATAATTGCAGTATACCAGAAAAATTGAAAGTCACTAATTGTATTATATCCAGTTTTTGTAGTCATTAAGCTCTCTTGTATGGAACATCATTACCGTTTACAGATGGTAACAGAGTAGCCTCTGCAAGATACAAACAAAGGGTTTAAGCAAATAAATCCTATACCGATTGGCAGCTTTACAGAAAGACTTGACTTTCAATCCTCTGAGTTAGACTAATGTTAAAGAGGATGGTATCCACTGATCTACCCACAAGCCTGTCTTTAGGTCGCAGAACACCAACCTCTATCTCTCGTTCTTATACAGCCTAGGGGCTGATTCAGTTCATAACTCCTCACAGTACAGCTGACCATAGTCTAGTGGATCCACCACCTGCACCACATTGTCTTCACCAGCACCTTGTGAGTGGGGGCTACTACATCACGGAGAAGACTGGAAAGCACCACTAAGTAGATTTCTAGAAAAAGGAAAGCCTACCTACGGTAGTTCTGGGTTTCTAGAAGATTGCCTAGGGCTTCAGGCGAGTTTCATCTCTGGTGCAAGCCTACTTAACTGGCTTCTGCAAATGGAACTGCATTTTTTCTGTAACGCATTTCTATACTTTTGCGCTTGACAATCACTGTCAAAATTAAATAAAACTAACAAAAAGCCAAACTGATGACAAACAGAGCTGGCTAATTCACCATCATGGTAATCGAAATGACTGAAATTCCACAGAAGTGTTGCTCAGAGTAAATCTGCAGAAATAAAACAATCCTAGCACATATGTACTGTCTTGATTCATATCTCAAATAACAAGTCCAGTTCTAGGTGTGGTATATAAAAGTGACCCTTTCGTTCCTGCAGCGTGGCCAGCCAGAGGAATAGCCAAGGTACATTTTACTCAATTTAGCTGAGGTTAGGTATGCCATCTGCACACATGAATGAGTTTAAATCATGCAGAGAGTTTTAAATGTCACCCACATAAATTTGGAATAGCAAGTGGGTGTACACTCTAAATTATGGGGATACGTTTTTACTCATTTAAAGAGGACATCGTGAGGCTGAAGAGGGGTGAAGTTACCCTGATACAAAGAATTGCTCTACTCTTGAAACAAATCTGCATCAAATGGTTTCTGCTTTGAAATGTCTAGCAATAAAAACAAAAACCTTCCCCTTAAAATTAATAAGGACCAATGGAATTTATAAACCTCCAAAAATGAACAACATTCGGGGAACATTGCACATACCACTTCGTTAGTACACTGTTTGAGCCTACAGACGTCACCTTCCCTGGAGACCTGCACATACTCTACAAGACTATAAATGGCCCCTGAGTATCCAACTATGTTGTCTTCCTAAATGAGGACTTTTTCAATGACTTATTCCAGCACTGAACCAAGTTCCACTAGAACATTCCTCCATCTCCAAGCTTTCTTGAATCTTGATCTTGCCTCCATTCTGGTTCTAGGTCTTCTGGATCATGAGGAAGTTTACCCAGGAAGGGACGAGACCTCCCTTCCCCTCCTGGAGCCACAGCAATAAAGATGCAATGACTCCAGGCAATATAATATACAAATCAGAAGACAGACAAGAGAGAAATACCTGCACCTCATTAAGGTAGAAATATACAAAGAAAAGGGACTCTAGCATTCCTGGAGGCCACCAGGAATTGGAGCAAGGCAGGCAGGGACAACAACTACAAGAACCAGTAACTTACTTGAACTCCTCGTTGGGCATCATAGTGCTCTCCACTAAAGTGACAAATCAAATTAATATGATCTGCAGACATTTCCCGCAGAAAAAACAGTGACTCACTCTATTTGCTGGTGTTTGCCCTGCAGTGAGCCACACACCCTCATCGATCTCCCCCATTGTTTCCCCATTTCCCTGTGTACCTTTTTGTCAGCATTCCTTTCCAAAGAATGGATACTTTCTGTTTTTTTTTTTAGATTGAACAGTGATCCTAATATAAAGACACAGCCCCATGGTCTGCTTGTTTTCCAGGATACGGTAGCACACCGCCCCCTCACTTTTGTTTCCTTTACGGGGGTCCTGCTCTTTTTACAGAGGTACAACTCCTCGCTTTTTCGTGCCCTGCATTCTGCTGCCTGCTGCTTCTGATGTGTGTTTGCAGTACTTGCGGTGCTGACAACTGAATGTCCAGTGGCAGGGCTGATATAGCAAGCGGGCTGCATACCAAATATTTTGCACTGTGCGAAGGGACTCTGGAACACCTTACATACAAACGTATCTTTCAATAAGTAACCAACTTTTCTCCATCGTCGGATCTTCACTAAAAATCATAAACGTTAGTGTCACATACCACACAAAGATCTCCCTATGAAAATGCCTAAGCCATTGTTTCTGCTTTGGAAGCAGTTTTCACACATCATTAATGCTAGAGGAGGTTCAAGAATACTAAGTCTAACTTGTTAAAAGTCTTTTTTGTAACACATTTATTATACCACTGAAATTAATTTTTAATAAATATTAAACCTATAGTGTTTTAACTATTCTGTAGGTTGTCCCAAAACGGAGGTAGAGTTACGATTGTATTTCAAGCTTTAGTTTTTCTTGTTGGACGGCTACAGGCCTTTACAGTGAAATCTGCTATATATATATATATATATATATATATATATATATATATATATATATATATATATATATATATATATATATATATATATATATATATATATATATATATATATATTAATTATAATGTATGGGTAGAACATAGAATTGTATCTAGAATTGTTAAACATATATAAATATACATATGTTTACACATCTATGCAGCTTATAACCCCTTGGGTGCTCTGGACGAAACGGTTACGTCCTGGGCAGCACTGCTCGGGTGCCCAGGATGTAACCGTTAAGTTGGGGCCCTTGGGGGAAGCGCTAGCGCTCCCCCCGGGGTCCTCGCACCCTCCTCCACTGGACAGGGTTGGATGGGGAATAGCTTCCCCTTCCACTCCCAACCCCCCTGACGTCCGATGATGTCAGCGCGCAATCGCGCTCTGACCTCATCAGAGGCCTTCCCCTGAGCTTCCAGCACGGATCGGAGGAGAAATGCTTTTGCAGTTCACATCCAATCACGTGGAGGGGCCGAGAAAGGCATCAAAGGAAAGGCCTTTCCTTCACTTGGATGTCTTTCTCAGCATTTCTGCTGCCTTGTCGCCACTAGACACAAGATTATTATTTTTTTTTTTTTTGTTTATTGAATAAGGGGAGTGGCCCCTTGGGGAAGGGCCGCTCCCCAGGGAGGGAATTTATTTTTAGGCCATTTCTGCCCCCCCCCCCCGGGTTGGGGGGGGGGGGGCAGAAACCGTTAGATACCAGGGATATATATATATATATATATCTTTTTTTTTTTTTTATGTGGGGAGCTGGCAAGAGTTGGTCCCCTGGGGGCAAAACTACTTTTAGGCCTCTTCTGCCCCCCCGTGGGGGCAGATCGGCTTATTTTTATTAGGCAAATCTGCCCCTAAAGAGAGCAAAAACCACTAGACACCAGGGAATTTTTTAAAACATATTTATACATGAGGGGAGCAGCCTCAAAAGTCTTTATTTTTTTATATATGGGGAGCAACCTCTTAGGCAAGGGTCGCTCCCCTGGGTGGCAAATTGTCTTTAGGCCATTTCAGCCCGCAAGGGGGGCAGAAACCACTAGACACCAGGGATTTTCATTTTTTGTGTCAATTTCACATAAGAGAAGCGACCCCTTAAGCAAGGGTCATTCCTCTGGGGGGCGGGGGGGGGCAAATTTATTTGAGGTCATTTCTGCCCCCCTTGGGGGCAGATCGGCCTATTTTTATGAGACCGATTTGCCCCCCCGGGGGGGGGGGAGGGGCAGAAACCACTAGGCCCTGGAGGTTTTTTTTGCACCAAATTCACACAAGGGGAGCGACCTCCTAGGCAAGGGTCGTTTCCCTGGGGGACAAATTTATTTTAGGCCATTACTGCCCCCCCCCTTGAGGAGAGATCGGCCTATTTCTATTAGGACAGTCTGCCCCCGGGGGCGGGGGCCGAAACCACGTAGACATCCAGGGATTGGTGTGTGTGTGTATGTGTATTTTTGGGGCTGCAGCCTTGGGGGCAGAGCAGCCTATTTTTGGAAGGCCCATCTGCCCCCCAAGCAGGGAAGAAAGGGAAGATTTTTTTTTTCATAATTAGAGGGTGGGGTATGGCCACACCCTCACCCCAAATAAATGGGGTCAAAGTTGTTCTGCCCACCAGTGGGCAGATGAGGCAATTACCCCGGATCCACACCCTGGCGGGGGTGCAGAAAGCCTAATAGATGCCAGGGAATAGAAACAAATAGTGGGGTGGTGGCTACCAACCAGTATGGGCCTGGTTATGCCCCTCACCCCAACTGAAGGGGGTAACAGTCTTTCAACTCTCCCACCGCCCACTAAAAGAGGATATTTGATTATTTTCGATTTTGGTTTTACATTTGGGCCATGAGAGCTCGGCTAACTCTTGAAATCGTCCCACTTGGAATGGTGAGGGCTGCACTTTTTGGATTTTGGGAAGCTGCCATGTAGAAAAATCCACAAGACCTAGACATATCTGAAAACTAAACATCTGGGTGAGTCCAGAGTGGTATGTTTCACAGGCACCCGCACCATTTTCTTACCCACAATGCCCTGAAAACCTCCAACTTTGCTGGAAATCAGACATTTTTCCCACATTTGTGTGATGTAATCTTCCGGAATCTGCAGGAATCCACAAAAGTCCTACCCCCCAGCATTGTCTCATCTATACCAATAAAAAGTCTGCTGCACTTGTCAGCCTGAAAATGTTTTTTTTTTTTTTTTTCAAACTGCCCTTTTGGACCCACTTTGGTTCCCCCCTCAATTTCGACATGTTTTTGGCTCTTCCCTATCACAGGCACTTGACCCACCTATACGAGCGAGGTATCATTTTTATCGGGAGACTGAGGGGAAAGTTGGTTGGTAGGAAATTTGTCCCGGTGCATTGATCCCACACAGAAATGTGGGAAAAATGCGATTTTTTAGCTAAATTTGAGGTTTGCTGAGGATTTTGGATAAGAAAACACTGGGGATCCATGCAAGTCACACCTCCCTGGACTCCCTCGGGTGTCTAGTTTTCAGAAATGTCAGGGTTTGGGAGGTTTCCCTAGATGGCTGCTGAGCGCAGGACCAAAAACGCAGGTGCCCCTGCAAAAAACAGGTAGTTTTGTATTTGAAAATTTTGATGTGCCCAGATAGTGTTTTGGGCCATTTCTTTTCGCGGGTACTAGGCCTACCCACACAAGTGAGGTACCATTTTATTGGGAGACTTCGGTGAATGCTGAGTGGAAGGAAATTTGTGGCTCCTCTCAGATTTCAGAACTTTCTGTTACCGAAATTTGAGGAAAAAGTGTTTTTTTGGCCAAATTTTGAGGTTTGCAAAGGATTCTGAGTAACAGAACTTGGTGAGAGCCCCACAGGTCACCCCATCTTGGATTCCCCTAGGTGTCTAGTTTTAAAAAATGTGCTTGTTTGGTGGATTTTCCCAGGTGCCGGCTGAGCTAAAGGCCGAAATCTACAGTTAGGCAATGTGCAAAAAACAGGTCTGTTTTCTTTGGGACAATGTGATGTGTCCATGTTGTGTTTTGGGGCATTTCCTGTCGCAGGCCCTAGGCCTACCCACACAAGTGAGGTACCATTTTTAGCAGGAGGCTTGGGGTAACGCTGGGTGGAAGGACATTTGTGGCTCCTCTCCGATTCCAGAACTTTCTGTCACCGAAATGTGAGGAAAAAGTGTTTTTTTGGCCACATTTTGAGGTTTGCAAAGGATTCTGGGTAACAGAACCTGGTCAGAGCCCCACAAGTCACCCACTCCTAGATTCCCCTAGGTGTCTAGGTTTCAAAAATGCACAGGTTTGGTAGGTTTCCCTAGGTGCTGGCTGAGCTAGAGGCCAAAATCTACAGCTAGGCACTGCAAAAACACGTCAGATTTCAATGAAGAAATGTGATGGGTCCATGTTGCGTTTCCTGTCGCGAGAATTAGGCCTACCCACGCAAGCGAGGTACCATTTTTATCGAGAGACTTGGGGCAACACAGAATAGCAAAACAAGTGTTATTGCCACTTGTCTTTCTCTACATTTTTTCCTTCCAAATGTAAGACTGTGTGTACAAAAGACGTCTATTTGTGAAATGCCCTCTAATTCACATGCTAGTATGGACACCCCGGAATTCAGAGATGTTCAAATAATCACTGCTTCTCAACACCTTATCTTGTGCCCATTTTGGAAATACAAAGGTTTTCTTGATACCTATTCTTCACTCTTTATATTTCAGCAAATGAATTGCATTATACCCGGTACAGAATGAAAACCCATTGCAAGGTGCAGCTCATTTATTGGCTCTGGGTACCTAGGGTTCTTGATGAACCTACAAGCACTATATATCCCCGCAACCAGAAGAGTCCAGCAGACGTAACGGTGTATTGCTTTAAAAAAATCTGACATCGCAGGAAAAAGTTACAGAGTAAAACATGGAGAAAAATGGCTGTTTTTTCACCTCAATTTCAATTTCAGCTTTATTTTCTGTAGGAAAACCTTGTAGGATCTAGACAAATTACCCCTTGCTGAATTCAGAATTCTGTCTACTTTCCAGAAATGTTTAGCTTTCTGGGATCCAGCATTAGTTTCACACCCATTTCTGTCACTAACTGGAAGGACGCTGAAAGCACAAAAAATAATAAAAATGGGGTATGTCCCAGTAAAATGCCAAAAGTGTGTTGAAAAATTTAGTTTGCTGATTCAAGTCTGCCTGTTCCCAAAAGCTGGGAAGATGGAGATTTTAGCACCACAACCCCTTTGTTGATGCCATTTTCAGGGGGAAAAACCACAAGCCTTCTTCTGCAACCCTTTTTTTCCAATTGTTTTGAAAAAAACGAAATTTTCCTTGTATTTTGGCTAATTTCTTGGTCTCCTTCAGAGGAACCCACAAACTCTGGGTACCTCTAGAATCCCTAGGATGTTGGAAAAAAGGGCGCAAATTTGGCGTGGGTAGCTTATGTGGACACAAAGTTATAAGGGCTTAAGCGCGAACTCCCCCAAACAGCCCAAAGCATCCTGGCACCTGAGGGGAAAAGCCTGGCAGCAAAGGGGTTAAAGGCTAAAAATGCACAATTTGTAAACATGTACTTGTATATATGTTTTAAAATTCTAAAGACAATTTTATGTTCTATGCATACATTTGATATAGATTTGATATATATATATATATATATATATATATATATATTTTATTTTTCCTGGTATGTACTCCGGGGACCCCAGACGTGGGCGAGAATATTCAGTGCTTATGACTACTGATCCGGATCCCTGATTCCCTGGAAGAGAAAATGGTATGTCTTTGCCTCTTCTAAGGGTGTACCCACGACGCAGCTTACCGTGTGCTGCTGGGGGTAAAAACATGGCGGGCCTCAAGTACATGAGCCACAGGAGGGCAAAAACAAAGGAATTGCAGCCTGAAAAAAAACATGGGGGACTGTGGAAAAGCTGAGTGCCTGATCAGGAGCTTTCATCTGGGCACACCTGGTCGCTGGCATATTTTGTAGATATTTGAGACTGAAGCACAAACTACTGACTATAACTTAATTTCACTGTATCCATTACCTTTTGTGCTATAATGTTCCCCCACCACTTTGTGTAGAATTCGTGTTACTTGAGAGCACGTAGGGTGGTAGTGGGCTGAGATAATGACTTAATAGTGGGCCAGTGGAGCAGTGCCTTTCACAAGTCTAATCTGCCATACGCTTCTAACTGCAGATGCTAATAGGTTTCTCAAGATGCGGAGCCCACTGCCCCGATCAAACCATTTATTAAAGAGTTCTTAAGGCGAACAACATCTGTAACCCTCTTCCTGTGATGTCTTCTATAAGAAATAGGAAAGTAAGGCTGACTTTTCTTTCTTCTAGTAAAGGTGGAACTTACAGGAAATGCTCATCAGAAAACATACCAACCCTTTCCTACGTCATTATTTCATATCTACTCAAAATACCAGTCCAGTGTTTAGACCTTAACTCGAAAATATTCACTTTTTGGCCTACGTTGAAGAGCTACAACCTACTTCTACATTAGGAAAACAAAGAGAAAGCATCCCACATTTGACCATACAACTATGTTGAAATACACAAATAAGCCTCCTCAAAAGCCCTGCACTTCGTTTCCAGCTTGGCGATGTTTCTTAAAATTGATTCAACGTAGAAAGTAGCAGCAAATGCCCCACCAGAGGAATAGTCTTGCATAAGCAAACTAATTTTCTTCAAGGGAATGTGACATGCAATCCTCAGAAAATCACCTTAACAATCTCACTTAAGATTAGGGTACACAACCCGTAAGGAAACTGCAGTTTATGAAAGGTTGCTGCTACTAGAAATCTGAACTGGATCTTGGCTCCTAATCGGAATTAAAATGATCAAGGAGATACATAACCTTATCAAGGTCTTGTCGTCAACAAAGACTCCTCTACAATCAAAAAATCAAGAGCCTGTATTGAGAAAGTCTTTTCTCATCAAGACAGTCTCCTAGTGTCAAAGTACCCTTATCAACCTCAGTACACATCAAATACCCGGAAGGAGTGTTTTTAAAGAGGAACCAGACTGCCTGGAGTCTGTCTGGATTTTCTTTATGGCTGGTCAGACAAAGCACCAGTAAAAGGCCAGACGAAGATTCCTTGTATAATTCCACACAACAGTGTATACAATGCGCATGTCACATCCTCCTTCTCTAGGCTTCTAAGATCTCTCATCAACGTGGTTCTGTATTCAACAAACTGGGGTTGAGGGTCTCCTTCCTCAAATACTGATGGTGAGACACTGCTGGCAGCAGCAGTTAGTAAAGACTCACTTCCTGGAAAAATCTATGGTGGGGCAGTGGTGGCATAAGAAAGCAAAAGACTCACTTCCTGAAAGGCGGATAGTGGGTGCAGCAGGACATAGTCATATGGTAGCAATATTGATAAGGTCATTTGCATAATTGTGAACTCAAAACTTCTGTAGTCTACATTTGCTGAACCATATTTAGCTGCTTGCTGAACACTTAACATATCCACTGTTTTTATTCATACATACCTTGTTTGAGAGTCGATTAATCACCTTCCTGTGGTGTTTGGTACTGATGCCAGCTTTTATCAGATTCCGAAGGTTCCTGAGCATGGCCATGAAGGGCAGCTTTTTGCTATCTGGGGAAGTGGAAGACATCAGAAACTCAGTGTAAGTGGCACTGCTGGGGGGCTTAATCGAGGACATCTCTCTCATGACAAGCATATCATCTTGGTCGATCTGGCAGGTACATAATTAACGTAACAGTCCACAATCTTGCTCCTCACTCCGACAGACACATCTCTGTTATCATTGCCATCACACCCCTTTAATGCCAGGGCTGTCAACACTATCTGCCTGACAATAGGCACATCAGCAGTCCTCTAATATCTGAGAAGCCCTCTGCAGGCAGTGATGATCAGCTGTCACCTGTCCCCATTACCTTCAGCTGTCAGCAGACTCTGCTCTATTTAGTCCATTAAGCTATCAGTATTCCTCGCACCCCCACCCCTATACAGGTCATTAATGTCAGCGGTCCTCATTTGATATTGAGCACATCACACATATTATCTTTCCTCCCCACATTTACTGTGGTGGGCCTCTCTCAGTTTGAAGGGATCAGTCTTCTCTCAATAGTCAGCGTCCTTTCTCACATTAGGTATCTTGTAATCCCTTCTCTAGTATACATCAGCGTTCCCTAACTCCTCTTAGAAATTTAAACAGCATTGCTCCCACGTGCTGATATGTGGCCCAGCGTTGAAAATGGAGTCGCATATAAATGACCTCCTTGTACATTGATGTCAGTTTCTTTCTCAACTCTGTCCACGCTCTCGGATGTAGAGCCCAACAATAATCAGGCGCACTAATGTGCAGATCTCTAAGTTGGCACCTTTTTAGCTGGAAGAAGAGACCATTTCACAGAATGGTGAGGAAGGAGTACAGTGGGAAAACTGTGGCTGTATAGAGTACTCAATTAGAAAGAAAGTACCAAAACTAATTACCTTGTTCTTCTGGTGGATACGTCAAACTGCAGATTCCTCACCTTTAGAATATATACTAAAGCAGTATCCTCCCAAATGGTCATTCTGTACAATGCAGCAGATGAAAATATTCTGCAGGACTAAACATTTGAGCTGCCCTTGTTGACAAACCTGGATGTCAAGGCAATAATCCTTGGTGAATGTGTGCAGTGACGCCACGTTGCAACCTGCCAGACCAGGATTTTCATGTGCCAAAGCAAAGACAGTAGTGTTTACCAATGATAGAATGGGAGCAAAGTCTTCTGGAGGCTGCTGCTTGACCAAAGAATAGCAGATCTTAACGGAGAGGAATATCCAACTTGACAAGATCTTTTCTATCTTGGCCCAGAGAACTCATAAAAAGCTGATTGTCTTTAATGAGATTGATGTAAAAGCTCAAGGCTTTCTTGTGGTCCAAATGATGGAGTTGCTCCTCCTCTCTCGCAGGGTAAGGCACAACAAAGAAAGTTGAAAGAGGGATGGATTGCCAATCGTAAAAAGGACTCTTCATCTTCAGCAAAAAGGCTACCCTGGTCTTCACTACCACTTTCTTTTGGAAAAAGGTGATGAAAGGCTGCTGCACCAAAAGAGCCTGAAACCAACATCCTCTGATCGTCATTTGGAGGTGGTCTATGACTGACTTTAGCAAGCCTAACTCACATAACAAGCTAAAGTTATTGTGATAAGGAATAGAGTCTTCAGAGTCAAGAGACGTAGAGGACCATTGTACATCCATGCGAAGGGAAGTGGAGGGGGGAGCATCTGTCTAAACCTTTTAGAAATCTCATCACAACAGCTAATTTAAACAAGGACAGCTAGTCCAACGAACGCAAAAATGGCAAAAGGGCCAACAAAAAACCATTTGGTAGTGCCAGCTGCAAGTCCTTGCTGGGCCATAAATCAAACAAAGAACAAGACATCTGACAGTTTGGCTTGCCCCAGGTCTGTATTGCGAGTGCCAAACCAATATATAAACTTGTCTAAGTGCCCACATAGACAAGCTTTGTAGAGGAATGTCTGCCAGCTAGGAAGGCATACACGACATAGGGGGAAAAACTGAAGGTAGACAACTACTTCCACTCAATCTCCAAGCATGGAGGTGCTGATTGCAAAGGCTGGGTACAGGACCTTGCCATGCTGCTGTGACAGGAGATCAACCCCCTAAGCAGCAACCTGATCTGAGGACAGATGCCCATGCTGGAATTTGAGGGTATCAAACTCTTCTTGCCCAATCCAGAGGCACTAGGATGATTTGATGGTTCTCATTCCTGTGGTTCCCATTCCTCTTCAGAACTTCTAGCAGGACAGACACCAGCAGAAAGGTGTAATTGAGTCCTGTGCTTCACTCTATCCAGAGTGGAGTGAATCTCGAAGAGAGAGCCTTCTTGGAAACTCCAGCACGCAAACGTTTTAAACATTGCACGTTCTCGATAATGCAGAAAAGATGTTGCCAGGGTACTTCTCACTACTGAAAGATGATGTCCTATGCCACCTCGAAATGTAACAGCTTGTCTTGATCTGGGAGGCACCACTGGCGGAATATGTCCGCTATGGTGTTCAAGGATTCTGCTCGGTGGTTTATGACTAGGGAAATGTCCTCATGCTCCACCCAGCTCCACAGATGAATTGCCCCTTGGTACAGGATTCCATCCTGCTCTGTTTGTTGGAGTACCACTTGGCCGTGGTGTTGTCCGCAAGAACCTGAACCAACCATCTTTTGATAGATGTCTGGAAAGCTTTCAATGCTAGCCTGATGGCCTGCAACTCCAACATGTGAATATGAAGACAGTCATCCGCCAGAGACCAACATCCTCTGATCGTCATTTGGAGGTGGTCCATGGCTGACTTTAGCGAGCCTAACTTCTACAGCCAGCCGTCAAGGAGCACGGGCGAGGCCAAAATCAAAAGAGAGCCCAGCGTATTAAAAGTGCTCCTGGCTCATCTTGAACCACAAGTAGCATCTGTGGGACGGGAGGACAGGTACATAGAAGTAGGTATCCTGCACATCCAAAGTTACCATCCAGTCACCTGGATCAAGGGCAGACAGAGCCTGGGCTACCATGAGCATCTTGAATTTGTCCTTTCGCTAAAAGGCGTTTAGATGGCAGGGCTTGAAAATATTACAAAGGATTCTGACCTTGCTCGGCTCAAGCAAGCAAAACAATTGCTCCCTATATCCACGGCTGGAATGCTCTCTTTGGTTCCTCAGGCCAAAAGAGACTGCAGTTCTCAAAGCAAGATGGACTGGTGCTCCTCTGAAAGAGGCTCTAGAGTGGATGGAAAATGCAGTGGGTCAAAAAGAAATGGCAATGCATGGCCTTGTTGAACCATCTGCAGGACTCATCTGCCTGATGTTATATTTTGCAATCCTTGAAGGAAATGTCTGATCCTGCCTTGCATAGGGTGGTTGTGTGCCACTACGGCAAACTAAAGCAGCTTGGAAGCTGAAGCTGCAGGGCACTGGGAAGTTCGCTGCCCCTGCTGGCCTGGACATTGTCTGCTTGATCCACACTCCTAAAAGGACTGGGATGCCAGTTGCAGAGGGGGTGGGCCTTGAAATGCTGCTACAACAACCTCTGAAGTAGTGTTGAAAGGGGCAAAATTGCTGAAGGTACTGTCTTCCTGTAGTCAAAAGGCCTAAGGAGCATGCCATGATCTTCCTTTCTTTGAAAGGTTCCAAGGCTGAATCTGCCTTCTCTCACAAAATATGAGATCTTTCGAATGACATATCAATCAAAGAGGCATGCACATCACCAGAGAAGCCAGTGAACCATGCTAGTGCCAACCACTCGTTAGTTACATTAGTGTCCAGTCTATAGCGGATATATTTGGCAACATCCTGATCATCTTGGGTCCTAAATTTCTCAGTGACTGCTGGCAAGATTTCGCCAACCATGTCCCATAAAGTGTTGAAATATATCCCCATCAAACAGCTGGCGTTGAGTGACCAAAGGTCAAGGCTGGCTGAAGAAAACATCAGCGCGGCGCATGACAACCTAAATGTCTCTGGTGGGAAGGTACAAAGCATAGACCATAGACCTGCTGAAGTGTCAGTCAGGGCTTTATTGAATGGTAGTAAAGGCTCACAGGGCATCTGTCCAAGTTGCAAAACATCTGCTAACACATTAGTTTAACTTCCATAACAGGCAGCTGCAAGTCTAATACCCCTGCTGCCAGTCTCATGACCACAACAAAGGAGGCATTCTCTTCCGTTGATCGCCCAGGAAGAGGAAAGCATCCCACTGTCCATAGAAGTGTTCAACCCATTGCCCTTTTACAATTCCATGTACAGATTGCCATCATCATAGTGTGGGAGAAAATAATCCCCACCATCTCCATTGTCATCTCCAAAAGCTAATTGACTCTATTGAAAATTGTAATTGTAAAGTTGTTGGAGAGCTCGGCTCCAAGTTAAAGGCATGGTTCGGTCTGAGTCAGACTGAGCATGGACCAGGTATGCTGGTATGGATTTGGGACACAATCTCAGTCAGGACCGAGACACATTTGGCTCAGAGTCGGATAGGACTACTGTGACAGAGTCTTCTCCAGCACTAGCAGCTTTACGGTCTGCATTGACATCAAAAGGACCTGCATACATTTTGAAGCCAGATTAGAAGTCAACTCAGATGTTTGGAGGACCAGAGACAGTTTCAAGAGCCACAGAATGCACTGAGGGCAGACCCTCCAGCAGTAATCCTACTGGAGGCCTCCACAGATCGCTGAACCCAAAGGCTAACTAGAGAGCCAGAAGAGTGCCAAAACATATAAAGATTTAAACCCTGTAGTTTTAGGAGGAAACATAATTACCTTCCACACTGGGAAAAATATATAATTTTTAGAAAAATTGAATCAACCAATGAGGAAAAAGTGGGAGCGAGCTTCAGGCCATGTACAAATGCATGGAAAGAAAGGAACTGACATCGATGAGCAGAGATGGCACTTACATTTGGCTTCATCTTCACTTCCGGCCAGCACAAAGTCAAACCGTAGCTGCATAGCACCCCCTACCGGAGCAAAGCTGTTTACATTTCCTGGATTCAGTCTGGTGTCTGGAGATATTTTGAAGGTGAGGAAATTATGTTTAAAGTATTCATCAGAAACTAAGTTGAAAACGTGTTGCATTGCTGCTATTGACTACCATTATATCATCAAGAGTAGTAGACATGGAGTTAAGAACAGTAAGTCTAAGCCTCCCTATGTCTGCTTTCCTTAGTAAGCCAGTGGCAGTTGATACTGTATTTTTAATATTTCTTCATTCAGTATTCTGACCAAATTGTTCTGATATATCAGTAGCTCTACTTACCAAGAAAGTTCGGTAATCCTCTCTCTTTTTCTTTTGTCCTACCCCTATAGCAATTAAAGTTGCATATCACAATACAAAATATAGTCTGACTCTCGCAAACAATCTACACACTGAATACCTATCAATTCTTCCCAGACAGATGGGATATTCCCTCGGAGGCTGAGTAGCCTCTCCCAGGTATCTGGCTGTTTCAATTTCATTCTCTTTCCTGAAAGCTGCGAGTCCCAGGGGCCAGGGAGTCGACTCCGGGCGAATGACTGTAGATCTGATGGATACCTTATGAAAGTGAGGAAGAAAAAAGCAATCAGCCAACAATTAAGTAATTGCTCTAAATTAAAGGACTATATGTGTGTGTGTGTGTGTGTGTGAAAAAGAGATAGAGAGAGAGAGAGAGAAAGAAGAGGAAAGTGATTCAGAAATAGAGCAAGAAAAAGAAAGAGATGTACTCACCTGGACACAGAGAAACGGAAAGAAAATCAACCTACAGTTTAAAGCAGAGGACATCTTAGCATAGAAAAATGGATGCACTACAAAACATGGACCATGCACCCCACGAACACAATATTTTGCAGTCATCTTCACTGAAACAGTTTGGACCTGGCACATACAAAAGAGAGTGAGCAACACAACTCCATTCGAGAAGTTTGCCAGATGTTCCATTTTTATTTGAGGTGACCGCTTGCCTCCCAGACATTCAAGAGCACCCTAAACACCAGCACATTGTGCAGCACACTCTCAGAAAGTGCCAACCCCTATGGTGGTCTTAATGCCACCCTTCACAATAAGTGAGAAGGAGGCTCATACGCAGACTTTACATTTGGCAGAGGCATTCTTTCATTTGTTTAGGGCCACTGATACAAGCAAAAGAGGGAACACTCTCTTTGAAATACACACCTTTTAAACCTCGGTTGTGTTTATGATTTTAGTGTAAGGACCATCTCTAATACCAATCCTTTCCACTGCAGACCAAGCACCTTGGAAATCTAGTCCCTTACACAGAATCTCTCCAGCGGGAATACCCAACACAAACTACAATGCAATGAACATGAACATGAACTGTGAATGATTATCTAATGAGGGATTTTGTAAAGACTTTAATATTTATCATTGGATTAAAAGACACTAGAAGGCAAGTGCCAATTAACATGCATGTGTCTTCCTAGCATCCTAAAGCCTAATTTACCATCTTAACCATGTTTAAGAACAATAGCTAGGTACAGCTCATCCCACAAAGAGAATGTCAAGAGGGATCACATGCATATCTGCTACAGCCTTTAATAATGAACATGCTGTTTTGCAGGAAAGCAGGTTACAATGAGTAAGAAAGCATCTATAGATTTAGTTGATCTCGACTGGCATGAAATGAAATTATCTCCAGTAGCATAAGATAAAAAAAGCAGAATCCAGCATCAGTAGGCTGCCTAAATGTCTTGGGAAAAGACAAAGATCGTTTTCCCATTAAATCATCAAGCAAAACTATCTTTAGTCAAAGGAGAAGTGTTAAAAAAATGTGTGTTAAAATTAAAATGACGGTAGGGTTGCAAGCTTCCTCTACACAGACTAACCATTTTGTAGCGAGAAAGAGGAAATAACTTGTAATAAACCTTCCTAGGCAGGTCAGCAGATCCTTGTAGAGGTCATTATTTACAGGACACAACGTTTTCCTTCTCATCCCTATCATATGCCTCACTTCACTTTACATCACTGAAATATTTATATTGAAACATCATAATTTACTAATCGCTATCTCTGTACTATGTTAAAGTTTATTTGAAAACTGAACACTTAATTTCTTTATTGCTCTCAAATATAAATTCCATTTGAAAACTCAGTTTTAAACACAGAAAAAAATAATTTATAAAAGCAGCCCCTATGAGTGAGAAAATCACATTGTTTTTTTCCACTCAAATTAATAAGATTTGTTCAGAAAGACTCAGAAAGGAAATACAGCTGCAGACTTAGATATGGAGTGGAGGCTTAGTGTGAGCCATCAATTATAGCTTGTGATGCAGATTGTGTGTGTGAACTACCTGCAGCCAAGCAGGCTCTGCACAAGGTGTGCTGGTTCTGTGATGTGCAACTTCTTGATCAGCTTCTTTAAACTCAGGTCGTTCTGCCTCTCTTTGGCTTTCCTCTTCGGCTGGGAATCCAGGAAACCAGGGTCTGTGTCAAACTGCAGATGAAAGCACACATTTTATCATCTCCACAACCACCACATTTAATAAGGGCTATACCACCTAAACAATCACATAGGGTGGAAAACAAACAGCTTCATAAAAGTAGTCATGCGGCATGAAGAAGGGTAGAGAAAGAAAAGAGATGAGAACCGGACTGTGTAGGTCTGACAGATTTCACAGAAACACTGAACAGTTTGAGAAAGCTGCATGAGGAATACTAAACTGCAGACATTATATTCAAGTAGACCTGCAAAGCCTAGGACGCCATGTCTTTGGTTAGACTAGTACAGGCACTCTGTGGATCTGAAGGCATATATGTTTAGCTATATTTGACCTTTTCTGGCCTATTCACCTTTCTTGTTATCTTTTCTACTTGAGGTCCAGTTTGTTTTCCAGTCACCAGAAAATGTATTGTACTATTTGACACAAAAAAACCAATATGATGCCTTCATCCCCTTCATGACTTCTGCTCTGAGAATTTATTCTTACCAACTATTTCACAACATTCCTATCAAAAAGACTCTATAAAATATCAAAGAGTTCCTCATAAAATACTTCTGACAGACAGTCTTTCAGGAATTCATTCCCCTCAATAACTGTTGTGCCCCCACCCAGTTGAAATGACACATGCAGCATAGGAGATCAAGGTTCAACTGTTCAGTCAAATTTACGATAAGGAGTAGGGAGGCAGAAACAGGCACCAATGGGCCCAAAGTACAACCAGCCATTGCATTATCAGGAGCAGGAGGGCAGATGCCAGAACATCAGCCACTAGGAAAGGTTTGGTGATGACAGAGTGGCAAACTAAAAGCAAGATACAGAGACAAGCGCAGAGATAGCATCATTTATTTGAGTTACTTACGCAGAATAGGTGTAGAGGGTGAAGCAGGAAGGGCAATTTGTCTAGCGGTAGAATTTATAGATATAAAAGTTGTGGAGGATACTGGAGCCTGGTCAGGCGTCTTGCATCCTTAACGAAGGGATGCCGACCACTTTTGCTTTTTTTTATTGCAAGAGGTGCTAGAGTAACACCCAAACTCCAAAGTGGGAGGTTGGTGCAGCAGGGAGGATGAATAGTGCTGCAGAGAGAACAGTCCAATGGTCATTACTCATACTGTAGCACTGGATATCAGTAAAACCCCAGGCCACCATTTCTTGTGCAGCTTTAGTGTACATCCTGAAGTTCAAGCTGCAGTACTCTATATCACAATCTAATTTAAGGTACTAAATGATGATGTTGATCAGTCACAGGCAGTCCCTGCAGGCCTGACCACTTAGTGTAATGGAGAGATGGAGACCATAGCTTTGCAAGTCTGGAGGAAAAGACAAGTTTGGTGGCACACAGAGTAAAAGAACAAAGACTTGGAGTAAAGGTTGGTTTGTTCTCTGAATGACTGGGTTGCAGTAGGTCCCTGATGTCCTTGATGCCTGTTTAAAGATTTTTAAGTCCAGTCTACATCTGCCTGTGAAAAAGGGCAGTCAAAAAGCTCCCATTACTTCATACTAACCTTCCACTGGAGATCGAGCAGAACCTGTGCAACCTTCCGAAGACAGGGGAAGACCCTCACTTGTCTGTGCTTCTTACACTGCAAAAAATAAACAAAAGAAAGATTGTTGAAGGTTAACTCTTGACAGGCTAGGTATGCACAACTAAAAGATACATTCATGGAGCAAAACAGTCCTTTAGGCAGAGCAAAAAGAGCCACACAAATAGAGGAAGACTCAATCCCTCACTGATACAACATGTCCTTTCATCTGTCGTTTGCCCTACAGAGACACCACCCCACGCTTTTCAACTGCTGTCTTAAACTAGTACATTTGTGATATATTTTACCACCCCCGATGTGAAACGCAAGATGCACTAATGTAATTGTTCCCTATGAATTCAACCAACATGAACTTCAGAACACTGATGGCAATTGAAGGTTTACCTCTGAAAAGATTCTAGAGCATAGTATAACTGTTTGTACTTTACAAAGTAATTGCCTATTACAGTGATTAAACCAGTCTTTTTGACACAATGTATAGCATGCACCACAGGTTCTTCTAGTTTCAGTGGTAAAAATGGGTGTGATTTTCCAAACATATCAACTGCAGAGAGGAGTCTGATTCACTTTTTAGAAGTAATGTGTGGTTCACCATTGCATCAAAAATGTGTGATAGAAATGTTGGAAATGTCCTGTTACACAGAAAGTAAATGTGACTTACTGATCACTCTTTTAAATTGGTGTCTGAGGAGGACATGCAAAGGGAAAGTGTAGGTGATGGTTTGTACAGTGCCGGTTTACGATGACCTCAACAGGCAAGGTTTGGAATTTTCACTGAGTTGACCACCCTAGTGGGATTATCCTGTAGCACTGAGGAAGGTAAGAAGGAATGGATGGCAAATCAGTTGAAAGAAAGATACAAGCTTTAAAGGAATGTTCAGTAACCATCTCTGACACACTAAGATGATTCAAAGATCACGTTGTTTAGAATGTTGGAACTGTATTTGTTTGCCACATAGCAAGTAATGTGCATATTGATACAGCAGAAGTTCAGAGAGAACACAAATGTGCAATGAAAACAAGGCATTTTACACCAACTGAGAATTCTCATTTTTTGGTGTGGACTGTACTAACACACAAGACAAATGGTCATTAACAGAGCTGTGCAATACAGTATTCTTATCTGGGCTGACAGTCTTCCTTCACAGTATCATCATCTAATGGTTTTGACCAGGGGAATACACTATGTTAAGCCATTAGATTTAACCAGCACAAATAATCAAATCTGGTTAGGAGGGAAAATTAGACATGTAAGGGCTTACATCATACCAACAATGGACATTCTATGTTATTGCATACAGTTTGGAAAAACCAATGCTGCTTCTGTTTTTCAATGTATAATCTTTACCATGTTTAAGGACCATGAAGGAAACAGTGGCATTCCTTTATGATTTCCAAGTCTGTCAGAAAGGTGACAGGAAAGGTTTACAAATTTTGGAACATCAGGGAATATAATTTAGTGATGTGAAATGTACATTTGGACTACCAAGTGGAATATTTGGGACATGCTTTCTCATCTGGCGGAACTGAACCAAAATACAATTTCATAAAGCAACTGAAAATGCTCCCATACTATCACACTAGTCTATTTTTAACCTAATGTTATTGGTTTGTAATAAAAAAGTTATAATACAAGTGTCATAAGGATTAACACAACACATCTGGAGTACATACACACATTTTAGATGCACATGGCAGACGCACCTCCTTTTGTGTCATTTGCATAATATTGAAATCATTTAAGGTAACTTTCAAGTAACCACAAATGGTTTCAACTGTGAAACGTAATTTATATTGACAAATTGACATGGCCTACCACACCACCCAAACATACTAATTGAACCTATAATGCTCCATCCATGCCCCCAAACTGTTTTTAATTATTTATGGGTAACCTCTTTATGAGTTCACCACCTTTTCTACATTTAGATATCAACACATGTTGCTCCTCCATTGTCTAATTGTTAGTGGTTCTATGCTAGCCTGTTTTGCACTATGTCCTTTTTTGCTGCAAGAGGCCATGATAAACAAACAACTTCTGATAGATGGTCAAGTGTTGTATTCCATATATTAAACCCTAAGTAGAATCTTAAATTGTATAAATCTAAAAATGTGCTCTTATTGAAACCTCTCAATGGTATATCAAAGCATCTTCCCACTACCCATCTTCCAGTTCTCCCATGTCTCTCACCCACTGTATTATCAAATCTTTGATTATTTCGGAGTGCTGGACTTTAAGGTAATATATGTGGAGGATTCCACATTTTTGATCATGTGTGTGTCGAAGACCTTATTTTACAGCAATGACTCCACTACTGCCATTGAGTAATCATTGATATACAAAAGCAGTCCAAACTTCTAAACAGTACTTCAACAAACATTCTGCTTTTAAATACATATTATACTTCACATAGCCCTTATGCTTCTCAGTGTTGACATTCCTATATTGTCTCAAACTTGACACCCCTTGTGATCAATCATCCATGTCAGTCTAGATCTCAACCCCTACAGAACCTTAAGATTTTGTTTTCCTTACAATCCCCTTTCCTTTGTAAGTGTATATTCCACTTTCATCCCTAGTGTCAAAGAAGGTTGTATTGTACCTTAACTCTGTGTAGCATATGTGTGTGCCCTTTCTTACGCAGTACACATCTGTCCATTCTTAATGCAGAATATTTTTGTGGGTATACATCCATTTGTTCACAGACACCAGCTGGGCTTCACAATACTCTTGTATACTTTGTAATGCAATTCCACATTCAAAGGAGATTTTCTGTGTCATGAGCACCATTATATGGTTTTGTCTTCCCATATTAAAGATCTTGATATTTCATCTAGCTTTTTAAATATTTGCCTGATATTTTACAAGGGTGTTTTGAATGGCGTACACAAACTTCAGTGGTATTATCATCTTAAACATCAGCATGCAAACCAGGGGCATCAAAGGGAGCTTCCTCCAGGATGTCTGTTCCGTCATCACCCCGTTCAATAAGGGGTTCAAATTGTTGGCATAAAATTAGTATAGACAGTTCGATATCCAGATAACAGGTTATTCAAAAACATTTTTTCCTACCTTGAGTGCTATGAAGACAGGTGGAATTGGGTCCCACCTATGTGGGGGTACAGCAGTGATTTCTCCTGGTATACTAAAGAAAATTGGACTACTTCCTGTAGTTAGGGAACATCGTTTTCAGTTTTGCCAGGCACTAATTAGGATCAGCAATTATAAATTGATGTTTGTCAGCGTATGAGAAATATTTGTCCCAGGTATCACACCACTTTTATCCCCTTATGAAGGGTCCCTACTGTGGCATAGGTTCAGTTGCTACAGCGAGTAAGACTGGGGACAGAGGGAAATCTTACCTTGTACTCCATACTACTGAGAAAATAATGTGATTAATGCCATTACAATGATCTTATATATGTAATATATATAAAATGTGGTATAAAGTGGGAAAAAATTAAAAACCAATTCAAACAAAAGTGAGCTTATGATTTGCTCACCACCAACCACTCAAAATATTTTATGCAATCTCTTTCACTAGAGAAATCTTAAAAATGAATAAACAACCTTCTCGGTTTCTTCTTTTAAAAAAATAATATTTTTATCGATGTTTTCATAGAAGCATTAACACAAACAATAATAATATGGTCATACTTTAAGGCTTTAGCCGCCAGTTCAGTGTATAAATCAATCAGTAATACAGAGACACCAGTTCATTATGCAGGACATTCGGTCACCTTGTGCATAAGGAACATTGAATAGGCAATAAAATATTGCAATCGATTTCCCATCATCTCTGACTGGGAGTCTGACTGGGGGTTGTAACGGCATCTCCCTCCAATAAATATAACACACAGTAAGTTCTCCACCAACACCACATCTTTTGGAGCTTTCGGGGACAGCCCCTACTGCAGTATGTCTGCTGCCATATGTAGTAAGGGCACCTCTTTCGGTCCCCAATATTTAGCTATATCTCTCTTGGCCACCACAAGGGCTAGGGAACAGAAAAGCAGTTTGAAGCGCAGGATGTCTAGGTCACTTGGGATCCCAAGCAAAGCAAACCGGGGCTCCATCGGAACTGGACTCCCTAAGATGGCCGAAAGCTCCTTAAGAAATGCGATCCAGCATCGTCATATGGATGAGCATTCCCCTAAAGTGTGAATAAAGGTTCCAGAATTTGCCTCACAATGCAGACATTCTGGTACCAGTACTCTTCCCTTTTTGTGGAGTTTGTTGCGATCGTAGTAGACTCCAAGCAGAATTGTGATTTAAAGGCCACTTCCCGTGGGTGCATCAATGCCACCTCTGAATCTGTCTTAATGTTTCTCCACATCCTTGTGCCACCTCTCTCGCAGCTGGTCTAGATTGCCAGGCATTTAGATGATCGTTTTATATGTGGCTTGATGGCCCCTCTTTCCAGTTCTTCCATGATCATATGTCCCTCAAGCGGGGCATACGCAGGCAGATCCTTCCTCCGCAACCATTCGGCCAGCCATGTCTCAGTTGTGCATATTTTAGAAACAGGGTCAGGTGCATATGGAATTCTGTTTGTATGGAGGAAAATAGCATAATATCACCCTGCTCCAAGGTATCGTCTACTTTGGAACCAATAGCATCCCAGTGTTTAAATCCAGTTGATTTTGTGAATTGCCACGAGGTACCTGCTCATAGAGGCGTATCCCTGGTAATCTTACAGTCCCATCACAGTACCTTCGGGGCCTTTTTCTATGCATCTAGCATGACACTAGTGGCTGGTGGCAGTGTCTGAGAGCCACTCCGCCCCCATAATGTGAATGGGTTCTGTGTGTTAGGAGAGCTTGTTCCAAGCGGAACATCGGGAGACCCTGTGGAGCACAGATCCAGTCATTTATGTTAATTAAGTGGGATAACCAATACTATCCTTCTGTGTCTGGGAGTGCCAACCCCCCATTATATTGATTACATTGGAGAATTTTAAAGGAGTCTCAGGGCAGATGTCTGTCCAACAGCAGGGTCTGCAGCTCCCTGTTAACGTTGGCGAAGGGGGGTTGAGAGATTGGGTAGTAGGTGTTTTGGAGCACATATGTGAATTAGGGGACTGTAATCATTTTAAACATGGCCGCTCTTCCTATCAAGGTGAAGGGCAGGCCGCTCCACTGTATCATGTCTGGTTGAAAGTCTCGGAAAACCCTTCCCACATTACGGCTTACAGAGAGCTCAGTTTTCATGGTGATGAATATCCCTAGGTACTCGAAGCCATCTTCAGCCACCCTAAACCCATGAGACAATGGCAGCGGGTCAGACAAGCTGGTGGGTGCATATAATAATGGCTTGTGCCAAATGATTGTGTAGCCTGAGCGCCCCATAATCTCCAAGTACCTGGAAAAGTGTTGGGAGAGTACCCTATGGGTCGGTGACGTACAGAAGGATATCGTCATCATATAATGATATTTTTTCTTCCAGGTCATCCTGCTCAGTAAAGCAGAAGCCTCTGACCCCTGGATGATGCCGAACTGCAAATGCCAAATGCTCCAGTGTCAAAACAAATAGGAGTGGAGACAGGGGGCATCCCTGTCTGATTTCTCTGCTAATTGGGAAAGCCTTTGAAGTTTTCCCATTAACTCTGACTTTTGCCATCAGGTTCTTGTAAAGTATTCCCACCCATTTCTTGAAGTGTGGACCAAATCCACACTTCAGTAGTGTCTGCTCAAAGAAGGGCAAGTGGACTGCGTCAAACACTTTCTCAGAATCCAAGAATAGAAAAATATGTGGTGCGGAGTGCATTAGGTCTGAGTTTAGCCAGTTGTGTGTACATCTTAGGTTAAGGTGAGTAGACATACCAGGCATAAATACTGACTGGTCTTGATCTATCGGGGGAGTTATTACCTGCAGAAGCCTCGTAGCCAGAATTGAGGCTAGCAGCTTGGTCTCAACATTAAGTAGTGAGATTGTGTGGTATGAACCAGAGGCATCCCTGGGTTTCCCCTCTTTAGAGAAAACCACAATGGTGGCTCTTCAGAAGTTCCCTGTGGCCAAGACAGCCATATAAAGGCTCAGTAGGTGGGGCCCACGTATGTTAGCGTACCTTTTGTGGAATTCAGCAAGAATCCCATTGGGCCCTGGGGTCTTTCCATGGCACAATTTAGATATTGCTGCCAATATTTTGTTCAGTGCTAGCTCCCCTTCTAGGGAGTCTCGGGCCTCTATATATAAAGACAGAGTGGGAATCGTGGCCGTGTAACTTTGGATGGTGTCTGAGGTATGTAGTGGTCAAGCCCTGTAGAGATCCTTACAGTAATGGGCAAACTCATTGACAATGAGAGTATAGTTGTCTTGAACCTTTCCACTGGGTCAGAGGACAGCCTGCACCCATCAAGCCTCTCGTTCTCTCTTATTCAACCATGCCAAGAGTTTCCCGACCTTGTTCCCTTGATTATATCTTGTCTAAGATCCTCTGCAACATCCTTATCTTTTAACTCCCAAGCATTTAGCCTCCATTCTGCGTTATGCCTGTCGCAGAAGCACTCTATTTGGAACAGCAACGGGGAGTGCTCAGAAAAGCCTCTTGCCAAGTATTCGGCTTTATGCATTTCTCCTAGTTCTCCCCGGGGTATGAAGATATAGTCTAGTCTTGAGCATACCCAGTGGTCTCCCGAGAAGTAGGAATATTTACTATCTGTTGGCTGGAAGTCCTGTCAAAGGTCGACCAATCTCAATCCACTTGCAAATTGTGCAAATGCCATACCCAGAGCAGTCGTCTCATGTGCCCTGGAATGGGCCATGGCCACAACATCATTGAAGTCTCCGCCTATTATGTGTATCGTGGAGGTAGAAACTAGAAGGATGTCCATCACTTTGGCCATGTTGGAAGTCTGGAGTCGTGGAGGGGCATATACGCATAACAGTCATCTCAGTCCGCTCCTTGTATCCCTGCACCCCAGTCTATCTGCCACGTGGGTCCTCCCATATAGGCCTAGTCCGAAATAGACCGTTTTTCTTGATCAATATAGCTACCCCTCTAACTCTCTGGAAAACCCTGCATGTGCTAAGGTGGTAAATGCCACCCTTCCCAAGAATTTGCAATGTGACCCCAGTAGGTGGGTTTCCTGAAGAAAGACTATGTCAGGTTGCAGTCCCCTGAGATATTGTATCACCAGCCCCCGCTTTATCTTACTGCCTAGGCCGTTGACATTCCAGGTCAACAGCATGAGTGGAGAGACCTCTGTTAGGTTGTGTAGTTGTGTGGTGCCACTGTGGAATAATCAGTTTGTGCAGTCCCCTGCGTCCTCATGTGTCTGGCTCAAAATATAGCTATGACCATTTACTTTTTAGAACATTCAAACAAACTGTAGGGATAGGTAGAAACCCCTACTCTGACCCCATCCCGCCACCCCCCCCCCCACAACCCTTCACAGCGAACCATAACTTCCAATTCAAAGTTAGCATAGAGAGAGTATGAAAGGTCTGTAGCCTGCAGCCCAACTTTTACTCTCAACTACAGAGAGTCTTGAGAGTAACAACAGTTTACTTGGAACCGTTAAAAGCAAAGGGAAAAGAAAAGGGAAGAAAAAGGAGGAGAGAAAGAACACCGGTGTAGGAGAGAACAGAAAGTGAAGAAAAGGCAGAACTTTAAAAAACAGTCCATATAACCTTGAGAAGCCTTGCGAGGGGTAAGCAGAAGGGATCCGGACTCCATCCCTTCCCTAAGGCCAGGTATAAATCTGCATCACCAGTCAGCTGTCTGGCCCTTCTCTGTTCGCAATGCTATCAGTCGCAGGGTGAGTGGCGCCCAGACATGTTTGTTCCATGCATGTGATCTACTTAATCAATAGGTGTGTGCCCTCTGATTCTGAGGACAGGACCCCATTCTGTGGGGTAGGGGTCCGCCTGCTCTATTTCTGAGTGGGTTGTCGTTGTTCATCTGTTGGGGGTGCATCGCCCTCAGCATCCAAGGGTAGTCTGGGTGCCCCCTCTATTTGTTCCACTGGATCCATTGTTGCCAGTCTCTAACGTCAAGTCCACATTTCTTGCGGTGAGTTCGGAGGGTTTTCAGTCTCGTTCTATAGCATAGCCATTTTAGTGATGTCTCTGGGCATGTATTCTAGTAACTAGGCCTGCCGGTTGTGCACTTTAGCCCAGTTGCATTTTATTCTGCTTCATTTTTATTTTTTCAGAATAGGCCACATTTGTGGTGTTGTTTTATTTTCTTTATCCAATTGTTCTTTTGCCTAGGAAATCCTTGTGTTTTTTAGCAAGGCATTCTTTTTGTGCTTTCCTCAAGGCTGCAGCGAGATAGGGTTGTTGGCACAAGTGGTACAGTGTGTCTCTTATGTTCACAGAAATACACACACCCTTACGTGGGCGCATTTTCTCAGAACATCAGCTGTTTTATTATAAAAACATTTTTCTGTCCTGTGCATGTTAGAGGGATATTCCAGACAGATCACCACAATTGCATGCTTATGTACTTTGCTACAGCTGCTTGCTGAGACTACCGGTTGCCTGGCCTACATGGGGATGGAGTCAGACTTCCTTGCTCCGGTATGGGGGATGATGTCTTCCCAGGAGGGAATCCTGAAGGTCAGATTAGGGCTTATCATGTTGTGCTCTAACAGAGCTTAGGAAGGAATCACATATATTGCGCATAATGACAGTATGGTGGGACTTTTCCTGTGTTTCACTTTTCTTGTCACCATTTAGCTTTTATTATGTTTCACCATTTCTAATTATTGCATTTCATGCTATTTTATCTACGATGCAGCTGATTCAATAACTCTTATTGAACCATTTTCTGTTTCTGTTTGTCTTTGCATGTGTCACACTAATATAACTGAGAAAAAAGGATGAGATCGGATATAACATTATTTCCCGGAGAAGTCATCTTGTCATGCGCCCAGTTGAAACAAATCATCCCTGCTCTTGCGAAGAGACAAGGCGCGGCTAGTTGGCCAAAACGGATTAGGCCTACAGCTGTCACATGGTGTAGGATTGGACTCAGTTCCCCACAATTCAGGTGATGCTGCCGCCCAAATCCAGCAGCCTCATTAGGATAAAGAGAGCCCATGCAACAGTTCCTCCCTCAGATGTGAATTCTCTACCTGGCTGGTCTCCCCCTAACAGTCTCGTCGGAGGGCGCTCCTCCAGCCATTCCCATGCCTCCTCTGGAGTTTGAAAAAAGAACGCCTTGCCCTCAAATAAAACCTTCAGTTTTCCTGGGAACAACCACATGTAGTCTAGTCAGAGTGCTCTCAATGTAGCTTTAACAAAGTCAAAGGTACAGCCTGGGAAGACTATAAACTTAGAGTTCTCGTAGCGCATTTCTCCCAGGCAGTGGACCTCTCTGAGTAACATGAACCTGTCCAAGAAATTTAAGAAGCATACTATTATTGGGGGTGGGGGGCACTGGGAGTTGGCTTCATGTTCAGCACGTTATGAGCATGATCAATGATGAAGCAGGAGGAGAACTGATCTGGCGGGAGGGATGCCTTCAGCTACGTAGCCAAAAAAGCCCCCATGTTTGGGCCCTCAAATCCCTCTGTAAAGCCTATGAAGGGCAGGTTGTTCCTCCTGGCATGATTTTCTGCATCATCCACCTTTCAGTGTAAGTCTTTTGTCAGGACACGGAGTTCTGATACTTCTTGACCTAGGCCATGAGTTACGTCTTCCATCTCCAGTATACTTGCGTCTGTGGTGGTGACCCTCTTAGAAAATGTTTCTTAAATCTTGCCATAGAAGAGATACCTCCGACCTTACCTATCTGAACTCACCCGCCAGGGCCTCCCTCAAGGCATGGGTTGCCTGTAGTAGCACTGCATTGTCTGGCATGGTTGGAGCAGTAGGCTCTGTCTCAGGAGTTGCTGTCATTGCATAGCAGCGGGATATCTTGCCTTGCCTGGATGAATTAGACTCTTTATCTTCCTTCCCTTAGTCTCCAGCTCAAGTGATGGACATGGCACTGTGAGCACCAACAAGGGTCTGGTCACACCTAAGGGGCCCCAACACCAGCCCACGTCCTGAGGGTGTTGGGGCATGCTGTATTTCTAATGCCCAGTAAGGCCACCAGCCTAGTCTGTGCCGCCCAGCCAGTTAGGGTAGGGAACCTGGAACTGAGGGAGGTGAGTGAGTCCCCGCAAGGAGGTCCAGTATGTAGCCCACCCTCTTGACCAAGCGCAGCATATTTTCAGAGAGATGCCAATATCATCCAAGAGGGGGGAAGAAGTGTTCAGGGCCTGCTTGCACACCAGCTGTAACGCAGTGTGAGCAGCACCTCAGTCACAGGTGGGCACTGAAGCTGGTGTATCTCCTTCGATTTATATGGCAGGCGAGGCTGATGTGGGCGTTTGCAGGCAATTCATAGCCTCCATTGCCAACAGGTGATGAACCCCCAGTCGGGCTGTGAAAATGTTGGTAAGAAGGGCTGGAGAGGTGACTCCTAGTTGTCTCTGATGGGGCGGGGAGGCGAAGGAGAAAACCAGGTGCATTTTTGCTGTGAGGGTAGACCCTATCTCCCAGTAAGTGCCCATTCTCGATGGTGAGGCCGCCGCATGTTAGTCCTGTTTCATCGGGCCCTCTCCCCTCAGGCTGCCCCCAGCAGGCTGCTGTCCTGTGCGCCCCACGAACTGCAATGCATCAGCACTTTCTTCCCGGTATGGGGGGGGAAGCAACATGCCTTCTCCAAATTTTGGGGAGGGGGGCATGTGGCTCAGGCCACGTTGGGTGCAGCGCTCCTAACCGACGACCAGGCCCCAGGCAGTCAGGCCTCACGTTGCAGTCATCTGCCTTCTCGCGCTCCAGGCCCACCTGGTGCACGGCAGCCAGCCACGTCTTCTTCCCTTCCTGGGCCCACACAGTCTGCTCTGGTGTGTTGCTGCCGTGCAACAGGTATGCTAGCCCCAACGGGCTGCTTCGTCGCATGTGCTGATCCACTTCGGCCGCTAAAGGTTGTCTGCAGCGCCACTCTTATTGCGGGCCACTGACAGGGCCGGAAGGCTAGGGAATGTCGTGCCCTTCACCTACTGGACTTCAGAGCCCGATTTCTTTGTGAGCCAGACTGGTGACTGCCGATATAGTAGGATATTAGCAGAATTACGGGGGGATTATTGCGGGGCTCGATCAAAGAGCATCCGCCATGTTCTTGCTTTCTTCATTTTTGGGGATACTTGTATTTGAAAAAATGGTGCAAACACATAACATAACAAACTACTTCTATAACATTGTCACTATACAACAATTCAAATAAGCTAAATTTTCTAAAAAACTAAAAGAAGCCTTTCACAGCCCCACTAATACTTTTAAATGAATGTATTGCTGTTATTCAGTTGCAGTCCTTATTAGAGGTAGTACTATGGGACAGAATCACAATAAAGGGCCAGACTGACCCGTAATCATTTCTAAGCTGTGCCCCATAAAGTGCTTTCAACACCTTATTTGAAATGTCTGTGTGCTCCTTCAAAGTGTAGGTTGATGTGTTTCGGCCATATAACTACAGGCCTCCTGAGGATAAGCAAGAAGGCAGTAGGCATCTATGAAGGCAATGTTACATATAATCAAACGCCATATATATTAAACTTTTAAACATTAAAAACATCATATTACATTTATACACACTTGCACCACAACCTCTAAGGATTGCAGGTTCCCAATCAAAACAGCATGTAACATAAATTCACTTTGTCTCTGCTGAAGATAATCATTAGCTAATCGCTAGTTGATCATTAATTATCAATAATAATGATCACTAATCATTATTGAGCATTACTCAATAGCTGATCATTAGCTAATCATTTTGCTTTACAGTGCAGTAGTGGCATGAGGTGATAGTAGCAGCAGTACTCTGCTGTTTTACTCCATTTATATATCAGTGCTAAAGCTGCTGTTCGCAGGTTTGAGGTAATGTTCTTCTTGTCCTAGCTTTCTCAAACATGTGTAGCATTGGTGAGGTGCTTAATCTTTTGTGGAATTTACAAAGCAGCTGTTTAGTTCCCAGGACTTTATCAATTCGTAGTTGTGCAATGTAGTTGTTAACTCTTCTGCTGTTATTCATTATTCTAAAGATGATTTTTAGTCATCTATTAGTCTTGTAACTTGACAGTCTGAGATTAACTCTTCCACCTTTTCTGAGCTACAGATCAATTTGAGTTCCTAAAATTACTGAATACATGTGACAAAGGTTTTCACCAGCATTTATTCTCTCATCACTTGAACAGATCTCATGGTTTGTATGCGCCTTGTAGCATTGCCTTTGAAGTCATTATACTAATTTCCCTGCTTTATTCCTCACTTCCAATAGCTTTTTTGACTACTAAGATAGTGTACTACTAAGATAGTGTATGCGGAATTTATGCGGACTTCATTTGAGAGTAAAGTTCTGTATTTGTTTCTTTTTGCCTGGAGTTTGCTGCCCAGTAGGGTTGAAACGTTTTTTATGTGTACTTGCTGTAAATAAAGAATGTTTTTCTAAAGCATCACATTTTCCTTTCTGGGCCTTAGCTTACCCGAGTGTCCCCAAAATAGACAGCCCTCTAACCACAGGTGTATATGCTTCCCATAACATTATAGCACTCTCTAAGGAGTCAAGATTGTCATCAAGATAATGAATAGAGGATTCTATCACTGTCTTCACCACCTCTTTGCGCATAAGGTACCAGGGGTCCAGCCTCCTGTCTCTAGTACATTTCTGCCTATGTGACATTTATGAACAAGGTACCTTACCTTTGGTAACGTCTTATCTGATAGAGACTCAATGTAGTTGGATATTCCTTACCTTAGAATATCTACCAGGTATAAGACTGGATTTGTAAAATCTTGAGCAGTACCTCTGCTCGCCGGTAAGTGGAGCTGAATGGCTGTGTCAACATCATATGCATCGCTCACGCCAAATGTGACGTGCAGTGTGTATAAAGGAGCCACTTCAGCATGCTGACACCAGTTTCTTTTGTGACTATTTCTGCACCAGAAGCACGGAGCCACACCAGAAGGCTGTTTGACCACTGTGAAGATTCTAAGGGCCAACAAGGATCTTTTAGTTGAGAAAGTATTATTAGCAGACGGGCAGGATGGGAGGGTCTGCACCTATATTGATTCTCTACCATATAAGACATTACAGAAGGTAAGTAACTTGTTCATCTGACAGAGACTTCTAGCCACAGAATCCATACCTTAGAATAGATAACAAAGCAATACTTCCCCACAGGTGAGCCTGCAAACTGGCTCAGACCAAAAATCCTGGAGGACAGAACAGGCAAAGTGCCCGTCACAAAGGCCCTGACTGTCAAGGCAGTAGTACTTGGTAAACATGTGCAAGAATGCCAACGAAGAAGATTGACAGATGTCCAGTACAGGAACTCCACAAGCTAACCCAGTAGATGCAGCTTTGGCTCTTGTGAAATGAGCCCACAAGCCCTCAGGGGGTTGCTTATTGGCTAATGGCGAGCAGATCTTGATTCAAAGTATAATCCATCTGGAGATCGTTTCTGCACAGCTTTCCCTATCTTCGTTCCAGTAAACCTTACAAAGAGCTGATCGCCCACCTGGTGTTGCTTTGTGTGATCGATATAGAATGACAGTGCCCTCATTAGGGTCCAGATGGTAGAGTCTCTCTTCCTCCTTAAAAGAGTGAGGCAGAGCTACGAAAGTCAGCAGAATGAGGTTTTGGCTGATGTGGAAAAGTGTCACCGCCTCCAGCATAAAACAGCATAAAACATGCATGTGTTTGGAGAAACAGTTTGTCTGGGAAGAAGCTGATGTATGGAAGGTGAACAGAAAGCACCTGTAGCTCACTGGCCATCCTGGCCGATGGGAAAGCCATTAAGAAGTCTTAATAGTCAGAAGTTTTAGATGGCAACTATGCATAGTTTCAAAGAAGGAACATATCAAATAGGTTGAAACTAAATTAAGATCCTGTTAGAACATAACAAAAGAGTTGGGAGGAAATATCTGCTGAAGACCTTTCAGAAAGGTGTCACAACGGGTGACTTAAGAGGAGGGTTGGTCTGGCAAACCACTGCGCCCAGAGTAAGGTCTTGCCGGGCTAAGGACGAAACAAACACCACCACTTCGAAAAAGAGTGCAGAAAGTGGGTCAATGCGTTTTTCAGCACACCAAGCCACAAACTTGTCCCCATGGCAAGCATATACAGTTTCTGTTGATGGACGCCTGGCTGCAAAGATGACCTCAAAGAACTACAGAAGGAAGGTCGTAGATCCTCAACTCAACCTCCAAGCATGCAGCTGGAGAGTGCACAATTTCAGGTGTATGACCTTTCCCTTTTGCAGGAGATCTTCCCAGAAGTGCAGCCTGATCAGACAGATGCTCATGCCCAGGAGTTCTTGATACCATCCCGAGCCACCAGGATGACTTGGGCCCATTCAGTTCTGATCTTTTACAGAAATCTGGGGAGGAAAGGTATGGGCAGGAAGGCCAATAGGAAACCTATGTAATAAAGTAGAATATTTACGGGATAATTAGCCCCACTTTTTTCGTGGTGTCAGTGTGTTTAGACTGTAGTACACTGGGATCCTGCTAACCAGGACACCAGAGGCAGGGCTCTTTCCCCTAAATGTAGTTGTAAGGTAACTTTGCACCCCACAATTGGCATACTGGTGCACCCATGTAAGTCCCCAGTACATGGAGGCCCAGTCAAACTGTGACTATAGGCCTGCCATTGCAGTCTGTGTGAGATGGTGCACGCACCTTTCACTCCAGATACAAGGTTTGAATTATATCAGGGTCACTGCACTCTGACCCTGTAAGTCACCCTTAAGGTAGGCCCTTTAGCCAAAGGGCAGGGTGCACGGTTCAAAGTGTGGGGGCACCCCGCATGAGCAGAGGTGCCCCTACAAAGCCCAGACTCCATTCCCTGAGCTTTGTAAGTGAGGGAAAGCCATCTTAAGGTATGTAGCAGACACTGGTTAACAAAAGTTGTCCTACTACATAATGGCTTCCTTGAACCTAGGCATTTTTGGTATCGAACATGTTGGAATCATGCAACCACACATATTCCAGCATTAGTTGCATGATACCGTGTACTCTGGGAGTTCCTTAGGGGCTCCTTAGGGGCCCCCCATTGTCTGCCTGTACAGCCTTGCAGGGTCTGCATGCCAGCCTGTGCTGCTGCCGACCCCAGACGCTGTTCTGCCCCCCTGCTGCTGAGCCTAACTCGGGCAGGGGAAGACAGAACAAAGGATTTCCTGTAAGAGAGAGGTGTGACCACCTCTCCTTTAGAAATAGGTGTCTCTGGGCTGAGGTTGGGGTGCCCCTGAGCGCCAGCCACCAGACGGCATAGAAGGGCACATTTGGTACCCTCATTGCATAAACCAGTTTGCACCAGTGCAGGAACCTCCATTTCCCATACAAAGGACATGGGAGTGACTACCCCCCTGTCCAGCTCCTCCCCTAAGGAGGTGAACAGAACTCTGCCAGGTGGCCACTTGATTCTGCCATCTTAGAAATAAGATGTACAGAGGTCCCTGGGAGCATCTGACTGGTAAGTCCAGCTGGGTGACGTCCCTGACACCCTCTGATAGGTGGAACATTGCAGTTAGTGTACAACTACCTTCCTGGGTTACTTAAGGGCTCCCAGATTCGTCTTCTAGACTTCAGGAACCATCTGCAAGTCTCCTCAGCAAACTGGACACAGGAACCGCTGCTGTTCTTTGCTAGAACCAGAAGCAAGACTGTGACCAGCAGGAGGGCTCCTGCTGCAACTTTATTTCCAAGTTCTGCAGACATCTGCAACCCCGTGGCAGTGCATCCTATGGAGTCAATGGGACTCTGCCTGCACTTAGAAAAGCAAGAAGGAATCTCCCTTGGAGTGATGGAATCACTCCCCTGCATCCACAGACACCTCAACAACGACCGACTTGTGGATTTTCCAGTCCCACAGACTCTCCAGGGCTCTGCAACACAGGTGGTAGTACTGTGGCTCTCCAGAGGTCTGACCTATCTTCCTTGCAACTGGGAAGTTTGTGGTACCTCGCTGCTTGGCTAAAAGCCCTGTGCACCGCATCTGCTTGTCACTGCCAAGGCTTGTTGGCTCTTCAGTCCAAAGACCTCTTAGCTCCAAGAAGCCCTGGTCTCCAGCACTCTCCAGCTCCAAGAATGACCTCCTCTCTGCAGCTCCTGTGACATGGGCATCCCTTTTTGCTGTGCCGCTGAGGCCTCCCTGGTGCCTGCTGCCAGAGACTCCTGCCTGGGGGGGGGCTTCGGTGTGGGTGTTTCAACGATGCCTGCTGGCTCTCTTGCTTGCTGAGGGCTGGCCCTGACTTACCTGCCAAGGTTGGGCCACCTAGACCTTGCTGGTCACTAAATTTCATGCAAACTATGTATGACGTTTCTTTGCATTTGCCAAGGCCTGTTTGTGGTCCCACTCACCATTGACCCCTCTGCAATCAGATGACCGGCATGGGACAGCTCGTGGATGACTCCTGGGATCCTCCTGCATTGTCTGGACTCCACAGCCGCACTTCGTCCACCGTCCTGCAGGAAGCTTCACTGAGAAAATTGGGCATTCCCCTCCTGCACTGCCTGGGCACCTCCGAGTGGTCTGGACTTTGTCCCTTCTCTCCTTAGTTCCTCTTCTTCCCGAATCCACACCTAGGTTCCACCAACCTAGTTCACAGGTCGCAGCAGCAGCTGGACAACCGAAGTCCCCATTGACTTCAGCAGGAGGTTCGGACACAACTTCACCCCTATGCACCTGGGCTCCCTGGTGTACGTACTTCACTGTTCTGGGTATCCACGGGTGGGGGCACTATCCCACCTCCCTTGTCCCAAAAGGTTTCCTCTGGGAAGGGTCCTAAAACGCGAAAATTCCAACTGCGACGTCCTCATGTTAGCCTATAGACACTGCACACAGGCACCTGGGGAATCCTACTTGCTCACCTTTGAGGTTTTATTGGTTTCCCAGTCCTAAGGGTGCTTGGGTGGTAATCTGGGTTGGGTGTGGTTTTCGCAATCCATTTTCTTAGTATATGGCTCGCCCCCATAGGGGACTTGTTATTTTATGCCTTTACTTACCTGCTGCTAAGTATATTTTTGTATGACCACATCTCCAGTTAGGAGATATACCAAAGCTAGTTCTACAGTGTGGTTCATTCCTGGGTATACTACACTGACTGGCCTGTATGGTATTTGCAACCACTGTACACCCTCCTGGATAAGCCTTAGCTGCTCTCCACAGTACCCTTATGAGAGCTCTGGTTATCTAGAGCAGCCTACACTTTTACTAAGGGTTGCCAAGACTCCGTACAGGGTGTCTCACCTATAGGTATACACCATATACTGAGCCAGCCTCCTACACCCTAAATTCCAATCTAGTCGGAATGTCTCTGTGAGCAAGAGCCGCTTTGGGTACTCCAGTGCGCGTTAATGCTGACACTGTGTGTTCTCGCGGTGGTGAACAGATCTAGCCAAGGTTCTCCTCAGACCTGAAAAATACCTTCGGTCACCTACAGGTGCAAGTGCCATTTGTGGTTAACAAGGCATCGATGGCTGAGTTTGTCTTACCTGGCCCTTAGAGATCCCAGCAGGTGCTGCACAACCAAGAAAATGGCCTGATGTTCCAGCTATGTCCACAGGCACAGAGCCTTCTGGCACATGGTGCACAACCCTACTCCTTCATTCTTGTTGCAGTACCACATGGTGGTAGCGCTGTCTAAGCCCCTGGACCAGTTTCCCTTTGATGAAGACAGAAAAGCTTTCAATACCAATCTATAGGAAGATGGGTTCTGCTCATCTAATTCACCCCAATTTTTTGCTTTTTAATGATCATCTGGGTTTAGAGCATTTACTGTGGTGGACCCTCAGAACCTGGGACTCACCCACAGTCAACTCCTGGCAAATGGACTGTGCATGTCTACCGCCATTGACCCCTTTTAGGATAAGGCCGCTGCGACACAGCAAGGGTAAAAGGCACTGGGCTGGTTACACATGAACATATATGAACATGCATGTGCACACAGGTTTGAGGGTTGTGCATGGGAGACTCTTGTCATACACATAGTCATAGTCATAGTCATAGTAGTATTTATAAAGCGCGCTATGTACCCGTCAGGGTTTCGAGGGGCTGAGGGGGGGGGGGGGGGGTGAGCGCTGCTGGTTTAGCAGTCGAAGAGCCAGGTCTTGAGGAGCCTTCTGAATGCGAGGAGGTCCTGGGTCTGGCGAAGAGAGTTCCAGGTCTTGGCGGCGAGGAAAGAGAAGGATCTGCCGCCGGATGTCTTGCGCTGGATTCGGGGTACGATGGCGAGGGCGAGGTTGGCGGATCGGAGTTGACGTGTTGGAGTGTAGAAGTTGAGTCTGGTGTTGAGGTAGGAGGGTCCGGTGTTGTGAAGTGCCTTGTGAGCGTGGGTCAGGAGTTTGAAGGTGATCCTCTTGTCTACCGGGAGCCAGTGGAGTTCCTTTAGGTGAGGGGAGATGTGACTTCAGCCGGGTATGTTGAGGATCAGTCGGGCGGAGGCATTTTGGATACGTTGGAGGCGTTTGATGTCTTTGGTTGGGATGCCTGTGTAGAGTGCGTTGCCGTAGTCAAGTCTGCTGCTGACGAGGGCCTGGGTCACCGTCTTTCTGGTTTCTGTTGGAATCCACTTGAAGATTCTGCGGAGCATTCGAAGGGTGTTGAAACAGGAGGAGGAGACGGCGCTGACCTGTTTGGACATGGTGAGGGCGGAGTCCAGGATGAAGCCGAGGTTTCTTGCGTGGCTGGCAGGGGTGGGTGGGGGTCCGAGGACGGAGGGCCACCATGAGTCGTTCCAGGCCGAGGGAGTGCGTCCGAGGATGAGGACTTCCGTCTTGTCGGAGTTGAGTTTCAGGCGACTGTTGTTCATCCAATCGGCGATGGATTTTAGTCCCTCGTGGAGGTTTGTTTTGGCGGTGAGCGGGTCTTTGGTCAGGGAGAGGACGAGCTGGGTATCGTCGGCGTAGGAGATGATGCTGAGATGATGTTGGCGGGCCAGTTGAGCGAGGGGGGCCATGTAGACGTTGAACAACGTGGGGCTGAGGGAGGATCCTTGGGGGACGCCGCAGATGAGGTTGGTGGCTTTGGAGCGGAAAGGGGAGAGACGGACTCTCTGCGTTCTGTCGGAGAGGAAGGATGAGATCCAGTGGAGGGCTTTATCTTGGATGCCGGCTTCCTGGAGGCGGGTCAGTAGGGTGCGGTGGCAGACGGTGTCAAAAGCGGCTGATAGGTCGAGGAGGATGAGGGCTGAGGTTTCGCCGTTGTCCATTTGATGTCTGATGTCATCTGTGGCGGCGAGGAGGGCGGTCTCAGTGCTGTGGTTTCGTCTGAATCCGGATTGTGAGGGGTCCAGGATGGAATTGTCTTCGAGGAAGTGGGTGAGCTGAGTGTTGACGATCTTCTCGATGACTTTCGCTGGAAAAGGGAGGAGAGAGATCGGACGGAAGTTTTTGAGGTCGTTGGGGTCAGCCTTGGGTTTTTTGAGGAGGGGTTGGATTTCTGCGTGTTTCCAGCTGTCCGGGAAGGTGGCAGAAGTGAAGGAGAGGTTGATGATCTTGCGGAGTTCGGGGGCGATGGTGGCGTTGGCTGAGTTGAAAACATGATGGGGGCAGGGGTCCGTGGGGGAGCCTGAGTGGATGGTGTTCATGGTTGCTATGGTTTCTGTCTCGTCCACGTGGGTCCAGGCGGTGAGGCGGCAGTCGCGGGAGGAGACGTCGGGGGTGGGGTCTGGCGGTGGACCGGTGATGAAGCTGTCGTGGATGGTGGTGATTTTCTGGTGGAAGAAGGTGGAGAGGTCGTCGCAGAGTTTCTGGGAGGGCGGGATGTCGTTGGAGTTGGCTTTCGGATTGGAGAGTTCCTTCACGATGCCGAAGAGTTCTTTGCAGTCGTGGGCGTTGTTGTTGATGCGTTCGGTGAAGTGGGCGCGCTTGGCGGTGCGGATCCGTTGGTGGTGTTCGCGGTTGGCGTTTTTGAGGGCGGCGAGGTTGTCGGGTGTGCGTTCTTGGATCCATTTCTTTTTGAGCTTCTGGCAGTTGCTTTTGGAGGTGGTGAGATCGTCTGTGAACCAGGCTGGTTTTTTCTTTCCTTGGATGGTGGTGGGTTTCTTGAGAGGGGCAAGGGTGTTGGCGCAGTCGAGGATCCATTGATGGAGGTTGTTGGCGGCTGTGCTCGGGTCGATTGCGTCGGGTGGAAGGTTGTTGATGAGGGTGCTGGTCAGTTGTTCTTGGGTGACTTTGCCCCAGCGGCGGTGGGGAGGTAGCTGGATGCGGTGTTGCTCTGTGGTTTTCTTATAGGTGAAATGGACACAGTGATGGTCAGTCCAGTGGAGTTCGGAGGTGTGGCTGAAGGAAATGTGGTTGCTAGAGGTGAAGAGGGGGTCAAGGGTGTGACCGGCGATGTGGGTAGGTGTGTTGACTAGCTGGCGGAGACCGAGGTTGAGGAGGTTGGAGGTCAGTGACGCGGTGTTGACGTCGTTGGCATTTTCCAGATGGTAGTTCAGATCTCCCAGGAGGATGTAATCCGGGGAAGCGAGGGCGTGGGTGCTTGCAAGGTCGGCGATGGTGTTGTTGAAGGGAGCTCTTGGTCCTGGAGGGCGGTAAATGAGGGTTCCTCTGAGGGTCGTGTTGGGGTCCGTGTGGATCTGGAAGTGGAGGTGTTCGGCTGTCCTGAGGGTGTCGTCCGAGTGGGTGTGGATTTTGAGGGTAGCTTTGTGAGCGATGGCTATTCCGCCGCCGATTCCGTTGGTTCGATCTCTTCTGGTGATTTTGTAGCCGTCCGGTATGGCGATGGCGATGTCCGGAGACGAGGAGTCGTTCCACCAGGTTTCGGTCAGGAAAGCCACGTCAGGAGCAGTGGTGTCGAGCAAATCCCAGAGCTCGATGGCGTGTTTTCGTGCGGAGCGGGTGTTGATGAGGATGCAGTTCAGGTGGTTGGGGTTGGATGTTTTCGTAGTTGGATTGGTCGTTCTGATGCAGGAGAAGTTGCAGGTACGGCAGGAAAAAGGTCCTTTAGTGTGCTTCGGGGATGCCCGGTAGCATTCAGTGGAGGGGCCGGGGTTGAAGGCGCGGAGTTCGTTGATCGAGTAGCGGATGCGGGGGGCGCGAGGGCCAGGGGGTGTGGCGCTGGGCGCGGTCCAGGCGCGGACGGGCGCAGACGGGCTTGCCTCTGGCGCGCCTCTGGCGCGCCCGCTGCGCGCGGACGCGCAGCGCCAGCCATTAAGAAGGGAGGGGGGAGGGAGGAGCAGCTGGGAGGCGGGAGGTGGGAGGGAGCGGCAAATGGGGGCGCGAGGGGGGCGGGGCCGCAGGGAGGCAGCGGCAGGGAACGGGGAGCGCACAAGTGGCAAAACACTGAAGACGAGCAAAATACAAGCAGTTACAATAAGAAAAGCACACAATCAGAAAAACAATAATGGCACAATATACGATCGGGGAGACAGCAATCAGGGGGGCACAAAGGGGGCAGAAGCGCCGGCGGCGAGGCGCTGGAAAAAGCGAAAAAAACGAAAAACACTTACGGGACGGCGGAACGCGGCACACGGGTCAAGTGAAGCTAGTCAGAGCCCACTAGACCCCAGGGATGAGGCGCAGGAGGATGCCTGCGGGTGGAGGAGGGCCTCGAACACGCAAACAGCAGCGTGGTCAGGGGACAGAGGCAGGAGGCAGCAGGTTGGTGCTGCGGTCGTGGGGGGCGAGCTCAGGACCTGAAACAGGTCAGAGGTCGCTCACTCGCGACGCGCAGCGCCAGCCATTAAGAAGGGAGAGTGGAGGGAGGAGCAGCTGGGAGGCGGGAGGGAGCGGCAAATGGGGGCGCGAGGGGGGCGGGGCCGCAGGGAGGCAGCGGCAGGGAACGGGGAGCGCACAAGTGGCAAAACACTGAAGACGAGCAAAATACAAGCAGTTACAATAAGAAAAGCACACAATCAGAAAAACAATAATGGCACAATATACGATCGGGGAGACAGCAATCAGGGGGGCACAAAGGGGGCAGAAGCGCCGGCGGCGAGGCGCTGGAAAAAGCGAAAAAAACGAAAAACACTTACGGGACGGCGGAACGCGGCACACGGGTCAAGTGAAGCTAGTCAGAGCCCACTAGACCCCAGGGATGAGGCGCAGGAGGATGCCTGCGGGTGGAGGAGGGCCTCGAACACGCAAACAGCAGCGTGGTCAGGGGACAGAGGCAGGAGGCAGCAGGTTGGTGCTGCGGTCGTGGGGGGCGAGCTCAGGACCTGAACAGCCCAGGAACTGGGCACAAGTACTCTGGCTTAGAATATACTCTGCAGGATTTGGTACTGACCTGGAATTGTCCTTATAATATTGGTGTACACATATAGGGAAAGTCAGTGTGGTTTACTTGACTGCAGTGACACTCCATTACACACTTATTGGGAAGGCCGCCATAGATTGCGGCTCCGTTTCCCCTTGGTCATAGACACCAGAGTCATACAGATGTACAGCACAACCTGTGTGAAAAGAACAATTCTGCAAAGTCCAAGGACATATCTGTACAGCTTATGTGTCACCCAGGAATGTCATATTTATGTGCCTCAGCTCAAGATCAGAGCTCAGGCCTTTCCTCACCCTACTGGGCAGGGTTAACTACTTTTCAGCTGCAGGAACACAGGACTCCTCCCACAAAGGGAGTAATTAGCAGTGTTTAAGTCAGTGATGAAAGTCAGCTACTGGAAGGGGTGAGACAGACTGCTCTGCATTCATCAGCCAGCTGTCACCTTCTGCCAGGAATAGGGCCTACCTAAGCCCACTAAACAAAGGAGGGAGCCTAGACCTCTAGAGCCAAACCGGGAGAAGAACTCCTTTGAAGTTTTAATGGGTAAGGCCCTGGCAGTGATGCCAGACAGGGGTTTAGCTGAGACTCCCAGAGCAGATATTGCAAGTGACTCCAGGGGGATGCCATTTTGAGATATCCCAGAGGGCTGTGCAGGAATGTTTGGACAGGGGCTGAGAGGTGATATGGCACATCAGGTGAGGCCAAAGTTGCATCCCTGCTGGCCACTCCTGCCCCCAATTTAAAGCCCTGTGTTGGAGAGAGCTCTCGCTCTGGTGTGCTTTTCTGCTGCTGGACCCTGGAACTGGAGGCAGCCACCATAGACAACTGGAAAAAAAACCAGTAGGGCACTCCCCAAGGCTAGTGAAGCTGCTCCACTTACAACTCCTGAGGACTAGTTGGGGTAACGTTGGGGTAACGTCTGGGCTTCTGTGCCAAGGAGGAGAGAAGCTCAGATGAAAAGCAAGGAGAAAGGCTGGCACAGGGAGCCAGTGAAAATAGCTCTCTGCAAAGTTCAGTTGAGGTCAGGAGGCCTGATGAATGTACTCCATGTAGCTAGGACTCGCCACCAGGAGCAAAATGAGACCAAGAGCATCACAATTAGCCTAACACGGCCCGAGATATGGCCTTTTCAAGGTTGGTTGACCTTTGACTCTCAGTAAGTCTGAAGCGCATGAAGCTCCGCTGCCAAAGCCTTTCTTAGCCTCCGTGGGGGAGGCCAGGACCCCGGGGCTACTGCCGAGCACCAAGAAATTACGGGAAGTGACCGCGCTTTCCCAGCAAGAGTTGGAGCGGGAGCACTGTCACACTCCCCTGCAATGGAGGGAAAGGAGTTCAGGACCCCTTCCCTAGGCCATGGTAAAGAGAGGGAGGAATGCTTCCGCACTCCCCCACTTGGCCGGCCCTCCCCTCACCCCGTGGCTGGGGGAGGGGGCTGCAGGAGGCCAGCCACAGGTTATGCGCCTTCCTACAGGAACGGGCAGACCAGAAGAGTGCTGCCGGCTCTCGCAGCAACACACCAGAGTGGGCTCCCCAGGCTGTCCTTCAACGTGAGATCTTGCATGCGGGGTGCTCTGGTGGCACCGGACACCCCAAAGTGAAAAATGCGTGCAGTGAAGCTGCAACCAAAAAAAAAAAAGAATCAAAGAAGTTGAGGCTCTTCTCGACACAGCTGGAGTGCTGCTAATTACATGTACAGCACTTGTGAGAAGCGTCCCAAAATGCCCTGCAGGACTTGTCTGTTTTGGCAGGGTGTTTCCCTTTGTGGTGGCCCCAGGACCCTAGGGTTACCACCACCAAACTCAGGAACTGCAGAGGGGGCTGTGGGAGCAGCGACACCTTTCCCTAAAAAGATTTTAAGGAGTCCCCCACTCTAAGCTGTGTGGGACTCTGAAAGAATAAACTTCTTCAGTTTCACTGGTATTTTCAAGCAGTCCCCAGGCTGGAGCATGTGCCCTATAGCTGGGAGTGCTGCACGCTCTCCAGGCAAAGTCTACGGCTGCAGTGTCTGTAGCCTGAAAGTGTCCAACATGAGTTTTCATGGTGCACAAACAAAAGGCTTGTGATTATAAACAGAATGCAGTTTAGGGATTTAAATTGCAAACTTCATGCTAAAGGTTTTTAGGAGTGCATGCTACACAACCCTCTGGGGGTGGAGGTCTATAATTGCACAGTGTTGCGATTATAAATGTAATGCCCTTTAGGGCCTATGTTTTAATTGCATTATTTATTGTGTTATTCATGTTAAAAGTTATGCTGAGTACACAAATCACCAAGACTTGTATAGACATTTTCTCTGGTGACTGTTTTAATAAAGTAATGATGCTGACATACTGCCAATGTTAAGTGCATTCATTCATAGATGTTTTCAATTATTGCATTTTAATACAAGTGAATGTTTTGACATGTGATTTGTTGACTTAGATCTCCCTTTGGAAGGGGGGAAGAGTGGTTACGCAATGTCCTCAAGAAGTATTTGCATCTGCTTATGTATATTTGTAGATTGCTGCACAGTATTGTGTAGTGTGTGTAGTAAATTCAGTTTTTCCTTTTTCAAAAGAAAAAAACACAGACTTGACAATTATTTATTGGGTGTTATTATTGTGTATATGTGAATGGTGATTACTAGCCCACACCAACTCCCTTGAGCAGGCCTTGGATTCGCTACTCTGAGAGAATCAAGTGCTACAATGGGATGTCTAGTTCTCAGCGGTGGACAATTGTGAACCCATTACTTGTGCAATGTATATAAAGCTAGGGGTGTGCCAAAATTACTTTAAACACATCTGGACATAGGAACATATTATAAACTATATAGCGATGTGTCAGGAAAAAATTAACAATATTATTTGATCACAATGAAAATCCAAATTAATCACTGGAGAGCCTAACCAATTGGCAACATAAAATTACTTGGTCACAGAGGAGTCTTTTTTAGGTACACTCACAGCCCCTGGGTTTTTTCAATAAAATAATTCTACAACCAATCTAAACAAAGTACTACTGATATATACGGAAGACAATATTCACTCAAAACAATGAATTCTTTCCTCCAATATTTTGTTCTTGGCTGTGCTTTGGTTATAGCAAGCAGTTGCGAGATGGTAGCATGTCCTAAAGTGCAATGCCCCTGAATGTTTTTTTACCTGTGACCATCCAAAATCAGTCATATTACATAGACTTTTCACCAACTCCTCCACAATAACAATGTCAACATTACTTGTGCAGGCCACACAATTAATGACCCATTTTCTTACACAAGAGAATCGCCCTCAGCTCCAGAAGACTGATGTGGAGTTAAGTCTCCACCAGAGACTAGAGGCTCTGCTCTCCATATCTCTCTTTCAGATGGCTGTCGTAGCCCAGAAGCAATGCACTGGTCACCACTGTCATCTCTGGGTGGGGAAACGAGAGGGGTCCACTGATGGCAACAATCCTGTTCAGTAGACAACAACGCAAATCATTTGCAGTGTCCTTCGAAATCTGAACCAGGTTAAAGAAATGTCCCTAGTCCTGTACCCACTGGGACTTCAGATCCCAATTCAGAGCCTGCATTTGCCTTCAAGCGTGCTTCACCAGCAAGATGCAGGAGGCCTCAAGGCCCACCACTTAGTCTCACCAAAATTCAAGACTAAGGCCCTCATTATGAACACAGCGGGTTCCATCGCCGTGTTCAGGCCGGCGGTCATTCTTTTGACCGCCAGCTTCCCTGGAATCCCGCCATCCGCATAATAAACATTTTGCTGGGCCGGCGGGCGGAAACATTGTTTTCGCCCACCGGCCCAGCAGAATGCTTGGCCGGGACATTGCCAGTGGCTCCATGCCTCTGTACGGCGGGCCCGTCACACAGATCACTGCTAGTAAATCGGGCAGTGACCTGCGCAATGGGGCACTGCATAGAGGCCCCTGCCCATGCTAAGTGCTAAGGCCCCAGAGCACCCCTTCCGCCATCCTTTCACTGTCGGAGGCAACCTGGCAGTGGGTGAGGGCTGTTCATTATATGGCGGTTCAGCCCGGCATGCCGGTGGCGGGCTTTTTAGCCGCCGCCGGCATGGCAGGCTGAACCGCCGGGGTTCATAATGACCCCCTAAGTCTGAAACATCGGGATCATAGCCGGAATGCCTTGGACACTCTGCTCCGAAGGATAAGCACAGAATTGTTCAGTGTCTAGAATTGCTCAGATGAAAGGAAGCACTAAAGACGGAGTCAGGTGTGACTTTGACATATTGATAGTAAACCACAGCGAATGAAAGAAGTTTGCTGTAGACGAGGGGCTCTGGTGAGACTAAAGGGGTATATAGCACACTAGAAATGCTCCTGGCCCACAGTGAAGCATAAGTAATGTTGATGGGCGTACAGGACAGGGATATGAAAATAGGTGTCTGCAGGTCCAACACTACTATACAATCTCCAGAGTCTAACTCAGGGAGGACCTGAGAAAGTGTTAGCATTTTGAATTATTTATTCTTCCTCAGGAAGGAACTCAGAGGGCAATAATCTAAGATTGGGTGAAGGCCTCCATCCTTCTTTGGCACCAGCAAATAGCAGGAATGGCAACCACAACCTATTTCTGATAACGTCACCCTCTCAATGGCACCCTTGGCCATAACAGCCTACACTTCCTGGTGCAGCATGGAGAGGTGGTCCTCGGTCAGCAGATCTGAGGACGGTGGATGGAGCGGTGAGGTTTCCTTGAACTGCAGGGCATAGCCCTGCTGAACAATTTGGAGCACCCATTGTTTGACTCTATGGCTTGCCAGTGAGGCAGATAGTGGCTGGTCCGTCTAATGACCAGATTCCCATCATGGTGCATATTAAAGGGGTTTTGAGGCTGCAGCTTCCTGGGTGGAAATTAATGTGGTTGGTAGCTCCTCTCGTAGCAAGGGAAGAAGCTAAAGGCAGAATGGGACTGGCATGGGGCCATGGAGAGTCCCAACTGTAGGAGGCTGGTCTGGTGTGTGGTGGGTATCTGTGGTATTTACACCTTATACCAGGTCCAGGTATCCCTTATTAGTGTAGTGTAGGCACTGTCTAGAAGCCAGGCTCTCTAGAGGTGGATGAGCACCCAAAACTTATCTAGGATGCATGCAAAGCTCAGGCAATAACACTGTAGTCACACAGTACTAACACACATGAAAGAAAACACTCAGTGTTACAAAAATAAAGGTACTTTATTTTGTTGACACAAATACCAAAAATACCATAGAGGCTATACTACCCTAAGAGGTAAGTAATAGATAAATTAAATACACTAGGTTGCATAAATAGGCATAGAACCAGTTAGAAAACAGTGCAAATAGTGAAAATCACAATAGAGAGAAATAACCCTAGAGCAGAGGCCTCCAAACGTTTTAATGTGCGCCCCCCCAAGTTGAAAATAAAAATAATTGGGCCCCCTCCTCAGACTTTTTCGCAATTATTGTATAAAGGTGGCAATGTTTAAATATGTCTAGATATATTTAAACATTGCAGTTAAGTACTGTTACCTTTCTAAAGATGCAATAACATGCTTCTTCTTAAAACAAAGGCCTGTTATCTGTGTAATGCTTCTTTTGGCCATAGTCTGGCACACCCCTGTGATCACTTGAGGCCCCGAGTTTGAAGACCTCTGCCCTAGAGGGAGCACAATCCATATACTAAAAAAGTGGAATGCGAAAGTCGGCCCCCACCTAGGTAAGTGGAGTGTGTAGAGGGGAGCTGGGAGTACTAGGAAAGCCCATATGTAAGTACCACAACCCATCCCAGCGACCAGGAAAGCAGGGGTAAATCACTGTAAATTCCCCAGAACACCCACTTGGAAGAAAAGAAGAATAATGCAAAACCCAGAAGCGACTGCAAAACACCAACAGTGGATTTCTGGACAAAAGGATTTGTGGAAGACAGGGACCAGGTCCAAGAAGCTCAGCAGGGTCCAGGAAGGGCAGTAGCCCCTACCCACCAGATTGAAGGTGCAAGAGGTGAGTCGACGGAGAAGGAGAGTCAGCACTGCACCCAAGAAGACGAAGTTGTGTTCCTGGAGGATGCAGGTGATGTCCCACACCGGAAGGAGGATTGCAGTTGGGTTTGCGTCTTTGGATTCCGCCAACAAGCCTTGGCATGCGCAAATTCGCGGTTAGCGGAAAGTGGAGCTGTCAGGGACCAGGAAGGACCAGGTGGACCCTACCCAGAAGGGTGAGCCAGAGGGGGCCCTCAGAAACACAGAAGACCAGAGAGCACCCACAGGAGACCCACAGAACGGGGACACAGAAGTCTAAGAAAGAGGGTCACGCAGCACACGAAAAAGGCTCCCACACCACTGGAGAACCATTCAGGGAGCTGTGAGACACAGGATGGAGTGCTGGGGGATGGAGCTTCAGGATGCCTGAAGATCTTGTACAAAAGATGCCAACAAACCTTGGCAGCTGCAAAGGACGCAGTGCAAGGGGTACTGCCCTGCATGGGTAGGCAAGGGCTTACCTCCACCCAAGTTGGACAGCTAGAAGAGAGGACCGTCGGGACCACTTCAGTCCACCACCTATGATGCAGGATCTATGCGGCTCAGCAGGAGAGGGGATCCACTCAGCCAGTCGTCGTCGCAGTTGGTACCAGCAGAAGCAGGGGAGTGACTCCTTCACCCCAAGGGAGATTCCTTCTTCCTTTTGATGCAGGCTGAAGACGGGCTGTCCTCAGAGGATGCACAACCGGGGAAATGTTGCAGTTGGATACAATGTTGCAGGAGGCATCTTACTTCTCTGATGCAGCTTGTCGGGTCCTAGAGCATCCAGATGCAGTTTCATCGGTCAGAAGTCAAAGTGGAGGTTGCAGAGGATTCCGTCTGGAGTCTTGCCATCCAAATCTGAGGAACCACCCAAGAGAGAAACCCTAAGTAGCCCTGAAAGGGGGATTCGTCACCTAGCTGGATGACCACCTATCAGGAGGGGGCTCTGACTTCACCTGCTGGCACTGGCCACTCGGATGCTCCCAGATTTCCCTGCCAAACTTGAATCCAAGATGGCACTCTGGTGGAGCTCTGAGCACCAACTCTGGGGTGGTGATGGACAGAGGAGTGGTCATTCCTAATAAGGGATCACATAGCAAAACCATATAGGTAGCCACAGAGTGCAGACACCATGGCACAAACATGGAGAGTACCACCTATTACAGGTTACTTTAAGTGTGAGAGATGCTAAACTGGTAAATTTACAAGTTACATCAAAGTGGCTGAAGTAGCTAAAATCAGAATATAATTGAAGGGAAACTCAAATTGCAACAGTAACAATGTCCTATCTGATCATATGTCCATGTGATTTTATGTATGTGGGACAGACCACTTAGATGGTCAGAGGATCTGCCTACAATGGAGCTACACACGCTGCTGGACAGAAGGAGCACCATTGCTTGAGTACTACACGGAGGCATACCACACTGAGGACACGACATGCAGGTAAGTCCTAGATAGAGTGAAACCTAACTCTAAAATTTGAGTGAACTATTGGCGCTTCAAGAATGTAGACGGATGGATCACCTGAGAAGTACGTAAAGAGGACTGAATTAGTAGGCATCACAACCACACTGTCTTAGAACACTGTTTGATTTGGGCTGAGCTAGTGGCCTTTCTGAAATAACAAGGTGAATAGGACTTTATGATATGTGTAAGCTCTAAGACATGGACAGATGTGATCCATCTTGAGTTCCCAGATGAGTTGGGGTACACTCAATGACATATGAACTGTGATCAATTTAATCAATGATGAAATAGGTGACATGTAAGGATTCACAATGAGAAGTCCATGCTCAGGCAATAGGCATAATCCAACTATGAGGCTGGTTGCAACGTCTCCTTCCTTAATTTTCCTTTTTTTCCTGTTTTTTTAAATTTCTTCTTTCCTTATTTTTCCTCCTTGCTTATGCTTTCCCCAACAACCAAGCCCCTCTCTCCCCCAACCCTCTCTTCTTTTTCCCCTTCTCTTTCTTTTCACGCTTCCCATCCTTGGGATTTGTTCTTGACCCCTGTTGAGACAAATAGGCCACTAGTTACACCCAACATGGGCACTGCGGTTAGAGGCCTACTTGTTGGGCTGGAACGCCTGAGATAAGAGCATAGCTGCCCCTTGTGCGCTCTCCAGTACTAACAGCCACAGATGTGAAGATGCACTAGCGAGTCAATCTGTCTGGGCGAACATGGATTAGGTTGGGATGCTTTCTTGAGCAAAAGGTGAGAGACTCAGTATTTCTCGATTCTGGGATCATTGCAACAGTGTGCCAAACGAGCTACTAAGATAAAATTGACTGGATGGGTTGTTGTGACACAAAGTACTTAGAATACAAAAGATTGGTGTGCTGGACTGTTGTGGCAGTTTTTGGTACTGACAGCCCGGGTTACAGAGAACCACCCTGGGGTGGGGATAGAGCTATTGGATGTTTCTACAAACATTTGTGAAGTGTATTTTAAACCAACAAGATACTGTTGTCAGACACCTGGGTATCATTGTTGCCACTTACTGTGTACAGAGGAATACTTAGGACAGTATTACTGTTCTGGCTGAAAATACTGCAGGACCCTTCTAGCACCTGATCAGGGTCACTACATTAAAAGATGACATGTTCTATAGATCCATGAGTGACGTATGGGCATGGGGTTTGGACCCACACGAGGTTTGGCACACTGGCCTGCTGACAGCCTGTATACTGGGTGGTCTTACTATCGGCTTTGATATATTGCCAATGTGGTGATTTAAGATTCATAAGCATCCAATCGTCTTCAGCAAGGAATAATGTGTTTGCTAATATTGTGTGGAAGCGGTAATGACTATGCTTCACTAGCACTGATATGTTCATGTCTATTCTCTTTAGTTGTGATCGAGAAGCTGACTCTAGAGGCATCAAGACTAGATAAACCACAGAATGTGAAGAATACACAGCTTGGAGGTATGTTACAATGTTCTCATTAATGTTAACTTCAAACACTTGTGTCAGATCCATGAAGAAAAGAGCTTCGCTCTAGTTCTACCCAATAGGTGTTGTGCCAAACAGCAAGTTTTTGTACTGAGAAGATCCACGTATACTTGGGGTGAGTCGAAATGTCAGCATTGTAACATGGATTGTATAATGGACTCAAGACAGTAATCAGAATATATACTGAACTGTGGCTCTACATAAATGTTGTGACGACTGTATATATGTATCATTTTTATTATTTCACATCACTGCACCAATGAGCACTGAACCGTCTACACCACTGAAAAACTGTATTTGATAAAACACCTGTTTGGAGAATACCTACACAAAGTCATTGTAGGTTTTGAGAGAGTTAATTGAAGGATGGTTCCATAGTGATATGTGGAAAAAGACCCACAGTACTGCTGCACTGTTTCCAGGAAATCCAGTCAAGGCACCTCCCAACCCTGTAGGGCCCAAATAGGAGGTTCATGGTCTCATAAAACTTCCTGGCTTGGGCGGGGGTCTTTCCAGCTACAGGAAATTCAGGGAAGTGTGGAGCAGACCCAGTATCAGGTTCTGCAAGTGGAGTGCAGGAGGAGGCCTCGACTTGTAGTGTCATTCCCATGCCTTGTCCGATGATTTGAACCAGTGCAGCAAAGCCGAAGAGTGATATACCTTTTTTGATTTTTTATGTTTGTTAAGCTTACCAGATGAAGACCTCTACTGCAACAACCCCCTGGAGTGACTCTAAGAGCAACCCGGGACCAGGACCTAGAGCAGTCAGTCTTCTGATGTTGGTCCAACAGTAGCTTAGTCTCTCGAGTCACCTCTGGATTCAAGGTGCAGCAGTCACTTCAGTTCCTGGAGAAGTGTCTGGCTCCAGGCACCATAGGCAAACCAGACGGGGTATGTCACAGACATTTGCCTCTGACAAGCCCCAGAGGGTTGAAAACTCATTGGTGTCTCAGGGGCCATCTCTAAGGCAAACAGGGAGCAAAATACTTCAAAGAGCTGATATAATGTTGAAAAAAGTGGTAAAAAAGTAACAGAGGTAGCCCTTCTTGATCTGCACTTTTGGCACAGAAAGAAAGGAACTGATGTCACTGGGCTGTGGTGGCACCTATATAGGCAGCACATGTCACATCTGGCACAGACAACACCTATGACACGTAGCCATTCAACGCCATGTACCGGCGTGCAGATGTGCTGCTCAAGATTTAACGGATCCGGTCTGACATCTAGGGGATATTCTAAGGTAAGGAATCTGCAGCTAAAAATCTCGATCAGATTCTATTATCAGTGACGATTATTCTGATATTCCTCTTACCATATTTGAGGCCCTGCTAAATCTCTGTGCCTGCAAGCTAATAGTAAAGAAACGGTTATATCAACAGTACATATTGTGTGCACTGAAACAATATGAAAACATCCGTTTGCTTTAATGAGTCATCTCCAGATACCATGAAGTCAGGTAGATGGCTTTGTTCTTGCATATCTGTCACATGCATGATTGCCATGATTTGGCCTCCTCACAATCCATTACCAAACTGAAATCTTGTCATGTAAGACCTGTGGGAGATCCAACAGGAGTTTTGCCAGTATCTTTAAAATGGTGGGCCACATGCGTGGCAGGAAGTACATTTCACAAAGCAGTCCACCTCCTTGCTCCCACACTGCCCTCTGCAGTGAATTTAGTATCAGTATCAACCCAGTTTTTTTCTATATGTATTTTTATAAAAAAAGAAAAATCAATAGTAAGGCCACTTCACAGGAGCTAGTGGAGTACCCGTAGCAGCACACTAGTTTAATTTAAATTAAACTTGCCACAACATACACAGTTTTAGTTGTTGCCTAGGAGATGCTTTTTGTCCAGAAAGATTATTTCAGCCTTTAGTTTAGACAACTTTTGTTACCACCATCCCTCTTCTCATTCCATTGGCCAAACCGTACAAATTCCAAGTATGCAATGTTAAGGTTCTTGACATCATTTTCAGGTGATAGATTGGTCCTGGTAGTCTGTCAACTTCCAACACTCCAGACTATGTTTGCCAGTACCGTGCAACCTTGGTTAACCACATATATAATTATTGTTTCATCAGTGGGAGTCTTAGGTGTCCCAAGACAGTCCTGGGTCTCCAGGGGTCCTTTGCCCAACATCATTGTATTCTGCATGTATTTGCCAGTTTGGCCATTCTGTCTACAAGTTCTATTTGGGGATCCATATTTCACCTAACGTTTTCCACTAGACCCTCCTCTATTCCTTCAGGTTCTCTCTATAGCCCCCAAGCCTGACTCTACCGTTGGTTGTGCCTGCCCCCTCCCTCCTTCAAGACCAGTGCTTCCTTGGGAGTGACGAAGTGTCATATGTTGCCTTCAGATTTAATTCTCAGATGGGCTGGAAATAGCATCATGTATTGTATGTTCTTGATCTGGGGGCTGCCTTGACATCACTGAAGCTTCTCTGCACAGCCAGTGAAAAGGCAGGACTCAGCAGGACAAAGGAGTTTTTCTATTGGACAGTCTTGTGTGGCTTTACAGCCTGCAAATTTGATTGTCTTTATCAGGAGCTGAACAGTCTTGCATTTATAGCTCTGAGTGGCGCCCCAGTTTGAGCAGTGGACCCAGGGTTCGGTGAGTCCTTTTCACAGCGATACATTTAGATGAGCCTTTTGGTTTCAATAAAGCAGTAATTCCATTCTCTACAAATAGTTCTGTGCCTGAGTCTTCGGCCTATTCTGATATTCCTACTATGCAGATACAGTTTGGCTAAGATCTTTCTTCGGCATATTCAAAGCAGGCATGCATTTATCTGCTTTCTGCATTCAATCTGTCAACCTTAATTTTCTGGGATTTCACAGCAGTAACTGTAGTCAAAAGGGAGTGCTCTGCATGAATGTCACTGAGGGGTAACAGCTGTGACTCTGGCACTACCTTTGCGACCCTTGGCCTCAGTGGTGGCAAAATCAGTGCCAAGACTGGGGCAGATAGTCCTTATGTGAGTCAGGACTCTCTCCTTGTTTTCTGCTCATTGGTATATTATTAGTAAATAATACTCTAATATTCACTAGTGTAATAAACACAATTATCTGGAACTGGACAATCATTGGCAGCTGAGGAAGGTTAAAAAATGCTTTTAAAGGTATGTTGTGTGTCTGCTTACAAGTGAGTGTGTGTTTAAGTGAGAGAGTGTCTGTAGGTGTGAGTGCCTGTATATGTAAGCCTGTGTGTGTGCAAAAAAGAGTGAGAATCAGTGACAGACAGAGGGAGAATGAGTGAGATTAATTGGCAGCAAGTGGGTATGAGTGAGCAATAAAAAGTGTGACTGTGATGAGAGAGCGGGTAAGAATGACTATATAAAAATGGATGGAGGGCGTGTAGAGAGTGAGTGAGAGTAAATTAAAGTGAGTGGGTGTAACTGCGAGTGAGAATATGTAAGCCTGAGTAAGTGCAAATAAGTGATAATGAGTAAGCAAGAGTAAGTGAGGGTGAATGAGGGCCAAAGTAAGACAGAGAGAGTAAGAGCAAATTTGATTGAAAGTGATTGTGAATGAATGTGAACTAATGAGTTAAAGTACAGGGAATAGGAGAGAGCCCGTGAATGAGTGCATGAGAGTAAGAGTGAGTACAAAAGAGTAAGGATCAGTGAGTGAATGCAAGTGAGTGAGAAAGAAATCATAAGTGTAACTGAGAATGAGAGAGAACGTGGTGTTATGGTAGCAATTCTGATATTGGGCCTGGTATTCTGAAGGTACTTCTTGGATTAAAGAGGTACACATTGCAGAATTCTTGCACTGCATACTAGATGCAATTCTTAGCATGACAGGCACCAGTTGCAAAATACTGGCACTGGCATCCTGGAGATAATTATTGGCAAACTGGGCACCTATGATAAAATATTAGCACTGGCATACCGTATGCACTTTTTGGTATAGAGAGCACAGCCACAATGTTGTACTCAGTTGATGCGAGTGAGACTTGGGGGCTATCTATGGGCAGAGGCCAGCAAGTAATGACTATGAAGTTTCTGCTTACGAATTAGACCACTGAATAGGAATTACTCTCTTATCGAACACAAGACTTTAGTAGAAATGTGAGCAGTGGAGCCTATTCTGACTTTCTTCTGTGGATTAAGTATCATAATCAAAACAGACCCCATATAGTTGCCAATATGTTTTCATCGGGAAAGGGAAGAAGCTCACAGTATTGGGGATACATCTAGCAGTAAACACTGCAGTGAAATTAGGATCAAGATTAACAAAGACTAATGGTGAAAAGGAGATACTGATTTGAAACATGCAGTGCCTTTTGCTAGAGGGAAGAAGATAGACTGGATCGTTTCGATAGTGGATGGGTGTGAAATTATTATGAAGAAGTGAAAAAGCATGACAGATGAGGTGTTGAGGAAATCAAAAGGATATTGTCAATAGGATTGCCTGCAAAGACGTGTAAATGATGAGTTAATATAATGTGCAAAGCTCACATTCACCCTGAAGGGTTTCTTCGCACTGAAATGACAGATGATTATTGTTACCCAACTCAATAGTCGTTGTTTTATCAACCCCTGAAGGATTAAAGACTGCATGGACCTGCTGGCATTTGAACATGTGACCATAGTATCCAACATAGATCTCAGCAGTGGCTGCATTTGTCCACTGGGCCACCAGACTCGGCAAGTTGTAAGCATTCGATAAGGTAATGGTGAAATTAGGCTGGATGGATGAATTATTATAAGTAAAGGGAGATAAGATGCTATCCCTTGTGGCTGATTAGAGAGTAATATTAGTTTGGCTCATGAGACACTTAGGAATCTTGGGAACCAAGGAGTAAGTGTGTGATTTTTTTGGCTGGGTATTTATGGATGCTCAAATGGAAACATGAACATGGACAGTAAAAAATCTGTAAAACCAAGTGTTTCGCCTCGGGCGCTGACTGTGTTGCTGTCGGAATCCCAGTGAAAGCTAGCAACTGAGGTAATGGGGTCACTTGCTACGCCACTCAATTGAATTAGTTCTAAAAATGGCAGAGAAGGGAGGATGGGGGGTTTGCACTTAAGTGATATATGTTTAGGTATGGATTCACAGTTTTTAGACTTTTTGCTACTTTTGTCCATGCGTAGGCAAAGCCAACCAGATTGGTTTTAACAAATGTATGCATGCAACATAAAGAGAGTATGTGAAAGCCTATGTTTACATGCGGTGGCACATCAAAGCCAAACCTATTAGCTTGTTGCAGATGTTTTTTGAGATAGACGGTTAACAGCAGGACTTGTCTCAACAATTGAATTTTCTTTTGAGTAAAAAGTGAGCTTTTTGAGAGAGTCAGGAATAATAGCTAGGAAAATTGTGTTACATCATCCTGAGGTAAATGGCTCAAACTGCCAGTGAAGACTGTGCTGTCTTAAATGGGTTGTTACAATTTACTTCCACAGCTTAGAGGACCACACAGCATTCTGCAACAGGATCACAAACCAAAGAGTTTGGTGCCCTAATGATCACTGAATTGTGAGCATAGTTCGAAACACAGGCCACCAACTGCAGAAGACAACCTCAAAAATGACACAACAGCATAAAGACCAAAGGTAATTATCAACTGCAGAATTATAGAAAAACTGCATAGTCTAACTGGAGACTCCCCTGTTGTGCTGCTGAGGCCCATGTGTTTGATGGCAAAGTTGTAAAGTTCATTTTGTGGGAGACAGACATGAAGGCGGTGGCACTGGAGATCTAGAGAATTTCCAGAGGAAGTTTGAGCCAAACCAAAGAGAAAGGGTAGAACATACAGAGAAGAAGATAGGAACAATGCAAAGTAGTGTAGACGCTGGATGATGTACTAACGCTGGACACTAGGTACAAGTACAAAAACTCATGATGATAATAAGGATTTTCACACAAGAGGTAAACAAGTGCTTTACATGACATGGTGCAGTGCAGTAAAGTTAAAAGAGATAGAAGAGAGTGAAAATTGTTGTGTGTCAAAGTGCTATGGTCTTTGAAAGGATAGTGGATGCTAGTGGAGGGTGGCTGTTTAAGGTGGCTGAAGCTGGGAGAGACCGCGGTGATATCAGCAGGAAAGGTAGCGGGCAGTGCTGGGTCATGTAGGGAGTCATCTCTAATGAGGTTGACAATGCAGAGATGATCGCAAGTAAAGGTAGAGACTCGATAAGATCTTAAGGAGACAGTAAACTAAGGGCCTGATTTAGATTTCAGTGGGCAGGTTACTCCGCCACAACGGTGACGGATATCCAGTCCGCCGAAATGTAAATCCCCTTGTTTCCTATGGAATTTATATTTTGCCGGAGGGGATATCCACCATTGGGACGGAGCAACTCATTCACCAATTCACCAAAATCTAAATCAGGCCCTTGGTCAGGTGAATTTCCATTAGAATATTGTTTTGTGATTGTCTCTGCTGCTGCTTTGTTGCAACCTTTAGTTTCAATAAAGCTTTTTAGTTTTATGATTATGTCGGTGTTTCGTGTATAAGCATAAGCGATGTGCATGTTTTGTGTTTTACAAGGAGTTACATGTTTGCATTCTGTCTGCAGGTGTGCGGGCATGTGTGGTGTATTGTGATGCATACGTGTATCATCTGGTCTATTTTGTGTGGAAACAGGGCTTTTCTGCCCCTAGAGCTCCTGGATTGGCTGCCTTGGGGTATTTTTCCTAATACTGTTTTGCTTCAACTGCAAGTTGCCCTGTCATCCTTCTGTAGCCTCATGTCACACAGCCTAAATAAACAAGGACAAAATCCATTTTTAATACTCATGTGCCCTCCTTTGTTTTACATCATACTTTTGAACAACAATCGTCAATCATCTGCACTCCATTATTCACTTCGAGAAATACTTCCTGACCAGAAACATTATACATAACAATTATTACACTATCAATAGATAATAAACGTTGGTCTGATTACATGATAGGACAATATTTCAATTTTGCTCATGAAGAAATGCACTAATGGCTGAATATAACTGTATACAAAAAAACAAAAGAAATATTCTATTCCATAGCTAAAGGTATTCAAAGTGCCTAAGAGGCACACTATTTACGTAAATAAAAAAGAGTGGGTGGTTATACATTTTGTCTTTCTATTTGCAACAACTGTCTTTTCAGTGTGAAGTAAAATTGTTGCAGTGAGTCAGAGGCAAGAATGATGCCTCTGACTCACTGTAACTCATTTGTGTTTGGGGGCGAACTGCAGAGGGAACCAATCTTGCACTGGTGGGACTATCTGTTCCAGGGCATACTTCTGCCTTCTCTCGTCTGTGGCACTTGTTGCCTGCCTACTGCCCTGGTGGGACTACCTGTCCCAGGGTGCCTTGCCTCAGAGGTTGTTACCTGTCATCAGCTGCGCTAATGGGGGAGGCTCCTGCATTGCGCATATAGCGTCCCTCCTCCCCCGCCGCACGGGACGTGCGCAGGTTGCTCCCGGGCAAAGCCTGGGCCAAGGGTGGGCCCATCCATGTCCGTCAGAGCCCAGAGGAGGCTGGGCCACCCCTCTTCCGTTCGAACTCCTGATGCTGTTGGATGCTCTGCTTTGGCGCTTTGGTACTCTGGTGACTGTGTGTGTATGCGACCCTAGATACATGTATTTCTGCCTATTTGAGTCAAGCTGCCTTTAAGACGGTTGGCTAATGTAATTGATTATCTTAGTGACATATGAACAAAAAGGAAATCGGACTGACTTGGTATTGGAACAAGACGGGTGGTATGACACATGGATAACATAATAGTCTCTATTCGGAGCAGGAATTTAGCTTGAACTAGTCCTTTACATGATTTGTCGCACGAGAGACTTAGTTTTAATTATATAAATTCTTCCAGCATTGGCTAACCTGATTGATAATTTGCACCTCCTAAATCCCAGTGGGGGGAATAGTGTGAAAGTGATTTGTGTAAAATATGGGGAAGTGCAAGGCAACCGATGTATTACCTGGTAAGGGGAAGACCCCAAAGATAACAAGGAGTGCAGGGGATAATTGTACAATTGCAGAAATAGATGACCTAATTGAGGAAGTCGAGACAATGTTAAGTGAAAAAGCTTAATTGGGCAAGCCACCAACTTAAAAAGCACTACCTTTTACAAAAAAAAAAGATAGATTCCCAGAAAGAAATGGACACACAACAGGCACTATTATCAGGCGATGGCATGGTGCGGAAGGACTCCCTGTCTCTAGCCAAAGAAGACAGAGGAAGAACCTTGGTGACTGCAACTCAAATTGTAGGCTCCCATCTAGCAGGGAACTCGGTCCTCTCAGGAACAGACAATGGCGGGGGCTTAGACCTTGGCCATTGTTTGCTCGAATAGATATACTCCTCTGATATTTGAAGCGCCAGCAAAGGCCAAAGGAAGGGCACAACCTCACAGGGCAAGCGAATAGGAGAGAAGCCGAAAGGGGAAGAAAGCGAGTGCCATTCCAAAAACTTTAGGCTGCGGGCATTCAACAGCAGAGGTGAGAGAACTAAACACAAAAATAGATATCTTGACAAATGAGACTGTGGGTTTAAAACTTAGGGGGTTATTATATCCTATGGAACTCTTAATACGGCTGGTGGTATATCCATCACTTTACCGTCACTTTTGGGACGGATTAACACCTCCTCCAAAGTTGTAATAACCCCCATAGTGTCTAAATTAATGACACATGTCAATGGTCATGAAGGCTTAGACCTAAACAGACAGGTGGGTCTTATACTACGTCCACTAATGCACTATAGCCCTAACTGAAACATTTTTAAATACACATAGTATAACATTTTTCAGTTGAGCCAAATCATCTGCCTGTGGACACACCCTTGTGGCAGAGTAGTAATGGAAATCAGATGATTAGTAGCAACAGGGCAGAGTGAGGATCATTAAATATAGATAGCCATCATGTAGTGAAGGCTTCCTGTATGGCACCACGATATTATAGGTCATCCACATGCCAGATGAGAAAGCGAAATACATGTCACCCCCAAACAAGTCAGAGTATGGTCAAATACACAACACTAGTAGTAGACAACATCCTATGGAATTCAGAAGTACGGCGAGGACCCATAAAAAGTTCAAGACAAATGTGACTAAGTAGAATCAGAACAGCTGGGAAAGTGAGGACTCTGTTAAAAACAAGATCATCCATCGGATTAGGTATAAGCAACACTGCCTGTCGGTTGTTTGCTCAGACACAGTGAGAGCTGAGCAGCTGACTGAAATTAATGGGGGCAATGATACTATAAAACTCATGGTCAACCATAAAGCGATAGTAGATGGTTTGATTGCTTTGGATCTAAGATTTAGTCCATTTATAAAATCTACAATCCATTTTAAACTTAAAAATCCACAGCTTGAGGGAAATATATCACCCACGGAACAGCAGGTTAAGGGTACCCAGCAAAGTAGCAACCAACATACTCCAAACCTTGAGACAGTAGATTGACTGAATTATACTCTACCCTACGTAGCAGAGCTTGGGGAACAAGAGGATAATTTGGCTTAAACCTGGGGAGGAAGTATAGTTATAAATGTTGATAGGGCCATACTACAGGCCTGCCGGGATGAAGGAATAAGAGGGACACACAGATACATACCTATGGTATAAAGCTGGTTCCAAAACTACTTGAATTAGAATTTACCTGTTTGATCTCATGGAAAGTAGCTGGTCTGAAACTCAAGCTAAGGGACCCAGGTTGTCAAGTCAGGGTTCCATCTTTGTCTCTTTCAAGAGATTTAGGGCCAGATGTACGAAATACCGGGTTTGCGACTCGCAAATTGCGAGTCGCAAACCTGGATGCAGGATGGTGTCCGTGACACCATCTGCGAGTCGTAAGGGGGGTCGCAAAGGCTCACCTCATTAATATTAATGAGGTGGGTCGCAATTTGCGACCCCCTTGCGAGTCGCAGCACTCACAGGGATGGTGGCCTGCTGGAGACAGCAGACTATCATGTCTGTGACTGCTTTTTTTTTTTTGTAATGCAGCCCGTTTTCCTTAAAGGAAAACAAGTTGCATTAAAAACGAAAAAATGAAACGTTTTTGTTTCATTTTTTCAGAGCTGGCAGCCTGCTCTGCAAAAAAATGTTTTCAGGGCCATTCACAAAGGGGAAGGGGTCCCATAGGGACCCCTTCCCTTTTGCGAATGGGTTACCACCAGTGTGACACTGGTGGTAACTGCGAATTGCTTTGCGACCGTGTTCGCGGTCACAAAGGAATTCTGCATCACGATGCAAACAACAAATAGGAAGGGGAATACCCCTTCCTATTTGCATCTCGCATTCCCATTTTGCAAGTCGGTAACCAGGTTACTGACTCGCAAAATGGGAATGGGCATCGCAATGTGCTTTTTGCATGTAGCAAACAGCGAAATTTACTGTTTGCGCCATGCAAAAAGTTTCCTACATCTGGACCTTAGTAATTTTATCCACCTTAACAATTAGGGCATAAGACATTCTATTAACGGGATGCCCTCGTTGTGGGGAAGGCCTTCAGGGGGACTAGTCCTTTGGATAAAATTATCACTAATGGCTACAATAAGTGTTTACCCTATTGACTCGTTACATATCCAAAGAGTAAAATTAACTATGTGTAATAGGGACGCAATGCATGTGTTTAATGCATATATAAGACCGCAAAGGAGTAACCAGGAATCAGGGACTTTAGAAATATTAGATAACGTCCTTAAAACCATAGTATATAAAGAGACAGTCATGAATTTAATTGCATATATGAACCAATACTGGGTTTGGACTCGGTTTATGGAAGAAGAAGGTATGGCTAGAGGAATCCCATTATTAAGAGGGTGCTCGTTAGCCCCATGTACAGTCACTGGTATACAACTTTTGCATTTCACTTTAGAGCATGGCCTGCGAGTGTGTAATGGCAGATTGAAACCTGATAACGTTCATTTGTATATCTGTATATCTTTAGGAGGGGGAATTCCCCATCAGGGATAGATGACATCCTATGTAGTACTACCCTATGGAATTAACTAAAGGCTTTCAAAATTGACCTAAGAAAGGATAATGACCATTTTCGATTATATCTGATGTTAGAAGGGAGCCGTGTTGAAACAATAATATCAGGCACAAGTAAAGTACATGTTCAACCGATAATCAGGAACAATCATGGGACAGTGAGGTGGCCTACAGTATTGAATAATCCAGAAACTTTAACTTATATTTATAACATATTTGTAGAGGTTGTAAGCCTTTATGTATCAGCGCTCTTGCGATATCTCGATTTTGGAAATCCATGAGTCTCTGGTCACATCTCTTAGGCCTCATCTGACAAAGTTGGCTGCACTGAAAAAAGGGCAAGTTGCCACCAAAGCCGTCCAGTCTAACCTTTGGAATGTAAAGCAATGAAGAAGTTACTCCTTGAAACTTTAAATAAAGGAGACACACAAGGGGTGGGCGTAGCAAGGGCTAAATATAAGGAAACTTTATGTAAGGCAGAAAATGCTTGGGAAGAACGGAATTGGGAGGATCTGCTTGACGCAGCAAAGCGCAGGGACACCTTTACATTTTGGAATATAATTGCCCACAGGAGTAAAAATAAATTAATCTGCACTGAACATCATTTGGATACCAATACCTGGATTCAACACTTCCCAGAGTTATACTATGAGCCTGCAAGGCACTGTGTAGAAAGCCAAGGCTACTTTTTTAACTCCCTTGAGCGAACTATGACAGCTAACTATTTTAGTATCAAGGAAACATTAGAAGTTATAGATGCTATTAAACCAGGCAATGCATCTGGCCTGGATAAATTACCTGGGGATTTATTTAAGCATGATAAAGATGTTTGGCCTCCATACATTAATTTGATTGGCAATGCAGAAGCCTCGTGAGTGCCAGTTCCTTGATCACGGAAAGGAGCGTAAATAGTGCCAGTTCATAGGAAAGGGAGTAAGCATGAGCCAGGTAATTATACCAATTAGTCTTATAGATGTATTGCAAAATGTGTATGCCAGGCAGGTACTGAGGAAACTGAATGAGTGGATGTATGAAGGTAATATACTTTCACCATTCCAGGCAGCGTTTAAAACCCATGTGACTACAGTTGATCAAGTCTTCAGGCTCCTATGCATCCTATGGAAATACACTAAAGTTAAGAGAGAGCAAATGGATATTGCATTTATAGATCTCAGGGCAGCCTTTGATCTTTTCCCGAGAGGCCCTCTATGGACTGTGCTTAAGAGGCAAGGAGTACCTGATGATCTTCTAAACCAGATTTAAAGACTGCACCAGGACAATTTTGCCCAAGTGCGGAGGGGTGTACACGATGAACTCACATAGCCAATCCCGATTAATAGGGGAGTGAGGTAGGGCTATGTACTTGCACCAACCCTGTTCTCACTTTTTATGAATGATATAGCTGATCATCTAAAAATATGAAATCATGACTCCCCAAAAATTAATGAGGTGCATGTGCCAGCGTTACTCTTTGTGGAAAACACTATTTTGGTCTCACAGACGCCCAGGGGCCTTCAGTGTCTACTTGACAAATTTAATGTATACTGTGGGAGAATGGAACTAGAAACACACCCCAGTAAAACAAAGTGCATGGTTATTAACCCTCGTAGGATCTCAAAGATAAATTTAAAAGTTCATAAGCAAAAGTTAAATGTTGTCCCTAATTTCAACTGTCTGGGTATTACCCTAGATTCGAAGTTGCCATGACACCCCCACATAACTAAAGCAAAAAGAGTGCTTGTTCACAATGCAAGGGTTATAACTAAGAAATACCAAGGTTCCAAAATCAAAACGGTTACCCCAGCCCTAGAGATATATCAGCACGAAGCTCAAGCCACTGCACTACACGGGCTGATTTATGGAGTGCATGAGATCTAAAACAGCTCATTCTACCTCAGAACAAGTTTCTGAGGACTGCCCATGTCAACACCATTAGTACCCATGCATCAGGACTTAAACATTAAACAAAAGGAGCACTTAGCCTCCCTCAGACCGTTACCCAGACCTTGTATTATAAGCTTGGTTTATTTACTTTTTGGAATGAACCCCATAAACTGACATCAAGATCAAAGATCTTGTTGAAACGGACATTTTGGGAGTATAACCTAGAGGCCCTACACAAGGCACCTAATTTAGGCAGATTGTCTATACAATTTTTAATGGTCAACCCTAACCCAGGTTTTGAAGAGTTCCTTGATACGATCCAACCACAGCTGGCCAAGATTTTCTACTTGAAATTTCGTTATGACATTCTCCAAGTAAAAGCACTGGCTGCAAAATAGAAGTCACACGAGAATTTCAAAGAAGCTGCACTCTGTACATTATGCACTTATAGCACTGAAAGTTTTGTACAGTTTATGATAAGCATAGAAGGAGATCGATCCGACCCATCTGCATGAATTCAGGGGTTACAAAACATCTAGAGGCTAAAAGGATCATGATGTATGGAGCAATCCCTTACACAGTATATGGTGTGAGTAGATATTTACTTGCAGTGGATTTCACATGCAGGACGTTGGGTCTAACATTTTATTTTGTATGTTTTTAGTGTTATTTTAGAACTTGCTTTAATTGAATTTTAATTGTCAATTTCTCACATTGATTTTAGCAGTAGAATCGTGTAGTATTTAATGTAAATTTAAAATATTTATTGAAATGTATTGGTGTATACTTTAATGGTTAATAACAGAAATAAAGTAACATTGAATTGACTAACAGTATTTGGGTGTAATAGGCAAAAGGCTTGGAAACTGGAGGTGTCACAGGATGGTTTAGGTGTCCGAAGGTTTTGCTTGGTAATTCTGAAAACTTATGAATGGATTAAAACACAAGCCTCTGCAGAATTGGAAGCTCAGAAATACATAAAATCTTCAGGCTTTCATAACAAACTCACTTCATGCTTTATTTGAAATCCCACATAGAGCCACCACTGGCACTACCACTAATTTCCTACCATCTCTGCAGTACATACAGCCTCTGCAGGACCAATAAAACCATCTATGCAGTTGCCCATATCATGGCAGCACTTTCTCACTAGGTTCTAATTGTTTAAGGTATATTGTTGTACTCTTCTAAGCCTAGCCTCTAGAGTCATCCTTTTATCCAGTTGTCACTGTTTCAGGAAGCTACCTTTAGTTATCATGGTATACCATGGCCCAAAATATAACTAATGTAGGAAGCTGGCCTGGTGTGTGGTGAGCACCTATGGTGTTATCACCATATACCAGGTCCAAGTATCCCCTATTAGAAAGGTGTAGTCAGTGTCTAGGAAGCCAGGCTCTCTAGAGGTAGCTGTGGATGAGCAGCCAAGGCTTATCTAGGAGACATGCAAAGCTCGTATAATAACACTTAGTCACACAGCTCTTACACACATGGAAGAACCACACAGTGTTATAAAAATAAAGGTACTTATTTTAGTGACACAACTACTAAAATACTATATAGGCAATACTCTACTAACAGGTGAGTAAACACACTATTATATACACCTTAATTGTCAGGAATGACCATAGAAAGTACTATAAAACAGTGCAATAAAAACAGACAACAGTGACTCTAGGGGGAGCCTAAGCCATATACTAAACAAATGGAATGCGAATGAAGGACCCCCACCCAGGTAAGTAGAATCTGTAGAGGGGAGCTGCAGGGAATCCTGAACGCCCAAAAGGTAAGTACCAGAGTGGCCTCCCCTCCCCGCCCAGCGACCAGAAGAGAAGAGGTAAGTATCTGTTTTTCCCCAAACCCAAAGAGAAACTATGGGAAAGGACTGTGCAAGACCCAAGCAAGACTGCAAGAAACAGAAGAGGATCCAGACAGAAGAGGACCTGCAATTTTAGGGGATCAAGTCCAGTTTGAGTTGGAGTGTCCGGTTGGGGCAGGAGCCACTACCCACCCTTCTGGAGATGCAGGACCAGGTTGACGGTGAAGACCAGGAGTTGGCTATGCAGCACAGGAGCAGAGGAAGAGTTCCAGGAGTGATGCAGCTGATGTCCCACGTCGGAAGAAGAGTTGCAGTCCATCAGTGGTGTGGAAAAACAACCAACAAGCCTTGGCAAAGGCAAAAGTTGCAGAAGAAGATTTTCAGAGCTGGCGGGGAACAGGAAGGTCCGGGGGACTCAACCCACGGAGGGGAGTCCCAGCCGCCCCCCAGCAGTCAGGAGAGCAAGAAGTTGTGGATACAGCCCCCACAGGCAACTCACAGGCAGCAGGCACAGGAGTCGCAGTGAGGCCCACTCAGTACACCTGGAAAGGAGTCCCACGTCACTGGAGCAGCAGGCAAGAGACCACGCATTGCAGGGAAGAGTGCTGGAGGCCGGGGCAACACAGAGCCTGAAGATCCCTCGGAAGGAGAGCCAACAAGCCCTGGTAGCTGCAAGAGTCACTGTGCACATGGGGTACCGTCCTGCAAGGAGAGGCAAAGACTCACTACCTCCAAAGTTGGACAGCTGGTAGAGTGGACCAAGGGAAATACTGAAGACCACCACCTGTGTTGCAGGATCCAAGCAAAGTTGCAGGAGAGAGGAACCAAGCACTTAGTCGTTGTTGGAGTTGGTGCCTCCGGGTTTAGGGGAGTGACTCCTTCGTTCCAAGGAGGATTCCTTCTTGCTTCTTGGTGCAGACTGAAGACTTGCCGCCCTCAGAGGATGCACAGCCAGGGAAATGCTGCAGTTGCTGGAAGGAGCCGGAGAAACAATGTTGCAGAACGAAGTCGTTGCAGGAGCTGCAGATTGTAAGTTCCTGTGAAGTCCAGTTGCGGTTCCAGTGGCCAGAAGTCAAAGTAAACATTGCAGAGGAGTGCTGCTGGAATCTTGCAAGTCGAATCTGAGGACCCACCCAAAATAGCCCTGGAAGGGGGATTGGTCACCTAGCAGGGTGACCACCTATCAGGAGGGGGCTGTGACATCACCTGCCTGACCTGGCCACACAGATGCTTCCAGAGGCCTCTGCCCACCTTGGATTCAAAATGGCAGAACCAAGTGGCCACCAGGAGGAGCCCTGGGCACCACCCCTAGGGTGGTGATGGACAGGGGAGTCGTGATTTCCCTTTCCTTTGTCCAATTTCGTGCCAGAGCAGTGACTGGAAGTCCCTGAACCAGTGCAGACTAGTTTATGCAAGGAGGGCACGAAATGTGCCCTTCAAAGCATACCAGTGGCTTGGGGAGGCTACCCTTCCCAAGCCATGTAACACCTATTTCCAAAGGAAGAGGGTGTTGCCTCCCTCTCCCAAAGGAAACACCCTCTCCCAAAGGAAATCCTTTGTTCTGCCTTCCTGGGCTTGAGCTGCTCAAGCAGCAGGAGGGCAGAAACCTGTCTGTAGGATGACAGCAGTGTGGGCTGCCCGGGAAAACCCTGCAAACTGGTAGGAGCAAAGCTGGGGGTCCTCTAAGGAGCTCCCAGAGTGTAAGATATCATACAACCAACACTGGCAACAGTATTGGGGGTTTGAGTCTGACATGTTTAATACCAAACATACCTAGGTTCGGCGTTACTATTATGTAGCTGGTCATAGGTCACTACCTATGTCCAGTACACAGCTAAAGTGGCTTCCCCACACTCACGAAGTCCAGAAAAATGGAGCTGGAATTTGTGGAGGCACCCCTGATCATGCAGGGGGGCCCTCACACACAGGTACTTGCACCCTGCCCTCTGGGCTAGGAGGACCTGCCATAGGGGTGACTTAGTGACCTGGTGCAGTGACCCGTAGTGAAAAGGGTGCATGCAACCTTTCACACAGGCCGCAACGGCAGGCCTACTGACACACTTTGCATGGGCTCCCATGGGTGGCATGATACATGCTGCAGCCCATGGGGAACCCCTGGTGCCCTAATGCCCTGGGGACCTAGGTACCATACACTAGGGACTTATATGGGGGCAACAGTAGGCCAATTGTGGGGTGTAAAAAGTTAGGGACAACCAAATGCAGAGGGAGAGAGCACAGTTACTGGGGTCCTGGTTAGAAGGATCCCAGTAAACACAGTCAAAACACACTGACATCAGGCAAACAGTGGAGGTAACCATGACAAAAAGAGCCTACTTTCCTACAACTAAGGCCTAGCTGTATTACTGAATCGCAGTACCCTTGCGTCACTCATGGTGTTGCATGGTCAATGCAATACTTAAGTCAGATTTACAACAGAAAGCAAGGCCATAATGTGTGGCCATGCATTGATTAGTAAATCTAAAGAAACCCAAGGCAGCGCAATTCGATGTTTTGTGTTACTCTGCATATATTCTATACTGCTGCTACATTTCGCATACATCCGTATGCCACGCCACTGTAGCCAATCCACTATATGCTATTCCACTTCATGCCACTCCACTTAGTGCCTCTCCACTGTACGAGAATTAACTCTATGCTATTACACTGTAAGCAACACCACTGTATGCCACTCCACTCTGTCACTCCACCGTACGCCATTCCACTGGAGGCTACTCCACTGCACGCTGATCCACTCTCTGCATTCTAATGTAGCCACTCCTCTCTATTCAACTGTATGCCTCTTCACTGTACGCAATCCCACTGTATACCACTCCACTGTACACTACTCTATGCTATCTCAATGTTTGGCACTCCACTCTTTGCCACTTCATTCTCCGCTATTCGATTGGACCCCACTCCAATGTATGTCACTCCACTGCATGCTATCATACTGTACCCCAACCCCATACCACAGTACACCACCCTAGTTTAAACCACTCCATTAAATGCCGCTTCACTGTACGCTACTCCACTATATACTATTATACCGTATGCCACTCCACTGTACAATACTCCGCTCTACAACAGTCCACTCTATGCTATTACACGGTACACTGCTCCGCTCTACCGCTCTTCGCCAACCCACTCCATGGTATTACACTGAATGCAACTTCACTCTATTCCTCTCCATTGTAAGCCACTTCAATGTATACTACTCCACTGTACACTACTACACTCTAACCCATTTCAGTGTACGCCACTCCAGTCTACACTACTTCACTATATGTCACTGCACTGTATGCTGCTCCACTATATGCTATTCAAGTCTATGTCAGTGCACTGTAATGTAGTGTTTGGTTGGCAAGCTGAAAAAATGTGTAACGAGGTCCACTACTTATAATAATTTGAAGGTGGGGGATACATTGAAAATGAAAGTAATTAATATAACTTTAGAATTTTTAAACTTGTGCAGTTTAAACTTGGCTTCTTAAAGGGAAAATAAGTTTTCCTAACCATAACTAAGCTTCAACCTTTTAATTGAATATATATATATATATATATATTATATAAATATAAAACATTAAACGTCTACGGACTGTAATAAATGGGTTGACTGGTTCATGAGAGTGGACCCCTGCTCAAGCAACAGCCACAATTCATGTCAGGGTGAACCACAAAAGTCACTAAATTAACCTGTGCTTAACCGTCTGGTAGCTCTGCACAAAAGCATTCAGGCTTAACTTAAAGGCAATGTGTAAAGAATTTATGCAGCACACAAAGAGTAATAAAGAGAAAGTACAACACAAGAAATATCTCACACCAAATTAGAAAACAGAGTAATATTTCATAAATAAAATTAGACCAAAACAACAAAAATCCAATCAGTAGAGCCGGAGGTATGTAATTTTAATGGCTTAAGTAAAAATAGCAACAAGAAGACCAAGTGCCAACGGAAGACATCAGGACCCGCTGGACCAGAACAAAGTCACAACTATAGACAACTGCAAAGGAGTGTGGACCAGATACAGAGCCCGGTTAGTCCTGCTGAAAAGGATACCTTCTCAAGGTCCATAGCACAGGGTTCAAAACATCAGAATTTCACAGGAGGAGCTCAACATATGTCATCCAAGGTTTCAGGAACTAGGAAGGCACATCTTGGGGATCAAGAACTCACTCCAGCACAGGCCAGCAAAGGTCAGGCAGACCCAGGCAGGGTCAATTGCAGCACCTCAGCTGGGCATTTGCAAGGGGTCCTCTGGTGCTTGTTGTGCCTTTATAGTTCAGAACAGGCCATCCAATCTACCCTGGGAGTCTCTCTGATAGACCTTGGATCAAGCAGCGAGGCAGGCATCGGGCGTCAGGGCTGTATTTTGAAGGTACAAGTCAGGCTTCAAAGAGTAGGCCAGTCTCCTGATAGCAGTAAGTCAGTCCTGAGGTATAAAGTAGGCTTCAAGCAGCAGGGTATTCCTCTGAAGTACAAGGCAATCCTTCTGGGGGTCATAATCAGGTCCAGGAGTGAACTAATGAGAGGCTCAGGAGGCCCAATATTTATATCTGGTGCAACCCTTTGAAGTGGAGGAAACTTCCAGTCCATCCCCACATCTGGTTCAGGAAAGCCTTTATTCTCATGCCCAGGCTCCAAGAGGCCTAGGATGACAAGGCTGTTGTCAATTTCCTTTGTGAGTCTGCTGGGGGCATCCATTTGAAGCTTAAGCGGGGCAGGGAACAGCCCTGCCCCTCCCATCCTAGCAGGATGGCTCTCTCCCAGCAATACCCAGGTCCTATTGTTCACTGTCTCGGCCCAACACACATAACTGATGGGGAAGCAATTAACATCTGGAAATTCTAAAAGGCCTCAGAAAGTTTTGGGCAGGAACATTACAACTTTCTGAAAGTGTCACTTTCAACACTGTAGTCTAGAATCCCACTTTGCCATTAAAGAGTATTTTCAATTGCAATTCTTCTGAGTCCAAACATGATATTTGTACCTATTCCAATTTAAAAGTTAGCACTTATTAAGTGTAACAGGATGACCCAATGTTATCCTATGCGAGAGGTAGGCCTTATAGTAGTGAAAAAAGAATTTGGGAGTTTTCAATACTATTACATGAAAAACTTAAAAAACACAATTCCTACTTTTTAAACACAATGAACCATTCCCTATAGACTGTTTAGGGCCTACTTTAAGGGTGGCTTATATGTATTAAAACTGAAGGTTTTGGCCTGGCTAAAGTTGTATTTTGCCAGGTTGAACTGGCAGTTTAAAACTGCCCATTGGCTGGAATGACAGGCCTGAGACAGTGTGCCGCCCATTAAAGATAATCTTTTAAAACATGAGTGCTGCTACCCACTAGTAGTAATTAGTTTACAGGCCCTGGCTTACTAATGAATTCAATGCACCAATCAGGAGTAAGCCAATAGTAAAATATTTTAGGAGAGAGGACAGGCACTTAGCACTAGTTATAAGTGATAAGGTGCACAGAGTCCTAAAATCAAACACAAATGATTTCAGAAAAAATGAACATTTAAGGCAGAAGGTTTTGGGTTGACCCTGCAGAGAGGGCCAAGTCCAACATCTACCTTCTCAGAAAACTTAGAAGGGTGGTGTGGAAAGGCTTACATATGCCTAAACTGGTGCCACTTAATATTGAATAAGCCTGGCCTTCCCAAGTGTTCCCCAAAATGGTCTTCACAGTCTAACTTAACTATAAAACCTCTGGTTCATTAGTTGTCCCACTCTGATTCAAAAATGATTTTTTAATTACCACCTTGGCCTCTGAATCACTAGCTGTTTCTCCAAACAGTATCCTGATAACATTACCCAGCACACCTTCCCCTGGTATATCTGGAAAATGTGCCCAGATATTTTCAGGGAAGACTTAATGGGAGTCAAGGAATGCCATGCTTCCTTAAAAGTGACAGAACTGGATATATGCATGGGACCCTTTCCGGATAACTTGTAGCTAAAGGTGGACTAACTTCATCCTGGGATAAACAGGTCTGGAGCACAATCGGTGCTACACTGTACTATATAAATGTGTGATTCAGTAGAGTTGGTCCACATTCCTTTTACGGTGAAAGGAAAATGAAATTTCAAAGGACATGAAATAGATTTCAGAATGAACTGTGGGCTCCCTGGAAGTTTGGATCCCATCATATAAAAGATCCTGTGCCACTTTACAAACAAACACAAGAAAAGGGGTGTGGAATTCATATAGCACAAAGCCCAGGATATATTGTTTGTGGTCAAGTACAACAGGTTTTCATGTTTATTGTGTCATTGGAACAAGTAGGCCCAACCCACTGCCAGTTTACAGGGAAGGGACCTGTATGCAGTTGAAGTAATATTTGCGTCCATATGTTAATGCTGTTCAAACCTGTATTTATGTTTCAGTAATGCTAAGCCTTTATTATTAGGATCAGCACTTCAAATAAATGTTCTAAGGTCACACTGCACTACTGACAGTGATTCCAATGAAAAAATATGTTTTTTCACGTCTGAAATTTTTAACAAGATAAGGCTACGCATAATGCTCCCAGAATGCTCTCAGATTAGATGTAAATGTTTGAAGAAACTTGTAAACAAGATTGCAGATCCGTTGCTTTCAAAATAAAATGTTCAGAACAAAAATGAAAATAGGAAAACAAATGTTTTGCTAAACTACGGTGAAAGTTTAGGTACTATTTCTTTGAAGCATTATTTAGTAAACTATGTTTATTAAAGCTAGTATTTTCAAAACAATATTCATAATGGAAAATGAGTGTAACCATTTAAAACAAGATTATGGGAAACATGAAAATAAAAAAAGCAATGGCAAGGCAACCGATTGGTTTTGTCAATGCGCGTCTGCTTTGGCATAGCTTTAGTAGCACTTTATTGTTGTGGGAGCTGCCAGTCCCTCACCACTGCCATAAACATTGACAAAAAGCAAAAACAATTTTTAGTCTCAAAAAGTACACATTGTCGCAGTAGTTCCTGGAACAGTCAGAAGTAAATTTCCAACCTTTCTCAGTATGGGAAAATATTACAGAAGAGCTGGTGAAAATCCTTTAAACATGCTTTTCAGTAGGTTTGCACAGACTCAAAGGTATTCCAGCCCTAGAACTATTGCTCACTGCTTCTGTCATGGGTTCACCTTTTAGGGCCTAAATTGGGCACCCGTATTTTACATTTTATTCAATTTTATTATATTTTTCCACAGGTAGCTTTCCAGCTTGTTGCTTTTACGTTTTATCAGCTGCTGTTCTTAGAAAAAAAAATTTGTTTTTGTTCTACATTTATCTGCCCTTTATGTGCATTTCGTTCAGTGCTTTGCTTAAGGCTGATAAATTTATATTGCTGCTACAAGAGTACAAAGTCAGCAGTTAACCATGGACACACAATCACGTCAGGCCTGTTTTCAGAACACAACATGTTTTATCATATAAACACCACATAAGCCTTAGACTGGTAGAGAGGACATTCTAGCCAGAGAATTCATCTTATGCTGTGTGCTGCTTCTTTGCAGCTGTGCTGATCTTGGCCTTGTCTCTCCGGCCAACCAGGATGACTGCCAAGCAGACCAACAGGCAAGACCCTTGCCTATCTCTCAGGCATGGGGTCGGGGCTCCTTCCATAAAACTGGGACAGGCAGAAAGGCTAACACTGCTATACTCCCATGTTAGAGAATAGGGTGTAGGAAGGAAAATTTAGACATATGTTTATTCCAGGATGTTGGGTTTGTTTATTTGTTTTTCCCTACAGGTATTATGTTTCATCCTCCGAATAATCGCAGCACATGTTTTATTGTAGAATGCCGACATTTCAATAAATGCATTGAAACCTGTCCAGCATGTCTCTGTTTTCGAATGTGTGAGATGTTGTGTAACTGAGAGAAAAGGGTATGATAGGTCAACCATGACTTCCCTGAGAGGTCAGAGTGTCATGTTTTCTAGGCCGTCACAAATCACTTTCACATTTAAGACTTTGGTGAGGTGCTGCTAGCTAGCTGAAAAGGTGAGGCCAACAGCTTCCAGCCAGCGCAGGACTGACTCTGTCACCCACTCATGGTGGTGCTGCCGCCCCGAACCAAGCAGTCTTACCCCCAGGTAAGAATCCTAAAACACTTTCGAAAGTCCAAGTCTATAGGTGTCCAGAAAGGTGGCAAAATGAGAAAGTTGTTATAGTAGGGCTTAAAATTGATAGTATTCAAGCCCTACTATAGTATTAACCAAGACATAATCAGAGAGGCTATTATCAGAGCTCTTACATAATGAGACTGCTGCCATAAGTTGTCGCCGCGCTACATGGCACCAATGGATTTTTTTTTTAACAGGACACGTAGATTTATGAAGCAACCTGTCCCATGGAAAAGTAGATATTTTATTAAATTCCACAACCATGCATAAATCTGATGAAGTATAAAGAGGCATCCCTTCTCCGGTCTAAGACAGGAAAGAGTACATCTGTCTTTCCAGGAATTGTATTTAGTTATCCATACAGGGGTACTGTAAAGTGCTGTGACTCTCCAACTACTAATTCAAGTCGGAGACCTGGATTGCACAGTTGAGAATATGGGTAGAAAGTTATAGCTAGTTAGAATTCAACTGGATGTAATACACCATCCCCCGTGGTTCCCAAACTTTATCAACATGAGGCTCCCTTGACCAAGTGGTCATTGGCCATTGCTCCCTAGGATATTACTTTTTTGGGCGGGAGTGTGGGGGTCCATAACTATCTTTAAGAGCTGTTTCTATTAATGAGGACACCCTAATATTTCACTCTTTACTCCAAGTCACAGAAAAGTGCAGCACCCTCCTAGTAGTGTTACTGGATTGGTATGTGGGAACATCTTCGACTTGCTCCATGTAATGTGAATACCTATGTATTTCCCAAACCTGATCACGTCTTTTATTATGTGCACCAGGTTCGCACCTACGTTTTTGACAAATTGAACAATATCACCAACAGATAATGAGGGTGGGAGGCATTGCATATGGCAGAGGTTTCCCAACTGTGCACCGTGGCACCCCAGTGCCCCTGGCTGATTTGGGCTGGAGTGCGCACAAACAGCAAACAGACGCAGTCACTACATGGTCCATGAGTACATGTATTGTGAAAAGAGAGTAGACATATCCTTGCATTGCACACATTATTCTCTATACCTTCATCCCAATTTTCTTCAGGGATTAAAACGGAAATACAACCAAGGATGGCTTAGATCTTACAACCCCACCACCCGCATACCCGCCAAAAATACACAATGCAAAAGGGAGCCGCAGCCCAGGACCAATTGGTCAAGGGAGCCGAGTGTTGCTAAAACTTGGAAACCAATGGCGTAGATTATGGATTCTCCTCAGCAACTGCAGCACGCCTGGCTGGTTTTTGCAGCGCACCAGGGTGGTGCAGCACACAGTTTGGAAACTACTGACCATCCCTCTCTGGTATTCATCAGTTGTTTCCTTGGTGTTCAGGGGCTTCAATCTAATGGAAAACTGAATTTCTCCGTTTGAAATTCAGGTGATTTGGTTCTACGTTCAGCTTCAGGTTACTCATCTGCCAAGGGCTGGTCTCCATATTTTTGATGCTTGATCACCAATATCAAAAAAGGCCAACCAAACCACTTAAATGTTTTTTCAGCAATTATTCAAATGCTGCAGAAAACACATCACTGATCCTAGCGCATTAAAACATTTCAAAGTAGTGGGAGAGACTAACAGCATCCTCTTGAGATGGTCTGCTTTCCTCTGAGGGTGCAACATGACAATGTGCTTCAAAAAGGACAAGCATAACACAAATGTTTATGAGCTTTCACAGGAAGGTCTATAAAACCACCCTCCACCCATAGCCAAAGACCTTGGTTTTAGGAAGCGGGAGAAAAGGGACTACCTGAGAAAAGCCTGGTTTGGAGGGAAATATGCATTTTGCCAAGATTAAGGAACAGAGATTGCAGACTCCTCTATAACTTTCTCATTGACAGAAACTGATTACCTAACACTGTTCTTTGCTATTTGACACAGCTTTGTGCACCCTGAGTTCAGGATCAAGGCTACCACTAGTGGAACATGTTCAGTAGTGACAAAGCAGAGGGTGGGGGAGGAGGGAGGTCCATGAGGTGCCTGCTGCAGCCCATTTGTGGCTGTCTTTTTACGCCCAACCAGGAACATGCCAATTTTTCCTTGCTTGCTTTAGAGAAAGAGCCCTCTTGCTAAATCACTGCTTTGGTTACAAAAGAAAAACATTCTTGATTACTTTGAAACATTCCACCAAAACTATTTTACAGCATCTCACAGAATTATTCCCACACTGAAAAATAGGAAACTCTCTCAACCTTGGCAGCAGTCAGAATAGACTTACAGGCTTGCGGAACAGGTCAGAAATTCACAATAAAGCTGGCAATGTAACCAGGATGCATGTCAGCATTTCTAGACACTATGAAAAATCCTAACGACCTACTGACTTTTCCATACAATAACAGGTCTTTGAACATCAATGCATCTGATTTCAATTATTTCTGAAAGTAGTGTAGAGCTTCTGTGGGCTTAAAACATAGTTTGATATACTACTTTGGGGCTATAACAAGACCTTCTCAACTTAAGAGGTGCTGGTAGCTTCTCACCCATTTGGAGCTTCTGCAGCTCAGAACATTAAATGTCTGCCTAGGTGGTACTTTGCTTATTTTAAACACTAGACTAGAAGGCGATACAGGTAAAAGCCTACAACCTAATATTAAACACCTTTTAATTTTGATTATAACCGTGCTTACCCTTCAAGAAAGTTGTCCAACTAATGTAGGATGACATCCACAATACTAATGGACGGAGGGTAACTCTGCACTTACCGTATTAAACTGGGTCCTTATTTTATCAGGAAGCCAATCTGAAAGGGGTCCAGGGAGTCTTGTGGAGATGATATTGTTTACTAGCTTAACGGGCTGAAACAATCAAAAAATTAAGCTGGTAATAGTGCTGCTGTGAACAGCATGTTAAAGCCTTAAGTAATCTTAAACCTGGCTTCTCAACTCGAATGGCAGCAGCAACTGTGGCACAATTAAGACTAAAGAACTGTGGCTCAGTTCAAACAAGGACATCTGCATTTCCACACAGTGATACAAATACATCCTCTTGCATAGAGGGCTGCAGTCTTTTATTCCTATAGCTAGGCACATGAGCGCTAAGACCATGCAAAAAACCTATTTGCATCTAAGGTCACACTTAGCATAGATTCAAAGAAAGACCCCATCATGCCATAGGAAGTCATTAAAAATGTATCTTCTAGATAAGTTTGAGTTCACATTAATCATTCAAGATGTTTCCATATGTTTCCTAATGAATTGAAGAAATGGAACACTATGTAAGGGGCAGAAATCTAGAAAGTCAAAGCAATTCACTAACCATGCAACACTATTTTCAGAGGGGTCCTTCCCTATCCCAAGCAGTGACTAAGCAAAAGAACTTTATCTGGCGGTGCTCCTCTTCCTACTCCTAAAACGTCAGAGATTTCAAAATGCAGAATCATGATAATTCCTACACAAATGCATGCGTATAGTTCTCCAGACACTTCATTGACTACCAATAGCCATAGCCTCCTGCTTCAAGGCACTATGCTTTACTCACTAGGCCTACTCCAGAATGGGCCAAACCAAATTCAAGTAAAATACCAAAGATACTTGTAAATTAAGTTACTTTACTCGAGGTGGCTACTGTGGCTCACGGTCCCATTCTACAAGAAAGCATATCCTTCTTGGGAGAGGCAACAACATTATAACATTTCCTCCAAACAAAGACAAAAAGGGCATCTGGTACTCTGGAAGACCATCCAGTCCTGAATGTTGCACAAACAAATGGAGGACTGCACTGAATACAGTAAAGGCCAGAAGCAATCTCCCACACGAGGAGGATATTGACAATAGATGCCTGAAGATTGTACCCACACAAGAACCAGAACCAAAACTCCCCACCCAGGTACGATCACAGGTGCATCGATCGCTCACTCAACTTCTCTCAACTCCATACACAAGCACAGCTACACAATCGAAAGAACAGGACAATGGCAAGCCAGTGTTCATCATACAAGACACAAAATAGCTTCTCGCACAGCCAACATTCACAATCCACACCTGTCTAACACGACAGTAATAACACAAAACATAAGTGTTCTATCACTCATGACTGTTCGCTCTACTACACAATTAAGCGCAGCGACGTAGGACAAGAAAACGGCAACAACTTGATCATCATGCATACGTTCCACATAGGTTAGGCAACAAACTCATCCACCATGTGCAACCTACAAAGAGGTATGACACATATCCACTAAAGCGCTTTAAAGCGCAGTCAAGGCTATGAATATCAATGCACAAGTGACTGCAGTACGGTACTATAGTACAATGTTGGTAGATGGGATAATAAAAGCTGCAGGATGACTTTAGTTAGACATGAAGTCATGGCCAGTATGGAGAAAGTGTAACTCTTTTCTGCTTAGCTCACTCTAGAGGTGCCTCAATAACATTTGTAGCCACAAAATGACCTTTCAGTTTGTCTTGTGAATACAAGCTGACTGTAGATATTAAATTCCTGCATCTCATATGGAAGACGTGATACATGTTTAACTGAAGTTCCTCACTGTGCCACTGGGTTCAAGCTAGCCTGGCTGATGAAGGGTGATACCCTGAAACCGGCCCCAGGATGTTTGTTTCCTGTCCAGGGAGGACCTGGCCTAGCAGTTCGGGCTGGACTGTTCCCATGGGGAACAGGATAAAGACTGATTTGCATATGGCTCGGTCCAAACTGGGGTGACGTGGCGAGCAAAATAACGATGGATTAAACCCTGATCTATGACTGGGGGTGAGTGTTTGAAAAGTTTCAACACTCCGTTCATCATTTTATTTTGTTTTGTGATGTTAATTTATTTTTTAGCCTACACGCAGTATGATCGTTTCCTCACTGTTCTAAAAATATTAGCACATACATTTTTACACCAGGTCATAAGACATCAGCCATCACTGCTAAGCTTCTTGTTGTGTGACTTGAGCTTGTTGTAAAGATTCATGCTTCAATTACTACCGCTTGAGGAACAGAAATCATATCTACAAGGAGGAGCAAAAAGGGAGCAATGGGATGGTGGGTTGCAGAGAGCCCATGAGGGGTGAGGGGCCTTACTTTTCTCTAGTACACTGCCAGACAGCCATTTAACAAAAGGGTTTTCCCCTTCCCATCATGATCACATAGGTTATACACAATGCAGATGGGTACCAACAGATGCACTCTACTGTGGAATAGCCATGTTTTGAGACATAACTTAAAAAACATCAAGTTCCAGAGAGAGACTGCCAGTACAAAGAAAGTTCTGTCACCACATACTCATTTTCAAACAGCGAATGCAGGAGAGCTGTCGAGAGCTGGAACATTGGAGGATGTGTGGAGGGTGCTGACGTTTAAAAGCAGCTGTGAGAAATAGCACTCTCATGCTGTATGTGGTAGGTAATATCTCTTAAAAGCACTTTAAACAATATTTTTAATTTGTTAGCTGGATACTGTAGGACCAATGTTTTACTCATATTAAACACACCAAATGCACATTTAACTACATTATGTGATCTTTAAGCCTGAGGTATTTTATTTCTCTTTTGCTTGAAATGCTACTAAAATTGTAGTTTGCTAGTTATAACATGCTGTGTTTTATTAATTTGTATTCTGAACAAAAAATATTGGATAGCCGACAGGTCCCCACTGGGTAATATACCTTGCCAACCATACAGAGATAATAGCTGAACTAAACAGAGCTACTATGACAATGTCCTAAATCATCCATTACTCAACTAGAAAGATTACAAAATTATAGAGTGCACTTACTTATCTATAGCAGTTAACCAAGGGAAGGGGAATAAAGGAGGGAAACAAAAAGACACTGGAAGCCCAATCACTGTGCAGGTAATTTCCTAAAATCATATGTTTTAGGTTTTCCTCTAATTAATCCCCCATCCGGACACTGCCTTTGGTGTATATACACAGAGTGACATATATCCTTAGAAGAATGGATACCAATAATTAATTGAAAAATGAAGAAAACTAGTGACACCATGAAACAGGGACTGGGAATATGAGAACAATTCTTAAAAACAACAAAAAGTGAAAACTCCAGGCAGACAGATGGGCAACAGCAAGCGAGGCAATACTTTCACCACTATGATGATCAACAGGATTATTTTAATGAGCTAGTTAGTGGCTTCTTTTACAAAACCGTATCCTTATTCATCAACTATCCCCAATCGACATTACCTTTAACACATACAATTAAACACAACGTGATTCAACTATGCTGTGTCCTGATTTACAGTATACGGAACACAGACAAGTGATAACCCCTTACCTTTTCCTGTTCTTTTGTCTTTTTCTTGGAAGTTTTGCCACGGTGCACCCTGGTGTTGTACTTTGCAAGCTGATACTCTGTGAATTGTTTGAATTTATCAGTCATTGCTCGACGAAGACATGAGGGCAGGGGTACTGATTTCCCTTGTTTCAAAGCCAGGCTCTGTAGAAGAGAAGACAAAGACATACAGAGGTACAAAGATTAAGAACACCATTGTTGCAGTTACACAGGCAATCTGACTAAAGATAATAGACAGCCTTTCTACAGTTACAGAGACACTATGGGGGTGATTCTGACATTGACGGGCGGCGGAGGCCGCCCGCCAAATGTTCCCCCGTCAAAATACCGCTCCGCGGTCACAAGACCGCAGAGGGTATTTTGAGATTTGCCCTGGGCCGGCGGGCGGCCGCCAAAAGGCCGCCCGCCAGCCCAGGGCAAATCTACCTTCCCACGAGGACGCCGGCTCCGAATGGAGCCGGCGTAGTGGGAAGGTGCGACGGGTGCTGTTGCACCCGTCGCGTATTTCAGTGTCTGCAAAGCAGACACTGAAATACCTTGCGGGGCCCTCTTACGGGGGCCCCTGCAGTGCCCATGCCATTGGCATGGGCACTGCAGGGGCCCCCAGGGGCCCCGCGACACCCCCTACCGCCATCCTGTTCCTGGCGGGAGACCCGCCAGGAACAGGATGGCGGTAGGGGGTGTCAGAATCCCCATGGCGGCGGAGCGCGCTCCGCCGCCATGGAGGATTCCCCCGAGCAGCGGAAAGTCGGCGGGGGACCGCCGACTTTCCGCTTCTGACCGCGGCTGAACCGCCGCGGTCAGAATGCTCGTGGGAGCACCGCCAGCCTGTTGGCGGTGCTCCCGTGGTCGGTGGCCCTGGCGGCCACCGGCCGCCAGGGTCAGAATGACCCCCTATTTCTGTAGAAATTTATAATGCCTGGCAATAGATACAAAGACACATTTTGATAGATAATTAGATTGCGCATCAGTGGAATCATTTACCTAATAAAGATCTGTTCCATGTGCATAAATACATATACCATGTGATAGGAAAGTAATATATCTATTATCATTTTCCTCAACCATTTGAAACACCATCCTCTTAAAAATCATTCAACTCAAACCTTTTATTTTGTGAGTGATTAATCAATAAAAGTGTGAAGACTAGGGGGGGGTGGACCTCATGGGGATTCACTCGACAGAATTACATGAAAACTCCACAAGATTAAGTGGAGCTCCATGAATGAGTTGAAATTAGCATATCACGCTGCTTGCACTGATTTTTAGCACTGGGAGCTCATTACATGTTGAAAAATCAGCGAGAACTGCACCACTCGGAGTGTCAGAAGGAGCTGCTTCTTGAGTTGGTTTGGCTGTCGTTCCAGTAGATTTTCTACCCGAGTGGCGGCCTCACCGCGAAAGGTTGCGACCGTCTGCTTTGGTAAGGTCTCAATAGGTGCCCTCCTAGTCCTCAAAAATCGAGCTTGGGGGACACCAATTTTCCCCCACGCTGGCCAACTTGCCATTGCCCATGAGAAAAAAGTATGCCATGTGGCAGCTGGCGGAATTTGGCCGGAACGCCATGTTATAAGCGTAACACAGACTGGCCAAAATTCTGCCAACTCCACTGGCGGAGCAAAATTTATCGCCCACACCAAGAGAACACTTCTGCAGGAACACTGCTGGGAGTAAAATGAATTTGTATTATCTGATCCTGAGAGCACTGTGCAGAACTTACTAATATTCAGTTACAATGTAATATGGCAAGTGGAGATCTTTTTTGGCCACTGAATAGTAGGTGACCCTTCGAGTCACTACCCTCAATAGGTGTCCCACCGCTTGTTTTTAATCTCACCAGCAGTCACCACGAATAAAGGTGTATTAGAACTCAGGTGACTGATTAGGTGCTTTTATTCTTTCTGTAGTACAACTGGATCCAGAGAACCTTAATCTCTGCACTCCCACGGAGTCCTTTTAACGGTGAGGTTGAGTCCATCCAGGTGGTACTATCCTACCTGGATGGGGCTAGGTGGTCAAATGATGAAGCATGACACTATATAGTGTGTGAGACCACCTAGTCCACACAGAGAAATTCCCCTCCGGACAGCTATATTCAGCACGCAAACAAACCTCGTAGTTCGAGATACACAAAGGTTCCAGGGCAACTCCTTTGCACTTGGTACCCTACACACCCCATACTCCTTGTGTAACTTGGGGAGACAGTTTGGGGTGGTTGTTCCTTCCTTCTCCCAGACTCTCCCTTTTGTGTTAAGGAGATCTATAAGGGAACATTAGGTCACATGTTCTTGTTCTGCCATAAAATATATGATTTATTGGTACACATTATCCAAAGGATTGAATTAATCATTGTACAAATGTACCAGAGCCTCCAATTGTCCTCCAGTAACCTACATTCCAGATATATCTCCTCCTCATTTCAGCAGTTAGAGCTGTCTGGTTATGGACTGTCTGAAAATATGACATTTTTAAACTCTAGAAAAGTTTCAAAAAGTCTCACACAGAGGACCGGTTTCACCAAATTATTTCTTAGCAAGCTAATTGAAAATTTGTCGTCTAATCAGAAACCTATTAGGGAGGAGGAGCATTGTAAGTGTAACTCAACAGCAATACATGTCTTTTGAAAATGTGTTGCCACATCTGTAAAGCTCTACAAAGCTATCTGAATATATTTTGTCTTCCACAGATCCCTCAAAAACACAAGAAACCCTTGAAGTGGGTTTATGTTAAGAATGAGAGATGCATGTACCTTAATAATCAGATGTATATTTCTTACCATGTTGAGGAAGTAAGAAAGAGAAGTCATTCTGTTAACAACCTTACACATTATATATCTAGTTAAAATTAATTCAATTTATAAAAAAGCAAATTACATTCGCAAACATTTGTTTTCTAGAGTGCAGAGGTCTTCCTCTCTCTGGGGTGAATTTGGTTATTTTGTTAAAAGTCTTTTGACAGAAGGCTTAATTACTGGCACACCATCTTGAAAAGGCAACCAGAAGCAAATATACCAAGATCAGGACTGGCATAATGTGGCCAAAGCAGTGACTGCCTCAGATTAGTTGTGGTACCTGCTGAAAACAGTGTTTTTTATAAACTGTGAGGGCAGATACCCAGTTTTGCATTGGACACAGAGTAGTAACTTCATTTTTGTGGGTCCAGTTTTAAATGGAGTTGAATATCAATATCTGCCCGAATTGCAAACAAGCAGCAATGTATCTAATGTTCTTTTTCAAATATGATGTCAAGGAAAAGCACAGTATCATCAATATACTGGTGTACTGGGATGCCCATGTTTTGGTCAACCTCCCTGATGGGTTTGATCAATGAGCATAAGCATTTCTTATGTAAATACGTTTAATTAGAAAACACAACAATGAAGAAAACATTAAAGGATAATTCACAAATGTTCACATCAGAGGGAAATGCAACATCAACAGAAGAATTAGTATGATAGACACATAAGCATCTCCCACCAGCCCACCACCCATTCATAGAGGAGACAAACAGAGGCAAGAGAAAAGAAGCAAGAATGATACTGTATAAACACAGGAATTCAAATGTCAAAAATAACTCAAGTCTATTATACGGTATGTAATAATGTAAGCTCAGCCTAAAAAGACAAAAAACAGGAGTTCTGGTGCTGAATACCACACTGCCACTCACCATAGCTCCCTATACATGAAGGGATTCCCTGTTTTTATGCCGATAGGCTTTGCCCGGCACTGCGAATATGTTGGTAATACTTTCACAGGGCAAGCACAATTGCACTGTATATCACAGTGAAACACTGAAATTCAAGTCCAACAGTTCTTCATTGACATTTTGGAGCTCTTTTCATTGTTATTTGGTTGCACAGCCTAAGTCTGGGGAAATCAATACCTTGCTGAAAGCTAAAAAAAAAAAGGTTACTTACGCAGTAAGCATCTGTTCATGGCATATAGTGCTGTAGATTCACATGCTTAGTATATTTGTGCCATCTAGTGTTGGGCTCGGAAGTGTGCAAGTTGTTTTTCTTCTAAGAAAGTCTTTCAAGTCGGTACAGTGACTCCTGCTCTTGCTGGTAATGCGCATGGTGATCGACTCCATTGTTAGATTGTTTTCCCGCAAGGCGGGTGAGGATGGAATGTGAAGCAGAGCATAGTATAGTGAGAAGTTCATGCCTAAAAACGTTTGTGATAACCCATAAGAGTAACTGTAACAAACATAGGTGTCTGGGAAGGAGGGTGAATGCATGTGAATCTACAACACTACATGACACCAACAGACACTAACTGGGTAAGTAACATTTTCCGTTTGAGGCATGTGTGGCTGTAGATGCACATGCTTAGCATAAGCTGTAAAGCAGTCCTCCTCCTTAAGAAGTGACTAATCTGTGGAGGTTACAGTTGTTTGAAATAGTGTAGGTGGAACTGTTTGACCCATTCTGGCTTGCTAACAGGCCAGCACATCTACACAGTAATGTTTTGTAATTGTATGCTAAGTAGATCCCATATGTAATTTATAAGTATATTAACTAGAAATGCAATTTAAGCTCCTTTCTTATGACTGGAATGAGATCCAGGAGAGATAGGTAAAGTTATTTTAGCTTTAGCATAGCATGTTGTGTGCATTTAACAATCCAACGTGCTATGCCTTATTTAGAAATGGTCCTTCATTTGTGTGGCTTTGAAAAGGAAAAAAGGAGTTGCTGTGTTTTCCTAAATGATCTGGTTCTATCAATACAATACACGAGTGCTTGTTTAACATCTAAGGTGAGGTATGTAGAGCCCTTTCCGTAACTGAGTTAGGTTGGGGGAAAAAAACTGGCAATTCCATAGATAAAGGTGGAATTGAGACCCCACCTTTGGTAAACATTTAGGATTGGTTGGCAGTATCACCCTATCTCTGCGTAGTTTGAAGAAGGGTACCTCTAAAGTTAATGCCTGAAGCTCACTAACATGTCTGAGTGAATTGAGAGCAACTAGGAATGTTACTTTCCATGGTAAAAACTGGAGGGGGCAGAAGTGGAGGGGTTCAAATAGTGGGCCCATTAATCTTAGTAATACAATATGGAGATTCCAAATGGAAGTTGGTGACACTCTGGGAGGAAAACCTCTCTTAAGACCGTCTACGAAGGCTTTGATGTCTAGAATCCTGAAAGGGGAAGTGAACTGTCTGTTTTGTAGATATGCAGGTACTGCCGTAGGTGTAGCCTTATAGATGTAAAAGCTAAACCAGAGGTATGTAAATGAAATGGACAACAATGTCTTGAACCTCAGCTGCTAAAGGATCAATGTGTTTGGAATGACACTAGTGAATAACTCTTTTCCACTTAGCAGCAAAAGAAGCTTGAGCAGTGGGACTGCATGCTTCGTTAAGAACGTCCGTACAAGACTGTGGCAGATCCAAATAGCCAAACTCTAGGACTTAAGGGGCCAGACTGCAAGGCTGAGGGACCTGGCCTGGGTGTCTGATTTCTCTATGATTCTGCGTGATAAGGACTTGCTTGTTCGGCAGTAGCTCAGGGGACTACTGAGAGTTCTAGGAATGTGGTGAACCATGACTGCCGTGCTCTTTAGGAACCACTAAAATGAGGGAGAGAGAGGTCTGCAAAAGTCTGCCAACCACAAACGGAAGCAGTGGGAGAGGTATACAAGCGTAAGCAAATATACCAGACCAACTCATCCATAGTGCGTTGCGCCTGGTCTGTTGGGAGCCTGGAGGCAAAGTCTGGACATCTGCATTTTCTGCTGGGGCAAAATGATTTATTTGTGGCTGACCCCAACGCCAGAAGTAAGGAAGGAGGACTTGCAGATGGAGTTCTTACTTATGGACTTGTTGGCATCTCCTGCTGAGGAGATCTGCATAGTAGTTGTCTACTCCCAGGAGGTGTTCTGCTAACAGGTGAATGTCATACCGGAGAGCCCACCTCCAAATGGTTTTGGCTAGATGAGAAAGCTGAGGGACCCGGTGCCCACCTCCTTGTGGAAACAATACATGCCTACTTTGCCAATGAGGTGAGGAAGGAAGGCTTTGACCACTAAGTGAACAGCTAGCCTCTCCAGGTGATTGATATGGGAATGTCTCTGTCTGGATGTCCAGCGTCCTTGGATAGTTAGATCTATGGAATGTGCTCCCCATTCCGTGAAGAAGGCGTCTGTAGTTATAATTCTGTGCAGAACACGGTCTACGAAAGGCCGTCCTTTTGACAGCTGACCAAAACTAGATCTCCCCATTGACCCTCTGCTGGAGTCCATTGGAGCGCTAGACAATGTTGCAACAGATGCATGTTCAGACTGCCATGAGGTACTATGGCTATGCATGGAGCCATCATATTGAAGAGAATGACTGTTACCTGCTGACAAGGCTGAAACTGGCGATTAAGTGCCTGGAAGGAATGAATCCTGGTGGCACTGGGGTCAGCTATCCCCTGCTGTGAGTTGAGGATGGCTCCTAAGTAGAGTTTGTAAGAAAGTACCCTCTTTTTGGCACGGTTGCCCCCACTTTTTGTCTGAGATTAGTGTGTTTTCACTGTGTTCACTGGGATCCTGCTAACCAAGACCCCAGTGACTGTGCTCTCTCCCTCTAAATTTGGCTGTTTAGACTTAGCACACCCCACAATTGGCATGGTAGCGGCCCCATGTAAATCCCTAGTTTATGGTACCTAGGTACCCAGGGCATTGGGGAACCAGGGGTTACCCATGGTCTGCAGCATGTATTGTGCCACCAATGGGAGCCCATGCAAAATGTGTCTGCAGGCCTGCCATTGCAGCCTGTGTGAAAAGGTGCATGCACCCCTTCACCACAGGTCACTGCACCAGGTCACTGTAAGTCACCCCATGGCAGGCCCTCCTTGCCCAGAAAGCAGAGTACAAGTACCTGTGTGTGGTGAGCAGAGGTCCCCCTACAAACTCCAGCTCAATTTTCCTGGACTTGGAAACTGCGGGGAAGCCATCATACCTGTGTATTGGACACCTGTGTCCAGCTACATAATGGTAACTCCGAACCTGGACATGTTTGGTATCACACATGTTGGAATCATACCCCAATACTGTTGCCAGTTTTGGTTTATGATTTAATGCACTCTGGGGGCTCATTCGAGGACCCCCAGCATTGCGCCCTACCAGTATTCTGGGTTTCCCAGGCAGCCAGCGCTGCAGCCACCCCACAGAAGGGTTTCTGTCATCCTGCTGCCTGACCAGCTCAGGCAGAGGAAAGCAGAGCAAAGGATTTCCTCTGGAAGAGGGAGACCTGGGCCTGGTATAAGGTGATAGTACAATATGTGCTCACCACACACCAGGCCAGGTTCCTACAGGGCTGTATTTGAAGGGTCAGGAGGTGAGATTTGGCTACCTTGATGGTAAAGTCTACTTGATGAAGTAGATTTATAGTGGCCTGAGTGTGTTGGAAGCACTTTTGAGGAGTTGCGCTTTTGATGAGCCAGTCGTCTAGATATGAATAATTCTGTCTGCGCAGGTGAGCAGCAATGACTGCAAGACATTTGGTGAAGACTCTGGGGGAAGTTATGACCCTGAATGGGAAGCGCTTTAAATTAGAAATGCTGTTTGTTTATTAGAAACCTGAGGTATCTGCAATACTTCGGTTGAATAGAGATGAGGAGACTGGCGTCCTTAAGGTGAGTGGGGCCATGAATTCACCTTTTTACCTGGGATAACATCTTGAAGAGTGACCATATGAAAGTACTCAGAGAGTGTATCCATTTAGGGGTCTGAGATTGGTCTCAGAGACCCGTCCTTTTTGGGAATAAGGAAGTAGAGTGAATAGACTCCTGTGCTCTGCTGGTACAGTGGCACTGGTTCTATGGCACCTTTTCTGAGGAGTGCCTGAACTTCTTCCCTGAGCAACTGTTGATGTCCTGTTGAAAGTTTGTGTTTGCGAGGTCAAATGTTTGAAGATGTGTAAGTAAGATCCAGATAATAACCATGTTGGATAATATCCCACATCCATTGGTCAGAGTTGATGTTTCGCCAGGCAGGAAAGAATCCTTGTATTCGACCCTGGACAGGTATGACGTGGCCAGGTGGGATGGTTGGAAAGTTAGCATTTGGTGGTTGTGGCGGAGGGTTTTGTGAATCTGCCCTTGCCTCTATCTTTAGAATAATTACCCCTGTAAGAGCCTCTATAGTATCCCTTATGAGAGCGGGTTTGCACCTGGGTATAAAGGTAAAAGGTGGAAGTCTCATGGGAGGTTGTTCTTGAGCCTCTATGATAAGAGGAGATACAAAAGGAGCCACATTGCAACGGTGTCTACAATGCGCCCATCGACTTAGCCATCTTGTTGTCCTTTTTTACTTTTTCTAGGAGCGTATCCATTTGGATAACAAGGAGGTGTTCCCCATCAAATGGGAGGGTCAAGAGGTTTTGCTGGAGCTCAGGTTTAAAACCCGAGGCTCTGAGCCAGGCATGTCTTCTAAGGTGCCAGCAGCATTGAGGACGCAGCACAGAGCTGTATTAGAGATCAGCTTACCCTCTGAGGCAATTTGATATGCACCCTTTTTGTGAGATGTTGGAGGAACCCCTCCATCTCATTCCAGAAGGCCCTGTTATAGCTGGAGAATTGGCGATCCTTCAGTGGTTGGCAGACTAAGCAGCCACCCTTTTACCCGCGGCATCAATCCTTTTATTCTTTTTATCTGTTGGGGGAGCCCCAACAGATGTTTGAGAGTTGGCCCTCCTGCATGCTGCAGCAATTATCAGATAATCAGGTGGAAGCTGTTCTTTTATGTATTTGGAGTTGTTGGGTGATGCCTTGTATTTTTTGTCAACCTGTGGTCTAATCATGCAAGACCTAACAGGGTCATTGAAGATGTCAGCAATGTGTCGTAGCATGCCTTTAAGCATCAGCAGGTATTGTGCCGAGTGCTAGGTGGAGGATAAAGTCTCAAATAAAAAGTCATCCTCTAAAAGCTTGTTGTGTAGCTGCACCTTGTGAAAGGAGGCAGCTCTCCCAATAAGGTTTTGGTAGACAGTGGTGTTATCTGGGGGAGACGGTTTAGGAGGATAAAGGTAGGGATTTGTATCGCCAGGTGGTTCTGTGTCATAAGAGTCCCACACGTCATCCTGTGGTTGGAAAGACAATTCATCCCTTTCTTCTCCCCCCCTGTAAGAGTGGATGGAGCCACTGGTGAGTATGGTGCAGGGGAAGTAGATGAAGGCAGTGGTGCACGGCAGACGCTGGTGGTGGGCCGAAGTGTATTGGGCTTGTGGCCTTGTCTGCCTTTTTTCAATACTCTGGTGGAGGTGGGGTCTCCAAAGCCTCTTTAAAGGACAGTTGTCTTTTGACTGGCTGTGCACGGGTATAAAGAGGTATTGCGATGATGTAACCAGTGTCTGGATGTATCATTATATGTTTTTGCCGTTGAAGCACAGGTTCCACAGGCTCGGAACTGTGTCCTTGTTTGCCAAAAGTGTTGGATTTCTGTTCCAACATCAAAGTTTTCAGTGCGAGAGTTTCATGTCTAAAGCAGAAGCTTTCAACGCCGCAGTGGAATGGTGTATCAGTGCTAGGTTTTTGGCTCTGAAGGTAAGCTCAGCTCCAATGCAGGAGGAGTTGCTTCGGGAGTGAGCGTCCTGTGCTGTTTTTTGGTACCAAGCCGAGAACTGGGCATGTCTGAGGCAGCCTGTTGGTGCTGACCATAGCCCAATGGCCGTGGTGGGCCAACAATGGATTTTGGCCTATTCTGGGATAGGTAGGTGACTCTTTGTGGTGTGTCAAGGTGGAAGGGGCATAGTACTCAGTCTTGACCAAGTGTGAGATCCAGCATCTCAATGTCAGAGCCAGAGCTGTCATTGGAAAAGAAGGTGCCTTCTTCTGCAGCTGACACCTGGGCTTGTGACGCCTTTTGACGGTCCTCGAGTCTGAAGAGATCCGGTGTATCTTCAATGTTGCATCAGGACATCTCGAGGCATTGAGCTCAACCATCACACAGTATATTCTTGGACTGAAAGAATTTGCTGCTTGATGATCAAGCAGTGCAGTGTCTTCTTGGACCAAAATAATTTGTAGGCCTCGCAGGTAGCCTCCTCATGTTTAGCGGAGAGGCACAAGTTACACACCTGGTGGAGACCAGTGCGTGGGTACTTGGCGTGGCAGTGAGGAGAGAAGTGGAAAGGCATCTGTTCCATCACCGGGTGGACATGGTGCACAGGGAACGTTAAAGATGAGAAGTCCACCCTGAAAGGCGAAGGTCCACCGGGGCTGCTGCCGACTTGCCCTAATGAAGTCGATGTTGATTAACTTATGAAGGAGACAGAGAAAAGGCTGCAGTCAAGAACAATATCAATAGTAAAGGCTAAGAAAGAATTAGCAACAGTATCAAACCAGAGCAGAGGAGCACACTGCAGAATCCGACTGCAAAACAAAACAATGGAGTCGATGACTATGCACATTACCAGCAAGAGTAGGAGTCACTGTACCTCATGACTCAAAATACTTTCTTCAAAGAAAAAAAGCGTACACACTTCTGAGCCCAACTCTAGATGGCATGATTATGCTAAGCATGTGTGTTTACAAAACAATGTTGCCAGCTGTCATGCAAGTACTTCTCTCTGCCCAGATGTGCCTAGGTCGACAAGTACTGTTCCTCCCCTATCTGTTTACTGCTCAGGGTCCCATACGGGCAACATTCAGACTGTTACAAATATTTAACATGACTGTTCTGCCATATGCAGAACTTCCAAGGTGAGAAAGGTTAGAATCAGTAACTTCATGTCCTCCACAATGGGAATAGAAGGGAAGCCCAGAAAATGGCTTTTTGTAGCTCAATTTGTTGTACGATTCATAACAGAGCGGAGACTGAACAGATCCTGGAAATCTAAGGTAGTCCCATAATTCCTTGTACTTTGCTTCCAGATGCACCAGCTCAGTAATGTTTCCCTTAGTTTGGCTCACTTTTGAATTTACTTCTTCAGAGCTACCATCCAGTTCCAACAGCTTGCAACTGAGCGGTGGCCCTGTTATCATTCAGGTAGCAACAGAAGCAACTCAATCTGGGGGAGATCAGCCAAGCCTAGGCCCTCAATATCAGTACTTGCGCCCAGCTGATAAGCTAATGTCATGGCTTAAAGAATTCTTGTCATGGATTTCTTTCTGTTTCTTTTGGTGAAATAAAGGTGAATAACCTCAGCTTTATGGCGCACAACTACCAATTTCAAATGATTTACCCAGTCACTAGATCATAGCAGACCTCTGGCCTGAGCAGCAGTCATGAAAATGTGTGAGTAGACTAACTTCCAAAGTCAAAGAGAGCACCAGTCTCTATTTCTCCAGCAAATGCCCCAGCATCTTCTTGGGCCACAGAAGCACATAAAGCTAGGACAAGTCCTCCATTTGTTCAATGCAGAGACCTCCAACAGGTAGGGAAGTAGAACTGTACCCAAGCTCCCAGCTTTTTACGTGTTCCTTGCTGAGCACCATCCTGTCCTAGTGCAAAGCAGCAGCTACAGCCACTGTCCGGGCTTCTTCAATGAATAAAGGTGTTGACTTGGAACTCAGCAGTCACTACACTGGAGAGGTGAAATGCTTGTGATCTCCCAATCACAGCTTGCAGGTATTTGGTTCACAATCAGGTGCTTGAGTGCCTCAAAGACTCTGACACAGTTTTTTGATTCTCAGGCCTACTCTTATCCTACGTGATTGGGGCAAGCCCTTGAACAAGTCTTGCAGAGAAGATTTTCGCTGGACCGCACATCTGTAAGCAAGGCAAGTTTCATGCCTTGAGCTGACAGTTTTAGCACTAAGGGTACTTGTTCAGACTGAATAGGGATTCTTCCATCTTTACTAACTGTCCACCTATTTTTTTTTTTTTTTAATAAAAGCATATGCAGTGCACTACCCTCCACTTGCTAGGTAGACGTTTCTCTGCTATGGCCTAGTCTGAAGCTTGACCAGCAGTATCTAAAGAGGTAATTTTCCATTACATAGTTCATGAATTAAAAAGAATGAAATGAGAACCCAGTAATAAGATGTAGTTTAGATCAAATGGATCTGCAAAGTTTTTTTTTGTCAATTATTATTCGTGAGATTTCTAACCAAACCATCAGTCATTTAGAATCTTTCTCATTAAAAATGTGATGTTGCCAATTTTTTTTTCAAAGACATTTTATTAGGTTTGCAGTTTATCAACAACACAACCAACATCAACAGCATATCTGGTTGGTTTTCCATTTCTGGGCAAGCAATTGTTTGGCCACAAGGAAACATTTGTTATTAAAAGCCAATCCCTTAGTGATACATTTTCGGCCTTAGATGGTCTTACGATGGGGATCAGCATTGCCAGATTTGGGTGCAATGGGTTTCCAATCACCCCCTGATGTGACTACAGATTTTCTGCCAAAAGAACTGAAGCATCTGGCATGCTCACCACACGTATCCTATCTCCCATCTGGCTGTAACCTATCCAGCATAGTCCATCCACAGTTTCATACATGTATTGTAGTTTCACAAAAGCGTCACATACTAGCCCATCATTATTTTGTACATGGTTTCACGGTTCTAGGCTCTTTTACACCGTGAGGTACTATCTCCCCATAGCTCTCCCCGTGGGCCATTGAGATCTGCCTCCCTGGGGCAGAGTACCAACAGTTCACATACGGCCACTCTATGATAGGGTCCACCCTCAACAATATGGCATAAATCTTAGCGATAAGACCCTTTGGTCAGCTGAATGTATCAAACAGCTTCTTCCACACTACCAAGGGCCTAGGAGCTACTGCTTTGGTGTTGGGATGGAGTGGCTAGTGCTGCAACTTGAAATAGTGGTCAGTCATTTCCCGAAGGCTGCACTCTGGTTTGCAATGGAGGAAAGGCTTGATATCTTCTCCCTGAAACAGGTCCCTAAGCATTCTACAAACTCCTTCCTCCCACTGTCTAAACCCTCCTTTGATCAGACCTGAGGTAAAGTCCTGAATCCACATCAGGGGCGCATAGGGGGAGGGAAAGGTCAAAGGGTTGCAATCTTCATGAGGGAATCCCAACACCTGCATTACCTGCTTCAGGAGCTCAGAGTAGTAGCTGACTGGTGGCCTTTGTCGTTTAGGTAGCCAAGGTAAGGCCCATGGCGCCCAGTTCACCACTGCTGCATTCATGTGGATTCAGTGGCATTCTGACTCAATTAAGGACCATTAAAAAAATACGCACAATTGGGCCGCCTCTTTTCTCAGTGATACCCAGCAGTCCTACCCAACCTGGAGTACCTGTCAGCTTGCAGGACCCTCCAGAGAATTGCACCGGTTTCCCACACCCTACAAAGGCATCTATTTCATTCTGAAGGGCCTATATGGACTCTCTCTGGATCACCACCGGTAATGCCTGAAAAATGTACAATAAATGCAGGAGAACATTTTGATTGACGACCGCTACTCTACCCAACCAGGACAAGAAGAACCCATTCCATTTAAACAGATTGTTGGTAATCGCATGGATGAGTCTAGGGTAACTCGCCACCTAAAGCACGCAATGCAAAGGTGTAATATAGATTCCTAGCCTTCTCCAATGAGACCAGAGGTGTGGTCTCCAGAATTGCCACTTTGGAGGCACCAGGGATCCTTATATTAAGCATTTCTGATTTAATAAGATTAACCTTAAAAGCCAGACACTTTGCCATAAGCTTCTAGGGCCTCCATCGCATAGGGAATGGATTGTTTAGGGTCTGTCAAGGTCAACAAATGAATCTTATGGTGGTCATCTCCAAAGGGCATGTCCCTGATCTCCCGGTGTCAGTGTATAATGGCTGCTAGGGGCTCAATGGAGCGAACAAAAAGTATAGGTGAAAAGGGGCAGCCCTGTTGCGCCCCTCCTCCTCAGGAAAATCGTGGCAGAGTACAGACCATTCACCTGAACAGATACAGTGGGATCCTTGTAATAACCTGCTATCCATGTTTTCATGTACATCCACAGCCCGTTTGCTGAGAGTACCTGGAAGAGAAAAACCCAGTTGACCCTGCCAACTGCCTTTTCTGCATCCAATGACAGGATTGACATAGGATTTTCCCATTATGGGCCTTTTTTAATCAGATGCACTACCCGTTGAATATTAATCGGCAGCCTGTCCCTAGGGAACAAATCCCGACTGGCCTGGATCGACCAGGAATGGGAGGTTCAGCAAGAGCCTATTTGCTAAGACTCTTATGAAAATTTTCAGATCAGAGTTCAGGGGGGCTTTGGGCCTGTAGGATTCACACGGGTGTGTTAGCTGACCCTCCTTGTAGATTCAAGTGATATGTACCTGTTGCATCAAGGGTGTAACAATCCCTGTTTACAGAAAGGAAGAGAACAGTGTTGTCAATCTTGGGACCACCTCTGATGAGAAATATTTATAGAAATGGTTTGTAAGTCTATCCAACCCTGGAGCCTTATCAGGAAGCAGATCTTTTATCGCTTTCAGGACCTCCTCAGGTGAGATCAGGTTTTCCAAATCATCTGCATTAGCCAGTGCCAATCTAGGGAGGGAGGCCTCTTGCAGGAATGCCCGCACTTCCTCCAATTGCTCCAGCTCCTCAGCATAGAGGGACTCATATTAGTTGTAAAAGGCTCTATATTTCCCCACCCTGTGCTCTCAAGGTGAAACCCTTTACTCTTTCCTGGCAGAATAAAACGTGCCGATCTGCTGTGCCGTAAATGCCCTGCAGCAGGGCACTCATTATCTCATTCACAGAATGACTGCATCAGGTAAAGTAAAACCTTCTCTGTCCTCTCTGTGGCCTTCAAATGAATGTGTCCTTGAAGTGCAACCATTTGGCGCTGACCTTGTAAGAAGCCTGTCTGCCGGGGTCTAGCAGTTGCCTCTTTAAGCTCTATCTCCAAAGCACTACAACTAGCTGATCCTGTCGCACAGAGGAGCGCCTTCACCACAATGCCTTGGCCCCTGAATACTTCCTTAAGGGCGCCCCAGAGCATAGTAGTGGACATCACATCTATCTAATTTTCCAAAAAGTAGTTCCCTATAGATTCTTGTTGTGCCTGCCGATAGCGCCAGTCCCTAAGTAAGGTCTGAGTGAACTGCCACAATAGTGTTCCTCATCCTTCTCTCTTTTGATCATCGATCATCCCCTTCCACAGAACCCACGCATGATACGAGAGTGTTATGGTGCCCTGACTAATGGCCGCAGTTGCCTCAAGAAAAAACTGAGACTGTCATATTAGGTGGATCCTAGTGTAGGACTGATAGACATGTGAGAAAAAGCATTTGCAATGCAATGTGTCTCCCGCTTGCTCGAGTTAGAGTTATTAGCGTTGTAAATTCCTAACTGGACTTTTCTTGCCATATAAATTGAAAATTAAAAGTAAAACAGTTAACATAAGCGAGCCAATTGAAAGCGTCACGGCCACCATAGGCATGAGCACAAAGGAGAAACACAAAAAGAAAAAGAAGTTCGCTCACAAACGTATCGGCAAAAGTGCAATTATCGATGTAACAGGGTCGATGGCCAAGGCGATAATAAAACTGTCCCAAGGAGGGACAAACGTAAAGTATTTACCAAAGTTCACTGATGCATCAGAAAGGTGAGAGCTATTAAGAAGGCCTTATTGCATGACAAGAACAGGCCAGCACAGCAGTGTAGAGGTTCAATGTGTGGACCCTTGAGCAGAGTGAGAATTGGATTTAAGTTTCAGACACTGGCTAGGTGAGGTTTTGGGAGCTTTAATCTTTAAGGCCCTTCATGAAAGCGTTAAACACAGGGATTTTAAAGAGGGAAATGTTTTACATGTATTGCAGTCAAGTGTAGGTGGATGAATTGTATGCTAATAGGATCTTTAAGGTAAAGCAGATAGCAAATGATATCCTGAACATAGACCTTGAGGGGGTCTATGTGTTTATCGATGCACTAGTGGACAATCATTTTTCACTTTGCTGCAGAACAGACACATATAGCTGGCTTATAGACGTCACTCAGAAAGCATTCCTGTACTAGCTTGAGAAACCCAAATTCTAGATCTTCAACTCCCAAACTGCTAGGTTGAGATGTGTGGGATCTGAGTGCCTCAGATGGCCTGGAGGTGTAGTGAGAAGGTTCAGCCTGAGAAGCAGCTTCTAGTAAGGGCTGACTGACTTAGTAAAAAATGTGGACTAGCAGAGTAGGCCAGGCCAGGTTGGCACCACTAGGATGAGGGTCGTGGGTACTTGCCTCATCTTTCACGCCACATGCAGAATGAGTGTGTAAGGCAGAAAAGCCTAAGTAAATATCTTGGACCAGTTTATCAATAGTGTAAGGTCCATGGAAAGCAGGTCAACGGAGGCAAAGGTTTTGCAATTTGCATTTTCAGAGCTGTTGCATAGTTGCTCGTGGGAGCTCCATACTTTTAGCTTCACCTGTGGGTTCAGTTCCAATCTGTGTACTTGTTAAAGATTCCTGATTAGCAAGTCAGTAAAGTGGTTGTCGATCCCCAGCAAGAGTTCTGCTAATAGGTGTTTGCTTCAACAATTGCCAAATCTCTTTGGCCAGTGCAGACATCAGGAGACAGTGGGTTATGTCTGATTTTTGATGTAAAACATGGCCGTCCTGTTTGTCTTCACAACCGTTTTCCTCATGATGAGCCTGACCAAGTCCTTGAGGTCTACACAGACACCCAGTAGCTTGAGTAAAATGATATGACACCTCTGAGGTTATCGGTCTGGATGATAAGAACAGTCATGTGGCTAAGATTGATTCCCACTCTGTGAATGAAGTGTCTGTGGTAATGGTCACTTGCGGAACAGGGCCAAACAAAGACGGCAGAAGAAGATTGTTTCTGTTCCACCACAAAACAGTATTTCAACACTAAATCAGACTGGGCTCACAGGGACAGCATGGGTGGCAAGATCCACAATGAAAAATAAACCCTGGACATACTGGTCTGCTTCCACCATATTGAAGACAAAGAAACAAAGAAACAATATTGGCGGTGGCCCGGAAGGGGCACCCCATCTGCTACAAAGGGGATGAATTGCAGATCTATCAGGACTTCTCAGTGGTGACTGTGGTGAAGTGGAGAACCTTATGTGAAGTCCCTGCCATCCAACCATTCATTCATTCATTCATTCATTCCGTCTCCTCTTCGAGTGGGTAGGAAAGAAACACACAATTAACTAAATCCAGGACACCCCATGGGTCCTGGGCCTGACACCTCTTGTGGAGAAGCCCGACTGCTCTGCAGATTTGCCCAAAATTTGGGGCCCACTATGGACTGCAGTGAAATGTCAAGATACCTGGATGACCCCAAAGCAGGAGGAGATCCAGGCCAGTCCCAAGGCGGCACTGGAGCACATCCAGAAATTCAGCAGGGCCTTCACTACACATGCTCTTAAATGTATTATTCGGGTGTCAGTAGAAAGACTGACTGGACACAAAGTTATATTTTCCAGAATAGTCTCCAAGGGAAAGTAAATTCTACATGTTTTTTGAAGTCGAACATTATGTAGATGATGGCTGTTGTGGGGTCGTGTTGGGGGGGGGGGGGGAGGAGTGGGGAGGGGGGTGTTATCCAGGAGTCCAAAGAGAGGGCCAACTACAAATGAAGTCTATGCTTTTCTCAAATCAGCATCACTCCTTGGGTGGGTAGAAGACTACCTAGATAACAATGCACCCTATTAGTTGCAGAGACACGCAGGGATAGGGAAGGCCGCTAGGTGGCTAAAACATGAACGCTGAGGAGACCTCGCTGATCGTTGCCTCGATCGATTGCCCGAATCAGGGACTGGAGCAATTCCTGACAGACATATCCCCTAGGCTGACAGCCTGGTCCACAGCACCACTAGTGATGAGGGGAGATCTCAGCCTAGTCGTTGAGGCAGGAGTGGATGCTGACAAAACCAGCTGGGGAATCTACAGCTTTATCACCAAAAATCAGGGTCCTCCTCAATGACCTGGGGCTGAGAGACTCCTGAATAACTAGGCACCCACTGGGCAGGGATTACTCCGGTATCAAAACCCACACTGTTACACCAACAGAACAACACCCATCACACTATGACCCACGAATCACCACAGCGGACCTTCAACGGCAGTAAACCATTGGCGGTACATACCCCCGCGCTCACAATGGATACCCACATACAAACACCACGACATTGGACAATTCAAACAACACACACCTGACACCCATACACACACCACACACCACACCCACATTACCCACAACCCTTTAAAAATACAAATCATTGGCACGAGACTGACACCAAGACCACTGGTACAACTACCTACACACACCCCACACACCCATAAATCCCTCATGCACCCCATTTCACACACTCGAACACATCACCAAACACACCCTCACCAACACACATCACATAACACCCATGTGTAGGAGGCTGGACTGGCTTGTAGTGAGTACCAAGGGGTACTTACACCTTGCACCAGGCCCAGGTATCCCTTATTAGTGTATAGGGTGTCTAGCAGCTTAGGCTGATAGATAATGGTAGCTTAGCAGAGCAGCTTAGGCTGAACTAGGAGACGAGTGAAGCTCCTACAGTACCACTAGTGTCACTTGCACAATATCATAAGAAAACACAATACACAGATATACTAAAAATAAAGGTACTTTATTTTTATGACAATATGCCAAAGTATCTCAGCGAGTACCCTCAGTATGAGGATAGCAAATATACACAAGATATATGTACACAATACCAAAAATATGCAGTATAGTCTTAGAAAACAGTGCAAACAATGTATAGTTACAATAGGATGCAATGGGGACACATAGGGATAGGGGCAACACAAACCATATACTCCAAAAGTGGAATGCGAACCACGAATGGACCCCAAACCTATGTGACCTTGTAGAGGGTCGCTGGGACTGTAAGAAAACAGTGAGGGTTAGAAAAATAGCCCACCCCCAGACCCTGAAAAGTGAGTGCAAAGTGCACTAAAGTTCCCCAAAGGACATAGAAGTCGTGATAGGGGAATTCTGCAGGAAAGACACAAACCAGCAATGCAACAACAATGGATTTCCAGTCGAGGGTACCTGTGGAACAAGGGGACCAAGTCCAAAAGTCACAAGCACGTCGGAGATGGGCAGATGCCCAGGAAATGCCAGCTGTGGGTGCAAAGAAGCTGCTACTGGACAGTAGAAGCTGAGGATTCTGCAGGAACGACAAGGGCTAGAGACTTCCCCTTTGGAGGATGGATCCCCCACGCCGTGGAGAGTCGTGCAGAAGTGTTTTCCTGAAGAAAGACCGCCAACAAGCCTTGCTAGCTGCAAATCATGCGGTTAGGGTTTTTGGATGCTGCCGTGGCCCAGGAGGGACCAGGATGTCGCCAATTGCGTCTGGGGACAGAGGGGGCGTCGAGCAAGACAAGGAGCCCTCTCAGAAGCAGGCAGCACCCGCAGAAGTGCCGGAACAGGCACTACAAAGAGGAGTGAAACAGTGCTCACCCAAAGTTGCACAGAGGAGTCCCACGCCGCCGGCGGACAACTTAGAAAGTCGTGCAATGCAGGTTAGAGTGCCGTGGACCCAGGCTTGGCTGTGCACAAAGGATTTCCGCCGGAAGTGCACAGAGGCCGGAGTAGCTGCAAAAGACGCGGTTCCCAGCAATGCAGTCTGGCGTGGGGAGGCAAGGACTTACCTCCACCAAACTTGGACTGAAGAGTCACTGGACTGTGGGAGTCACTTGGACAGAGTTGCTGGATTCAAGGGACCTCGCTCGTCGTGCTGAGAGGAGACCCAGGGGACCGGTGATGCAGTTCTTTGGTGCCTGCGGTAGCAGGGGGAAGATTCCGACGACCCACAGGAGATTTCTTCGGAGTTTCTAGTGCAGAGAGGAGGCAGACTACCCCCACAGCATGCACCACCAGGAAAACAGTCGAAAAGGCGGCAGGATCAGCGTTACAGAGTTGCAGTAGTCGTCTTTGCTACTTTGTTGCAGTTTTGCAGGCTTCCAGCGCGGTCAGCAGTCGATTCCTTGGCAGAAGGTGAAGAGAGAGATGCAGAGGAACTCTGATGAGATCTTGCATTCGTTATCTAAGGAATTCCCCAAAGCAGAGACCCTAAATAGCCAGAAAAGAGGGTTTGGCTACCTAGGAGAGAGGATAGGCTAGCAACACCTGAAGGAGCCTATCAGAAGGAGTCTCTGACGTCACCTGCTGGCCCTGGCCACTCAGAGCAGTCCAGTGTGCCAGCAGCACCTCTGTTTCCAAGATGGCAGAGGTCTGGAGCACACTGGAGGAGCTCTGGACACCTCCCAGGGGAGGTGCAGGTCAGGGGAGTGGTCACTCCCCTTTCCTTTGTCCAGTTTCGCGCCAGAGCAGGGCTGAGGGATCCCTGAACCGGTGTAGACTGGCTTATGCAGAAATGGGCACCATCTGTGCCCATGAAAGCATTTCCAGAGGCTGGGGGAGGCTACTCCTCCCCTGCCTTAACACCTTTTTCCAAAGGGAGAGGGTGTAACACCCTCTCTCTGAGGAAGTCCTTTGTTCTGCCATCCTGGGCCAAGCCTGGCTGGACCCCAGGAGGGCAGAAACCTGTCTGAGGGGTTGGCAGCAGCAGCAGCTGCAGTGAAACCCCTGAAAAGGCAGTTTGGCAGTACCCGGGTCTGAGCTACAGACCAGTGGGATCATGGGATTTTGCCAACAATGCCAGGATGGCATAGAGGGGGCAATTCCATGATCTTAGACATGTTACATGGCCATATTCGGAGTTACCATTGTGGAGCTACACATAGGTATTGACCTATGTGTAGTGCACGCGTGTAATGGTGTCCCCGCACTCACAAAGTCTGGGGAATTTGCCCTGAACCATGTGGGGGCACCTTGGCTAGTGCCAGGGTGCCCACACACTAAGTAACTTTGCACCTAACCTTTTACCAAGTAAAGGATAGACATATAGGTGACTTATAAGTTACTTAAGTGCAGTGGTAAATGGCTGTGAAATAACGTGGACGTTATTTCACTCAGGCTGCAGTAGCAGGCCTGTGTAAGAATTGTCAGAGTTCCCTATGGGTGGCAAAAGAAATGCTGCAGCCCATAGGGATCTCCTGGAACCCCAATACCCTGGGTACCTCAGTACCATATACTAGGGAATTATAAGGGTGTTCCAGTATGCCAATGTAAATTGGTGAAATTGGTCACTAGCCTGTTAGTGACAATTTGGAAAGAAATGAGAGCGCATAACCACTGAGGTTCTGGTTAGCAGAGCCTCAGTGAGACAGTTAGGCATCACACAGGGAACACATACATATAGGTCACAAACTTATGAGCACTGGGGTCCTGGCTAGCAGGGTCCCAGTGACACATAACAAACATACTGAAATATAGGGTTTTCACTATGAGCACTGGGCCCTGGCTGGCAGGATCCCAGTGAGACAGTGAAAACACCCTGACATACACTCACAAACAGGCCAAAAGTGGGGGTAATAAGGCTAGAAAGAGGCTACTTTCTCACACAATGGCACCACAAAGGCACCCCCGTTTTACAGAGGAGAAGTTAAGGGTCATGGTGGAGGAAATCGTCAGGGTAGAGCCACAGCTATTTGGAGCACAGGTGCAGCAGATATCAATAGCCAGGAAGGTTGGGCTATGGCGGAGTATTGTGGACAGGGTCAACGCCGTGGGACAGCATCCCTGAACAAGGGATAACATCAGGAAGAGGTGGAACGACCTACTGGGGAAGGTACGTTCCATAGCAGCAAGCTCACTATCCAGAGGACTGGTGGTAGGCCACCACTACCTCCCGCAACAACTCACAGCATGGGAAGAGCAAGTCTTGGAAATACTGCATCCTGTGGGTCTGGCTGGAGTCGGAGGAGGACTGGACTCTGGTAAGTCAACTTTCTACAATTATCATCCCCCTACCTGCATGCTATTACATACCCTCACCCTCACTCCATTCCATCCCACACACTCCACCATCACATCGCACTTATCCCAATGCCAAGCCCTGCATGACATACCAATGCATGGATACCTCTCAAAGCCCTGCAAGGACACTCATCACTAAAGCATGCACAGCATAAGGAAACTAACAGTCCCACTATATACCAACATACACAAGTACAAGCTGGCAGGGCAACACCAACCATAGAGGGAAAGCCAGGGATGTACAATATGTCATACACATGAAGCATAATACATCATTTACATCCCCACAGGTACCCCAGCCAATGTCACTGAAGAGAAGGTGCCAGCACTTACCAGTCCCGCAACAGAATAGGCCCACACTGATGACAGTAACTCTGGTCTTCAGGATCTGGACGATCTACCTGGCCCATCAGGGACCATTGGACAGCTGGATACCCAAGCCCAGTCACAGACCACCACAGAGCCTCCCCCATCAGGAAACAACACCACAGCACCCACCCAGCACACCCAAACCTCTGTCCCCAGGACACGTCAATCAGCAGTGTGCCTACATGCACAGGGACCCCAGGCCACACCTCGCGCCCAAGACAATCAGAGACCTGGGGTCAGTGGCAGTGGGCACACGGTTTAGGGGACAGGGGCACAGGACAACAGGAAAACTGGGAGGAGTGCTGTGCGCCAGGGGGAGTAGAGGAGCAGGGACCGACTCTACAGGAGTTGCTCTCTGAGATCCTGGGAGCCTATCAATATTCCCAGGACATGATGGGCCAGATCCTAGACAATGTGCAGGAGAACAAGCAGCTGCAGGAGGTACACTATCAGGGGATCAGGGAGGACTTGCAGGCCATCAACAACACCCTGATCTCCATAGCAGAGGGTGCTGGCAGATATGGCCAACATTATGAGGGAGGCAGTGTCACACCAGCAGGCCACTGCCACTAGCCAGTCATCTGAACAGCCTTCCACTTCCACTGCCGCTAGTGGCCAGGAGGCCCCCCACAGGACTCATAGGCCACCAGCACCCCTCCCCCTGCAGAAGGTGAACCACCCTGCAAACGTTACCTGCGATCAGACACTTGCCAAGACCCCTGCCAGGAAATATGACTCTCCTGATTGTCCCCCTTGTGTCCCACTAAGTCACCCTGTCCACCTTGAACTGCCATTGCTCCCCTTCCTATGTCTCCTTGGACAATGCACCTGTGCTACGAACAGACTGGAACAATACCCTGGACTTTCCTCCATCATCACAAGTATGTCATATATTTCAAATATGTATTGATTGAAACAGGTACAACCACTGGAAATGAACTGTACATAGAATGAGCACAGAATCAATGACCTGTAGCTGGCTGTTGTGATCACAACAGGAGTATTTGTCAAATCACCAACATCTGCAAAATGAATAGTCAGAGGTGACAGTAAGTGGGCATAGAAGTGGGAAATATCAGCATGTCAATGCCACAGAGAATACAACCAAAGTTATTAAAATGTAAAGTTGCACTGTCTCAACTGTGTGTCATCGGAAGTACTGATGGATTACAGATGTTCTGTTCACATTCTCATCCTCTGCCTCCTCATCCTCATTGTCCACAGGGTCCACTGCTGCCATAGGGGCATCTCCAGTCTCCTCCTCCTGCAGAAAAGGCACATGTCATCTGAGGGCCAAGTTGCGCAACATGCAGCATGCCATTACTATGTGGCAGACCTTCTTGGATGAGTAGCACAGGGATCCACCCGTCAGATGGAGGCACCGGAATCTGGCCTTCAGGAGGCTAAAGGTCCTTTCAATGATCCTTCTGGTTCGCCCATGTGCCTCATTATAACGTTCTTCTGCCCTTGTCCTGGCAATCCTCACAGGGGTCAGCAGCCATGATAGGTTTGGGTAACTAGAGTCACCTGCAAATACTGAGGGACAACATTTAGCCACACACTATCCTATATGGCCAACACCATAGGCATACACCAACCAACTGGGTGGAAACCAGGGCTCACCTATTAGCCACACCCTGTACCTCTGTAGTTGGACCATCACATTTGGGATGCTGCTATTTCTCAGGACAAAGGCATCATGCAGCGACCCAGTATACTCAGCATTGACATGGGAAATATACTGGTCCACCAAGCACACCATCTGCACATTCATAGAGTGGAAACTCTTACGATTCCTGAGCACCTGTTCATTCTGGCGGGGGGAACATATGCAATATGTGTTCCGTCAATCGCCCCAATTATATTGGGGATATATCCCATTGCATAAAACCCAATCTTCACAGTGGCCAAACCTTCAACCTGGGGGAATGCTAATAGCTGCACATGTGTTTAATCAGGGCAGACAGCACTCTTGTCAGCACTATTGAGAACATTGGCTGTGACATTCCTGCTGCCAAGCCCACTGTCACTTGGAAAGAAACAGTTGACAGGAAATGGAGCACTGATAGACTTGCACAAGAGGGGGGAGTCCCAGGGGGGTGACAGATAACAGATATCAGTTCAGGCTCCAATTGGGCACACAGCTCTGTGATTGTGGCCCTGTCCAGTCTATAGGTGAGGATAATGTGTCTGTCTTCTAGTGTAGCCAAGTCCACCAGGGGTCTGTACACAGGGGTATGTCTTCATCTCCTATTCATCCACAGCGGTAGGTATCTAAGGGACACAAGAGCGAGGAGGCTGCCACAAACTGAACAATGGAGCCACAACAGTAGTCCGCAATGTGCAAACATGTGATGGGACAGTGTAATTTTTCAAGTATGGGCCTATTTCTCCTGTGATGCAGCATTATTCCATAGGTCTGCCCCCACTCCCCCCCCCCACCCCCACTGAAATGGCATACGCCTGTCCTGTGTGGAGGGACAGGTGGAAGTGAGGTAATTCCACTGACGTTGTGCGCCATGGTGGGAGGCGGTGGGGAACCTCCATGCAATTCCTCATTGGTTATATTTGAGACCTATGGCATACAGTGGCCAATAGTGATCTACGCCGGCAGTGACGGTATGCAACGCCACAGATGAGACCACCATTTTCTAGCTGATTCCTCACTTGTTTCCTGACCTTCAATAGGAGAGAACCTACACAGCATGTGCTGCTGTGACCTGCGTCTGGAACCTACCATGGCCTGTGTGACTGGGGAAAGGGCCCCAGCCTTCACTTCAGAGGAATTGGAGAGACTGGTGGATGGGGTCCTACCCCAGTACGGACTGCTGTATGGGCCTCCAGACCAACAGGTGAGTACACCGTGGGCACGATCCATGTGGCATGAGTGCATGGAGGTGCGTGTAAAGGCATTGTGTAAGGGGGGAGGGATGTCCTCTTTGCTGGGTAAACGTTGAGTGCTGGGCTATGTGTGTGCCAATAGTGATGGAAACGGTTATGGAGGGCCATTCATGTTACTGGTTGGACTGTTGCCACTGTCGAAAACGGTGGGAGGACCTGAGACGCTGGGCACGGAAGACCGCGGAGGCCCACCTCAGGATGGACTCCCAATGAGGAACGGGTGCAAGTTAGACCCTGACCCCCCTGGATGACCCGCATACTGGCAGTGGCCTATCCAGAGCTGGATTGGCACTTGAGAGCATCACAGCAGCCACAAGGGGGTGAGTACAGTGGCTATCATTACAACTTACAGCTGGTGGGGTGGTATCCGGGTGGTGGTTGTGTGTCAGTGGGTGCCTCTAGGCCAGACATAACAGCATAGGTCCGCAGGTGGCTAAGGGTCTGAAGGAGAAATAGTGCCTACCTAGCTTGTTAGCATCCACTACTGGTCAGGGCTGCATGGGTACCAGGTGTACTGCAGTTGGCAGTGTGTGCTCCTCCTCATGCCTTGGTGGCTAGCAATATCACTGGTAGTGCAATGCATAGTGTGTAGGCCTGTTCCCTGTGTGTGAGGGTGCTGTGTACGCCAATGGTGGTTTTGGTGCAGTCACTGACCTAGTGTATCCTTTGTCTCTCTCCCCCCCTTTCTTGTTTTGTCATCCTGTCCTTATGTGTATTAGCATCATCTGGTGGAGGAGAAGAGCCACCGGATGGAGCTGCATCCCACAGGACCCAGGAGGCAGAGTCCACCGACGCAGAGGGCACCAGTGGGACGGAGAGCGAGGGGAGCACCACGGCAGAGACTGGAGGGGACAATGCAGACTCAGATACCTCCTCCGATGGGAGCTCCCTGGTGGTGGCGGACACTTCTGTGACCACCCCAGCTACAGTCACCACCCCCTGTACCAGCACCACCCTCTCAGCAGCCCTTCAGTGAGTTGCCAGAGCCCGTTCACCCAGGAGGGTGGGCATCTCCTTCGCCCCAGGCACCTCAGGCCCTGCCCCAGTGAGCCCTGCTGCCCTGAGTGAGGAGGCTATTGACCTCCATCTCTGTGGGGCAGTCAACCAATGTGAATGCCATCCAGGGGCTGGCAGGCCAGATGCAGCAATCTAATGCATTCCTGGAGGGCATTCACGGTGGATTGGTGGCCCAACAGAGATCAATCCAGGCTCTGGTCGCCTCTCTAATGGCAGCCAGAGTCCCTGTCTCAACCGTCTCCCCTCCAACTTCCACTTCCCAGTCCCATTTTCCTCAGCCCCAACCCATCCCAAGCACACAACCAGACGAGCATGCACACAAGACAACACCCAAGAGTGTCACAGGCAAACACAAGCACCACAAAAACAACATTTATGTGCAGACACAACAACATCCACTATTTCCACAGTCTCCCCTTTCTCCTCCTCCTCCACCTCCCACCCAGTTAGGTCCACACTCACACCTGCATGCACTACATCATCATCCACTACCTGCATCATCACCACACCAAGCACAACCCACACCTCACTGGCAGACACCTCCACAACATCCATGCACACGTCCCCTGTGTCCTCTCCCACCGTGTCTGTCCCCCCCCCTCCTAAAGTACACAAACGCACGCACTCAGACACCTAACAGCCATCCACCTCACAACAGCATACAACCCATGCACCTGCACCCAAATCCAGCAGACATACACCTCCAACAACTACTCCCTCATCCTCCACTCCCATTACTTCTCCTCCCTCCCACCCCAATGTCCCTGAAAAGCTTTTCCTTTCCCAGATCGACCTCTTCCCTACCCCCCCCATCCTGCAAGTATGTCCAGGGTATCAAGGTCCCAGCCAAGCACCTCAGCCAAAAAGTCTACGTGCCCAATTTCAGCAGCACCTACTCGAGGTGGAAAGGATTCCAGGCCACAAAAACTGAAGAGGAAGGAGCCTGTACCAGCCAGCCAAACGGGGAAGGAGCCTTCACCAGCCAGCAAGAAGGGAAAGGAGCCTGCACCAGCAGCTGTCACAGAGACCACACCGTCAGCCATGGTTGTGCAGCCGTCAGACAATGCAGGGGCTGAGCAGGAACCTCTCACAACCACCACAATGCAGCCATCGGAGGGTGCAGGGGCTGAGCAGGAGCCTCCCACAACCACCACCACAGTGCAGTCACCGCCAGCAGACACCATATGATCCAGCCTCCATGGGCTGCTGTGCGGCTTGCCTCCACCTGAACCAGTGGGCAAGACACCTACTCGACAGACTGTGGCCTTGCACTCCCAGGACAAAGCACAGGGCATGTGGCCCCCTCCAGATGCAGTGGGAAAGTCACCCACCTGAGAGACTGTGGCCTTGCACTCCCCAGGACAAAGCACATGGCATGTTGCCCCCTTCAGGACCAGTGGGCAAGTCAGCCACTCGAGAGAGTGAAGCCTTGCACTCCCCAGGACAAAGCCCAGGGCATGTTGCCCCCTCCAGAACCAGTGGTCTTGTTTCCGCATCCGGCTGAGGTGCCCACCCCTCTCTCTGAGGTGCCTGCCTATTTGCCAACTGATGCCCCTGCAGTGTTCTCTCCGTATTGGTGCAGGGATCGAGTGGGGCCTTGGACTCTGCCCTGTGGCCCCTGTGAACTGTGGACTGGGCAGTGTCCCTTTTTGTACATATCTGTTGCATTGCCACATTGAGTTATTTTTGATGTTGATCTCATTACAATCACCTTTGTCAATTCCTGTTGTCCTTGCATTATGCAGCCAATTATCAGGGACAAATTGATTATCTTGTGCAGCTAGTTGTGTGTACGACGTGTGTGGGTCACTGTTGTTTTCCTCCCCCCTCCCTTGTGTGCTAGGCAGCTGTACTCACCGTCGGCGTCTTCGCTGGCGTTGGTGTTCTTGGTGGGGCATGACATAGAAGCTCATCGGAAAGACTTGCAGTTCTGGTTCCATGGCGCTGTGGTTCTTCCCTGTGTCTCCAATGGTGAGTCCTTTCACTTCTGAGCTCTGTTTCCACCAGGCTTTTGATGGTGTTGGTACCGCCCCTGAAAAGGTGGTGGATTGTAGCGCCATGATATGATGGGCAGAACTTTGTCTTACACCTGGCTGTAGGTGGCTACCGCCATGGTGGCTGTTGTTTCCGCCCTGGCGGTTGGTGTGGTACACTGGCCGTCTTTCCAAGATATCACCACCATGGTCATAATTTGGCGGTCGTTACCGCCAGCCTGTTGGTGGTGTTACCGCCACTTTATCACCAATCGCCAGGGTCGTAATGAGGGCCTATGTGAGGTATAGCTGTGTTACCTGGAGGTTTGTCGACTAAGGGAGCAAGTAATCTTGTAAATTGAGACTTGTTTGAAGAAAAACAAATTGCAAATGTCTGTAACGCCGCGCTCTGACGCGGCGTCTCTTTCTGTCCTCGCGGGTGGAACGCGCTACCGATATTCAGAGCGCCATTCCCCGCATTTTTTGCCTATGCTTTCTGGGAAGCATATATTTAGCTTCCGGTCGCGCTACACTTACTTGTAGCCTTTTTTCTTCTTTTGTTGTTGGTGGTGGGTTTTTTGTTGGTCCTTTTGTCTGTCTCTATCCATGTTGTGTCCATCTTGTCTTCTTCGTGTTTTTGTCCCAGCATGCTCTGTTTTTCTTTTATACTACTTCCTTTTTCCTATACTGGTCTATGGGCTTTTCTCAATCCAAGATGGTGTTACTTCCCTTTCCTGTGATGTCACTTCCCTTTTCTCAGTATATAAGTCAGTCAGTCTTGTTCCTCCTTGCATTGCAAACACTTCCTTCTGGTTGTGCTGTTTGCTCCTGTTCTTTGTTCCTGCTTTTGCCTTGGGAGATTTTTGCCTGTTCTTTGTTCCTGCTTTTGCCTTGGGATATTTTACCTGCTCCTTTTTTCCTGCCTTTTACCCTGGGTATTGCCTATTTTTGTTTCCTGTTGTCAAGTCCTGTTTTTTCTTGTTTTCCTTCAGGAGTTCCTGTTAGAGGTTTTTTCCCCAGTGTTGGGTTTTTTTCCCTCTGGGACTCCTTCTGGAGGGTACGGTCTGCTTTGGCGTAGCCTGTCAAGCGGCACCGTGGCTACTAGAAGGGGTCGCCCTTATCTGGGAGTATCTAGGACCTGTAGAAGACTTGGTGTAGTCGCCAATCCGAAATCCAGAGGTGAGAAGTACAGCGCAGTACGTGACAATGTCTGTGCCCAACACTAGATTGCAGGAGTATGCAGACCATGCATGGCACAAACATATATATTTGTCAGTCGTTTAAAGAGTATATAAAAATAATAATTATTTTTAAAACTAATAATTAACCATTAAAAAAAAAATACTAATAAAATGTAAAAACGTTAATTAAAAAGTTAATCGAAACTAAACACAATTTTAAATTAAATTCACTAAATATGAATGAACAATTACAGTGATAGTTTTTTTATCTAAAAATGATATAAATATGTAATTAAAATATTTAATACATTTAATAAACAAGTATTTTGACTTGTTAACATGTTACAACATTTTATTAGTTCTACGGTTAAAATAATAACTTAATCTATTTTACATTTATTTTTCTTCATCAAAATATGCATATTTTTTTTAAAATAGTAAACATTATTCATTTTTGCTATACTTTCCCAATAGAAGGATCTCCTACTCCATGGCAGGGATCTCCATTTACCAGTGAAAAGTTACAAGTAGTTTCTTTACACTTGTAAATTCAGTCTTAAATGTCTCGTCCACCTGAACAGAAGAGGTGGAGACATTTAAGTCTATCATGAACAGTGAAAAGTGTAGACTTACACCTAGCTGCAGGAATAGATTTACTCATAAGTATATATCACACATCTACCATGTGAATAGGGCCCACATGTCTAATCGTTCTAGAATGAAAAACAAAATAATACAATTTTAGAAATCTTCAACTCTCTGGTCAGTTGAAGACGGTATTTAAAAAAGTTACTGAAAATCTCTGAAACAGGAACATAATCCTTTACTGAACACGACAGCAAACAAAAACAAAAACAAAAAACAGAAGATGATGTACAATCAGAGGACGTTCTGTGAATGCTCCTACATTTGTTTAATATTTTTTTTAAGTACTGGTAGTTCCTAACACTGGGTGACTGGCTAAAGCACAATAAGTGAATCTGAAACCAACTCGTGCTGCAAACACTGCTCATATTTAACAAGGTCCATCAATCAGAAGAAGAGACAAACAATGAGGAATTGGAAAGATAGTGAAAAAAGGATGACAGAGAAAGAAGTGAGACAATCAAAGGGCCAGAAGGAAGGGTAAAGGCTAGTCAGAGCATGTAAGAATGGAAGAAATGGAGGAAGGGGGAAGAGATCAAACTGAAAGAGAAGTGGCAGCATTAGGCTGAGGGAGTCAACATATGGATGACCAGAGTGAGAAGGAGAGGAGAGGCAGTGAGAAGGAGACCAGTACAGTGAGAAGACAGACAGAGAAAAGGAATAATCTGAGTCAAAAAGAGCCAGCTAATGGTTTAGTGAATATGAGAAGGGACGCACCTGGTAGATTTTGGGCACCTCCATCCAGTCCGAGGGGAGCTGGACAGCAGCAGAAAAGTACCTGCGTAGGTGAGGGCGGCAGGGCTCGTGAAATACGGCCAGAGCCAGCAAGAAGTTAGCTGTTGTTCGGATGTTCAGCTCCTGCCTTGTATACAAAGCCACCTGAAACGGAAAGACACATGTATATGAGCTGGAGCTAACAGGGAGAGGGGAATATTTACTGTTTTGCACAAAGCAGTCATCGCCATTCCTAAAAGTAATCTTGACTCCAACGGTGAAGCCAAATTGCAATTCGCAGCTGGTTACTAATTATCACAATATTCGTTTGGTACAGTGTAACCACCTAAGTATTTTATGTCTGCCTCACAACAACATAACTGATAAATAAATCTCGCTGTAAACTGCACAGCAGCGGTCTTCCTACAGAAATACTTTAGCTCAAAGGATTCTACATTTTGAGAAGATTCTCATTGTTCTTACTTTTGCACTCAAATCTGCAGAATGTAGAAACAAATCAATTAACTCATTACATCTATCTTAAAATTATATCTTTCTGTGGATGAACTGTCATATAATTATCTGAAATAAATCCATGATATATAAGAAAATCGAATTGCATTCTGATCTTAGTGGAACTGCATTGTGCATGCAGCGCCTCAACTTCTTATGCATTCAACCATGGCAATCCAAAAAAAAGTAACCAGAGCCAAGAGCATTTGAACTTTTGGCCAACACTGGCCCAGAAACCAAAAAGTGACCTTTCCTTGTGACTCCTGAGATTACAATCCGTGCATATTAAGGGTTTTCCTTCTCATTGTTATATATCTAATAGCAGCAGAAGTGAAGAGCTAGTCACTCTTTGCAAGGAGCATGGTGGTAAATCAGGAACGCATACGCTGTGCTGTAGCTTTTTGGGAGGAAAACCTGTTAAATCTTGACTTACTTCACAGTCACTTGATAACTTCCTTTACGGGAATTTTTTTGTAGCACAGCTTGCTGCCTCATACTCTTCTGAACCATTGTGAAATTCGAGGGTAAACAAAACTTTATATAAATATCAATGGGGATACTGTACAAGGACAGTGTCTCTTTCACTATTTTCAAATTAATAAACACTGAAACTCAACCATAACATGTGTACTTCGCGGACTGACAACTCTTTGCATAAGATTACTTTCATTTCAGTCATCAAAATTATAGATTTGAATGTGTGTCTTTTTTATGGCATTTGTGAGAATAAAAGGAAAACAACAATTTTGTTTACCAGTGGCCCTGCATAGACTCAAACCCACAGTCAGATGCACTGCAATAAATAAGAAAGTTTAGGAAGAACAATTTCTCTTCTAGCAAATATTATAGACTTGAAAAAATTCTGGAAACGTCTGGTTATTGCCATTGAAAAAGTCATACAACCCTTATGCCAAATGGTCAATGAACATATCACTACATTTTTTTCAAGAAAACTGAAGCACCGCCTCATCCTCCACGATAGAGTGGGAAGCCTTGCAACGAGAGGCTTGGACATTATTAAAACATTAGTGGGTGTTGAGTAGACCCTTCCCAGGGAACTGGCCGCCTTGGGGGCTCCTATACTTGGAACTGGAACGCACTGTTTTATCCACTCCTGATAGAGCCCACAATTTGCTTACATCGGTCTAAGTACTTTGATTATCTGGAAACTCTCAGATGTCATGTCTTTGCTGAATACAAAGTTTAAATTCACAATGAAGGGCTTTAACCTAGCCGCTAATTGGAGCAATTTGTTAACACCCATCCTGCTGAGACCACCCCACCCCATATCTAGCATGTATCGGGGGACAGCTTGTACTCAAGCAGGCATTAACAATACATTCTATTAATACTACACTTCTTTATATTGTGCCCCGACTGCCAAACTGGCTGCATTTGTAACACCGAATAACCTTTCTCCAGAGGTGCAATTCTCACTAGAAGCCCATTATCAATTTGCAAGGGTTCAAATCTATACCAAATGACATTCCCGGAGGGAATGATCTGATACCCATGCCCTTTCAGCAGAATTTTATACCGTATTTGCACAGTCCCTGGCACACAGGTGGAAGCCTTAATGTCGGAAGCTGGCTATCTATGTAGTGTACCAATGTAAGGGGACACTAGGCAGCTAGTCTAGGCAATCCTTATTGGTTTACAGGGAGTAGGAAGCTGGCTCTCTATAAGCGTGGGAAGTGGTCAGAAAACAGCAGACTACCAGGGTTAATGTGAGGGTGTGAAGAGAAAACAAGCATCAATCAAGGCAGACTAGAAACAGCACAGACCCACACCATAAAGGGCACTAAGAGCCGTGGAGTATCCCCCAAACTGCAGGGTAAACCAGTGTAGGAAGCTGGCTCTCTATATGGTGCACTAAAAAGAACTACATCGTGCAGACAGTCGAGTGGATCCCTAATTGGTTTGCAGAGACTAAAGTAGATAGGACTATTATTTTGTGGCAGTGTGGGCGAGCAGTTAGACTTATCAGAGGGTAGTGCTAAGCATTTGTTGTACTCACAGAGGCAATAAATGAGAGACACACTCAAAGAATAAATCAGAGAACAATTTAGAAAAATACCAATTCTATTTCATTTTTCAAACTCAAGAACTTCGTAATCAGGTAAGCAGACTTTTACGCATAAATACTTTGCAATTTCAAAAATCAACATAGTGCAATTTTCAGAGTTCTTCTCAGTGTCTTATCCTACGGAGGAAAACAATGTTCAGCAAACACAGTGTTAATAATGACTTGTGGGCCCAATCTCGGACAGCAAAAGGCAAAGACTGGGTACTTAACAAAACCACACCAACAGGTCACACCAGGCAGCACTGGTGAGGCCGGTTGCAGTGGTGCAGTAAGGTGTTGGGTGCCCTATGGTTCACTAGGGTAGTTTGGTCGTTGTGAAGACAAGCTGCAGGCTGGGAAGCCAATCGGGGATAACCAACAGGTAGGTTGTAGACTTGGGATGCTAGGGGACATAGGTGCACCTTTAGTCCACCTCTTCCCCTGTGCCCAGAGGTGACGGATGTCGGGGTGTCTTTAGGTGTCGGGTTTTCTCGTCTAGGAGCACTTGCAGTCAGGGGGGTCCTGTGTGTTGAGGCTGCAGCTGTCGTCAGAGAATTTGGTGGGGGGGACTCGAGCTCTAGAAGCCGGGGACGTCGCTGACACCAGTGACCCACCTCAGACCGGGTCAGGGGCGACGGGTGCAGTGGTTGCTGGAGATGTTGGGTTTTCTCCCACCACCAGACAGGGGGAGAGGGGGCCTGTGTGCAGAGGCTCCAGGCATCTCAGGAGAGTCCAAGATGGGTGAGGCCACACTGGACTCAGTCTCTGGACAGCTGGGGAACCGCGTTGGCGCTGTTGGGTGGCTTCACCTCGGGCCATGGACATCGGGTGCAGTGGTCATATCAAATGTCAGGTTTCTGAGGTTGAAGCAGCTGCAGAGTCTTATCCTTGGAGTTTCTTGTCACAGAGCAGGTCAGCTGCCCACAGGAGAATTGAGTCTTTGTTGAAGGCTGGACGAGTTGACTTTTTCCTTTGAGGTCAGCAAGCAGTACGACGTGGTCAGCTGCTTCTTCTTTTTCCTCTTCTGCGGGTGAAACCCTTCTTTGTCCGGGTCTTCTTAGGTTGTTGAAATCTGAGTTCTAGGGTCTATAGGTGTCAAATAAATACTCAAATTAGGGGAATTACAGGGAGTGCCAGGTGGTAGCCAATGGGCGGACCACCTTTAGAGTGACTACACCTTCTATGACCACTTCCACTGGAAATTAGGCATATCCCTAACTCTTAATCTGCCTAATGTTCCCGCCCGTGCTGCAGGACCTCTGTTTTGTCGGTGTTCATTTTGAGGCAGCTGTTGTTCCCCATGTTGCAATGTTGGTCATTGTGATGCGGAAGTTGACTTTGGCGTTGTGGGGGTCTTCGGTAAGTGAGAGGATTAGTTGTGTCTTGTCAATGTAGGAGACTATATTGAGTCCGTAGGATCTGACGGTCTGCAAGGGGGGTCATGTAGATGTTGAACAGGGTTGGGTTGAGGGAAGATCCTAGCAGTGCACTGCAGGTGATGCTCTTGGGTGTAAAAGTGAAGGGCGGAAGGTGGATGCTCTGCGTGCGGTTTAAGAGGAAAGTGGCGACCCACTTAAGGGCATTTTGTTGAATGCCTATGTTGTGGAGTCTGTTCAGGGGAGTGTGGTGGCAGACTGTATTGAACACTGCAGAGAGGTCCAGAAGGATCAGAGCTTCAGCTCTCCTCGGTCGAGGAGGGTCCTGATGTTGTCCGTGACTGCGTTCAGTGCTGTCTTCAAGCTGGGGTTAGCCAGGAATCCTGAATGTGAGGTGTTCAACAGGTGGTTTTGTTTGAGGTAGTAGGCGAGCTGTTGGTTGACGGCTTTCTCAAGCACCTTGGCCGGGAAGGGAAGCAGGGAGATTGGTCTGTAGTTTGAGGTCACTGGGGTCAGCGGAGGGTTTCGTTAGGATGGGTCGGACCTATGCGTGCTTCCTTTTGTCTGGGAAAGTTGCCGTCGAGATGGAGGTGTTGACCTTTAATGTATGTGGGGTCACCTGGGGTCAGTGACACAGACCTTAACTAGGTCTTCAAAAATGTCAGTTGTGTGTCTAAGCATACATTTAGGCGTGAGTAGATATTGCGTTGAACGTCGACTAGAAGAGAAGGTTCAGAATAAATAAAAATCATCCTCTAGTGGTTCCGTATAGAGCTGAATCTTATGACACACAGCTGCCCTACCTATAATGTCATGGTAAGTAGTGGTATCATCTGGGGGAGAAGGACTTGCTGAGTAGAGATTTGGGTCCGTAGGTGAGCCTTTATCGTAAGTGTTCCACAGGTCATCTTGTGTTGGAATGGAGTACTGGTCTCCGTCATCCTCGTCCCCCTCAAAAGAAAGAATAGAAAAGAATAGAACCCTCTGGGGAATATGATGCTGGTGCAGGCACTGAATGTGGGGCAATGGGTGGTGGTGGTGGGCTGGGGTGCAACAGGCAAGTAACCTTGTTTGCCTTCTTACTGTGCTTTGGTGGTACAGGTACGTCCAAAGCCTCCTCTAATGCTGTCTTTTAGTTGGTTGTGCACCAGTATAGGGCGGTCTTGCCAGGACATGCACAGTGTCTGAGTATATGACCAGTTGCTTTTGTCTCAAATCTATTTCATTCTGCACCCACTGGAGCACAGGTACCACAATCCTGTGTGGTTTGTGAATGAGTATGTTTTCGGCTTGGATGCAGCTTACAATGCCAAAGCTTTCCACGCAAAAGGACGTGGGTCTGTTCTTTTCGGCGCAGAGGTTGAGTGGTGTTTCGGCGCAGACGCTCTCGATTCCAATGTTCGGCTCGACTCCGACGGTGTGGGAGTTGGTTCGAAAGCATGGGTTTTCTGCTGTTTTCTCTGCGCCGAGGCAGAGCTGAGCGTTTCTGATACAGCTGCTCAGTGAGGACCATGGTCCGAGGGCAATGGTGCCCCAAGTAAAGACTTTGGTCAGTCCAGATCCTTTGGGATGACCTGATGATGTTGGGGCTGGGATGGAGGGGGTACCATACTTACAGTTTGTCCCAGTGTGAGGTCCTGGATCTCCAGCTCAGAGCCTGAGCTGCGTTTGGGAGAAAAAGGGTCCTAGTCTGCTGCCAACACCTGGGCGGGGGCCACCTCCAGCGGGTCTTTGGATCTGAGGAGGTCTGATGCATTCTTGGCACTGCAGCAGGACATCGTTGAGTCGTTGATCAAGCAGTGTCTTCTGCGATCGCAAGGACATGGGGGCACTGCAGGTGTCTTCCTGATGGTCGGAAACGAAGCACAAGTTACACACCTGGTGTTGGATGTGCGTGGATACTTGGCGTGGTAGCAAGGACAGAAACAGAAAGGAGTCTGTTTCATCACCAAACATGCATGGCGCGGACGAGATGTCGAAATAGAAGGATCGTCCTGAAGGGCCAAGGCCCAAGGAGGCAGCGGTCAAGCCAAATCACCCAGATGAAACTTATGGTGACTAATGACCGAAGAAGGATTGATTAATAACCACAATCGAAACAATATCGATGGTAGGCATACCAACTCCGAAACAACAATGTTAAGACAAGGAGCATACGTCCGAACCCGATGGCAGAAGAAAACAATCTAACAATGGAGACAGTGACTCTGCCCATTACCAGCAAGAGGCTGGTCACTATGCTTAGTGACTCAAAAAACTTCTTCAGAGAAAAACATTTTGCACACATCCGAACCCAACACTAGATGGCGGAATTATGCTAAGCATGTGTAGCTACACCACATATGCCTCAAATATAAAGTTTACTGAGCTTACGGTTCCTAAAAAGAAAAAGTCTGAACAAATACTTAAAGAAGAAAAGTACTGATACGTCCAGGTTGAACCATAGGTATCCAAACATGCCAATTAAATTTAGTTAGATGTTAAACAAAAGTCAGTGAGTTGAAAGGAAGGCCCCGAGAGACAGGACCAGCTGTTAAATTGTGCAGCGGAATGAAAACTCATTTAGGATGGAGTGCCCAAATTTTAAATCCAACAGCGAGGAAGAGCTTATAGTAGGATTTCATCTGAAGGGTTTTCAGATAAGTAGACTTTAATCTGGTTTTATCCCAGAGGCCAAATGTCAAACTTCTTTCTCTGTCAGGGTGTGAGCCAAAAGTTATCTTTGGTAAGGTAGAGACACTTTGTAGCTGTAGATTCCTCTCCTTAGAATATTCCCCAGGCGTTAGACAGGATCTGGAAATGTTTGAGCAGTATTCCTGCACTCCAGTAAGTTATATCGTTTGGCTCCTATTCGGCGGTGTCGTCTGTGTCTGTAGTTACGTGCGCAGTGCCTATATAGGCACCACCTCAGCAGCTGATGTTGATTTCGTTTCATGAGTTTGCACACCAGAAGTGCAGAGCCACAAAGGATTCTGACATACTGGTGTGTATTGCTATGGCCCTGGAAAGGATGACCCTATTCTGAGATCAGTTTGTAGAGCAGGGATAATGTCAGAGTTGGTAAGGAACCTACAGCTAGATAGGATCTCTACCAGATAAGGCATTACCAAAGGTAAGAAACATGTTCATTTAATAGAGACACTAGCCGCAGATTCTCTACCTTAGAAAAGATAAGCACGCAATGCCTCTCTGGAGGTTTGCCTGCAACACAGATGTTAGACCAAAATGTCCTGCAAGATAGACTGGGAAAAATGCTTGTCCCAATGGACCTGAATGTCAGGTAGTGGTGCTTGGTAAACATATGTAAGGATGCCCACGTTGCTGCCTGACAGATGTCCAGCACAGGGAGTCCATGAGCAAATGAAGTGGTTGCAGCTTTGGCCTTGGTGGAATAAGTATGCAAGCCTTCGGAGAGTTGTTTATTTTGACCAATGTGTAGCCGACCTTTATAAAGCACTATTCGTATTGAGATGGTCCATTTCTGCATGGCCTTCCCTTTCTTAGCTCTGACATATCCTACAAAGAGCTGATTGTCCATCTGGAACTCTTCTGTGCAATCAAGGTAGAAGGACAATTTAGTTTTTTGGGTCCAGGCAGTGGAGTCTCTCCTATACTTTAGAAGGATGAGGAGGAGTAAAGAAGGAAGGCAAGGTGAGATTTTGGCCTACGTGAAAAGAGGTCACAGCCTCCGAAAGGACGTAGGCACATGTTCGTAGAACCAGCCTGTCTGGGTAAAATGTGGTATAAGAAGGTTGTACAGACAATGCTTGCAGCTCACTGACCTTACAGGTCGATGTTATGGCCACATTTAAACCAGTCTTTATAGTGAGCAAGCAAATTGGGCAGTTATCTAGTGGCTCCAAAAGCACAGATATGAAAGGTAAAGACTAAATTAAGATCCCACTGGGGCATGATAAATGGTCTGGTGGAGGGGAAACATATGCTAGAGACCTTTCTGGAACCTAGTCGCAAAACCCAAAGCCTGAAACAGCACTGTATCCACAACAGCTTCAATGAAAGGAGCACCTGAGAGAGAATCAGGAGTGACTTCTGCACATTGATAGTGAACCCCAGAGAATGCAGGTCGTTGAGCATAGTCTGGAGTTTCGAGACAACTGCCTGAGGCAAACCCTCCTTCAACAGTTAATCATAAGGTAGCAGGGAAAGACTGGAGCCCCTGACTTCTGTTGATGTGCTCCAACCACCGCCATCACCATGGCGAACAACTGAGGGGCACTAATGAGGCCAAAGGAAAGCACAGCAAACTGGAAGGGCTCTTGGCTCACCATAAATTGCATGTAACACCTATGACCAACTGGAGATGGATGTGGGAATATGCGTCATGCAAGTCCAATGCTAACATCCAGTCTCCAGAGCAGACAGGACCTGAGCTAGGGTGAGCATTTTAGCGTGAGCATTTTGAGCTTTTCCTTCTTCAGGAAGCGTTTAGAAGGTGCAGGTCAAGGATTCGACAAAGGCCTCTGTCGTTTTTGAGCACCTCAAAGTTGCAAGATTAGGATGTTTGATGCCAATACCCTCTCGATGGCTCCTTTGACCAGAAGAGCTAAGTCTTCATGATGAGATGGTCTGCCATCAGCCGGTTGAAAATGGGTGGCATGGGTGGAGTGTTTTCTAGGAAGGGGATGGAGTACCATTCCGGCATATTTGCAAAACCACCTTGTCTGACAGTACAGACTGCCAGTGGTACATGTGATGGTGAATCCTGCCCCCGACAGGGTGCCTGTGTTGGTATGAGGGTAAAATTAAATGGTTGTGAAGCGGCGGCTGCCAGGGGAGTGGTGGACTGGCCCGTCCTATGGATGTTGTTCTAGTGGGATCTGTGGGTTGGTAGCCCCTCCTGTAGCCAGGCAAGGGATTAAAAGGCAGATTGGGGTTAGTGAGGGGCCATGGATAGGCCCACTGAGGTGGCCATAGCTCTGCTGCCCTTAAAGCACTCCAGCACGGAGTCTGCCTTCTCCTCAAAAAGGAGAGAGCCATTAAAGAGTATGTCCATGAGCACAGCTTGGATATTCTCTAAACAAGCAAGTGGTTCTCAGCCAGACATGGTGCCTAAGGGTTCCAATGACGCAATCGCTCTGCCCAGTGAATCAGTTACATCCAGTCCACATATGATGGTATCACTGAGTCGCTGTCATCTGCAGTTGCTTGTGACAATATGGCTCAGGCACCCTCCAATACCACAGACAGCACTTGCGCAACCTAATCCCACACTGTGTGGGTGTATTGACCCAAAAGACTTGTGGTGTTCACCGAGTGCAGTGCTAGGCTGAAGACGAAGAGAACATCCTCTTAACAAAGGTGTCCAGCTTTTTAGATTCCCTATTCAGTGAAGTGATAGGGAATGCACCAGGGTTAATCCTGGAAGTGAAGGTTTAGACCACCATACTCTCTCGTGGGGTGCTAGGTGAGGAAACTGGGGTCCCCAGGAGCAGGGGAGATGGCAGCAAGCTATTGTCCTGTACACAGGAGCCCCTATGCACGGTGTAGGAAAGTAGCATCTTTCTGATATGGTTACCCCCCACTTTTTGCCTGGTGTCAGTATGTTTTGACTGTAGCACAATGGGATCCTGCTAACCAGGGCCCCAGTGTCTGTGCTCTCTCCTCTAAATTTGGCTGCAAGTTAAATTTTACACCCTCAATAGGCATATTGGTGCACCCATTTTAGTCCTTAGTATATGGTACTTAGGTACCCAGGGCATTGGTACACCAGGGGTCTCCCATGAGCTGCGGCATGTATTATGCCATCCATGGAAGCCCATGCAAGCTGTGTCTGCAGGCCAGCCATTGGAGCCTGAGTGAAATGGTGCATGCACCTTTAACTTAAGATTATAAGGCTTGCCTTATATCTCGGTCATTGCACTTGGACACTGTAAGCCACCCCTCTGGTAAGCCGTTCAGCCCAAGGGCAGGGTGCATGTCCCTAAGTGTGAGGGTACCCCTGCATGAGCAGGGTACCTCTACAAACACCAGACTCTACTCTCCGGGCTTTGTAAGTGCAGGGAAGCCATCTTACATTATCTAGTGGACACTGGTCAACACAAGTGGTCTAACTACATAATGGCTTCTCCGAAGCTAGACATGAATGGTATCAAACATGTTGGAATCATGCAACTACACCGATGCCAGTGCTAGCTGCATGATCCCATGTACTCTGGGGGTTCCTCAGAGGATCCCCCAGTTCTGCATGTGCAGCCTTACGCGGTCTGGCTGCCAGCACACCCTGCTGCCAACTCTAGACACTGTTCAAACAGGTGAAGGCAGAACAAAGGATTTCCTGCAAGGGAGTGGTGTGACCACCTTTCCCTTTGAGGTAGGTGTCTGTAGGCAGGGGTGAGGGGTGGCCTCTGAGCACCACCAGACTACTTTGAAGGGCACATTGGGTGCTCTCCTTGCATAATCCAGTTTGCACCAGTTCAGCAACCCCCAGTTCCTGCTCTGGTACGAAACCACACAAAGGACATGGGAGTGACCACCCCCGTGTCCAGCTCCTCCCATGGGGAGGTGCATAGAGCTCTTCCAAATGGCCGGTTGATTCTGTCATCTTGGAAACAAAGTAGGCAGATGCCTCTGGGAGCATCTGACTGGTTAGGCCAGGTAGGTAGATGACATCCCTGACACCCTCTGATAGATGGGTCACTGCAAAGAGTGACAAACCCCCTTTTGGGATTGCTTGAGGGCTCCACCAAGGGTGTTTCTTCAGGTTCATTGAGGAAATACTCCTAGCATCCGGAACAGCTGATGGTCTTCTTTGGAAATGAAACAAGACTGTATCCAGTTGGGAGGGATTCCTCTGGAACATTGTTTCTCCAGCTCCTGCAAGATTTCTGCAACATCCGTGACTGTGCATCCTCCAGGGTCACAAGAACTCTCTTTGCATCCAAGAAGCAAGAAGGAATCTCCCTGGGAGTAAAGGAGTCACTCCCCTGCATCTCCAGGCACCTGAAGACAACGACGACCGGCTGGTGGATCTTTTTGTCCTACGGACATCAAAAGGCTCTGCAAAACTGGTGGTGGTTCTGTGGTCTTCTTCGGGTCCTTTTTGTCTTTTGATCCACTTGAGAGACTGTGGAACCCTGCTGCAGCCACTAGAACGGAATCCCTGTGCACCGTGACTGTTGTTCTTGCCAAGGCTGGTTTGCTTTTCCTCCAAGGAGATCTTCAGGCTCCAGGAAGCCCCAGTCTCCAGCACCCTACAATTACAAGATCAGCTTCCACTCTGCAGCTCTTGCGGCATGGTACTTCCTGCGACTCCCAGTGCCTGCTGATAGTGGGTAACTTGTGGGTGCTCCATTGACTCCGGCATACTTTCCTACCTGCTGAAGGCCTGCCCTGACTCTCTTTCAAGAGTCTAGTCATTAGGACCTTGCTGGTCCTCAAAACCTACAACTTACCCCTTCAGCTATTTACATTTGCCAAGCCTTGTTGGTGACCCTGCTGGTCACTGATCCACCTGCACTCCACCAACCAGTGTGGTACAGCTCATAGATGACTCCAAGGATCATCTGCATCCCACAGGACTCCGCAGCTGGACCTCTCCTTCACCAGGCTTCAGAAACGTCACCTCCAAGAGGGTGAGCATTGCCTACCTGCATTGCCTGGACATCTCCAAGTGGTCTGGATGTTGCCCCCTTTCTTCTTCAGGTTCCTCTCGTCAGAAACCCACCTTTGGGTTCCACCAACCTAGTCCACGGGTCACAGCAGCAGCTGAAAAACGAAGGATTCCATTGACTCCAATGTGGATTTCTGACGCCACTTCACCCCTATGCACCTGGGTTCCCTAGTGTAAGTACTCAGGTCTTCTTGGTATATACGGGGGGCTCTCAACAACCTTCTTTGTGCCAACTGGCTTCCTCGTGGTCCACTGGGAAGGGTCCTGAATCCATAAAAGTCTAACCATGACAGTCCTGTGTTAGCCTATTGGACAGCCGTCTCAATAACAACTCTGCATTCAGGTTCCTGTGGGATTACAGTTACTTGCCTTTGGTATATTCTTACTCCCCCAGCCCCTGGGATCCTAACACACTTACCTTGGTTGGGAACCTCCATTCTTATACCGGTTTATACCACTTTCTATATTGTGTGCCCTTCACCATAGTATGTATTCCTATGCTATTTCAGATTGTTTCTAAGTGTGTATTTTGTGTGTAGATATCTCCAAATGGAGATATTCCAATGTTAGTATAGTCTTTAGTGTTGTAATAAAGAAACCTTTATTTTTGCAACCCCTGGTGTGGTTCTTTCTTGTGTACAGTTACTGACTGACTATTGTGGTATTGCAAGTGTGTTACACTCCTCCTAGATAAGCTTTAGCTGCTCACCACAGCTACCCCTATAGAGCTCTTTCTATCTGGACACCTAAACACTATCACTAAGGGTTGCCTGGACTCAGTATAGGGTGCCAAACCATAGGTGTACACCATAAACTGAGCCAGCCCCCTACACAGGGCTTGAATTAGGCCCCCCAACAGGGCACCTTTAAAGGCTTCATTAAATGGAAGTAAGGATTCGGAAGGGCATATTGAAGTATCACTGTCAAGACGTTCATCTTTACTGCCACTGAGGACAACTGATGCTCCAAGACCTCAGCTGCTCTCCGCATCACCATTACAAATGAGGCACTGTCCTCCATGGCCACACTAGTGGTAGAGACCAAGCCAGAGTCTCATCAGGAGTCCAAAACCACAGGCATCCTCTTGTTCCTCATACCTACTGTCCTTAGTGTCAACTGGGAGATTCTAGTAACCATAAGGACTCTAAAACACCTCCTAATCATCACCTTCTCCAGGCCTGTTGAATGAAAAAGGCACTGGTTCCAATTCAGAGAGCAAGGTAGCAGTTGGCGCCGGAGTCGGACGACGCTGTCCTGGCTCCATGCCAGAGCCGGGTAGGAAAATGGGGCCTGTGCCGCCATGGGACCTCAGTGGCACAGTGAACGGCATCAGTGGAGTTGGTGCCAAAGAAGGTTGCATTCTCACGAGCAGAGCCATTACGGATCCAGCACTCGATCCAAGGGCCTGACAGGCACTGAAGGAGGACCCACCAGCAGAAATCCGTTAGGAGCCATTCCCGAAACCATGAGGGACCTGAAAGAGATCCAGAGGGATCAGGTCACCCAAATATATCAGAGACATAGCCTCAAACTACTTGAGTTTGGCGGGGTTGCTCTGGCTCCAGGAAACTCGGGAAGGCACAAAGTCGACCATGGCACAGGCTCCACGGTAGAGCGAGACCTAAAGTGCTGATGCTACCGCAGATAACTTGGAACGCTTTGACTTCTTAGACTTCTTGCGCTTGTGGGAATTACTAAATGACTTGAAGAGTAACAACCACCATTGGAAGGCACTCCGCAAGCGGTCTCTGGACCTTTCTTGCAACCGAGATCATAAGTGTCACATGTCTGTCTGATGTTGAGCAGTGACAAGCTCCAGAGAACACTAACTCAACATCTTCATGAAGTGGCAGCCTTCACAGGTCTTTGATTAATTATCCAGCTCCAAGCACCAAAGGCACACCAGATGAGGGTCTGTCACAGATATCTACTTGTGACAGGCACCAGATGGGTTAAAGCCTGCTGGCTTCTTATGGGACATCTCTAACACACCAGGAAATTAAAATAAAAAATACAAAATCACATCAAGAAAAAGTTAGTAAAAAAAATAACTGGGGGTACCTCTCTCCGGATCAGTGCTGAACGATGTGGAAAGAACCCACATCAGCGTGCTGGGTTGGCACCTATATAGGCGGCGCACTTCACTTTTGGCACACACACACACACACACAGGATCTAATCTAATTACTGATATGTAAATTTGATACATCTTAAACCTATAAATTACCTTATTCTTTAAGATGTCCAGACGTTGGGGTGGAATGAGCAGTTTTAGACAACCTAATGCACTTGTTTACCCCCTAGACTTTTCCCCATTTCCATGAGTAAAGGAAAAACACAAAATTAATTTTAACCACTTGCATGGCTTTTGGAACACCTTGGAACTGCTCTGCAAGAAAGCAGTTTCTAAAAAAAGGGAACTGGTAAGGGTATGATTGTGCCACTAACAATCAAATATAAACTGAAAAACTACAGACACGGTCTGGCAGCAAGGCTATTTTATAAAAATGTTTCAGCAAAGGAAATAGGGACAAGTAATGTTAGAAAGCAGACTATGGCCCTCATTACAACTTTGTCGGGCGGCGCAACCGCCTGCGGAACAGTCTGAGGACCCGATTATGTCTTTGGTGGGCTGCGTGCAGCCCACCAAAGCTGTGGAGGAGAAGCCGCTGTCAGGCTCCTGGCCTCTCCCCCACCCTATTTGAATGTCCCCACCATGCTGGTGGTGGGAACATCCACAGATGCATTGGTCCCTGCTCCTCATGGAGCCGAGGCCAATGCAGCCGAACACAGGCGGCTGTGCAGCATCCACTAAAAGCGCACCGTCTACAAATGCAGACAGTGCACATTCTGTGGGTTCTGCATGGGGGACCCTGAACTGTCCAGTGCAGGCCCCCCCCCCCGAGTGGTCCCTTTTTTTATTTTCTGCCAGCCCTTCCATGACGGTAAGGCAGCCACAGAAAGGCTAGCAGAAAAACATTTCCTAATCAGCATGGCTGACAGTCCGACCGTCAGCATTGTAAACTGACGGTCGCACCGTCAGCCCAGAGGCGGTCCAGCCTCCAATGTGGCCCTGGCGGTCCTATTCAGCCCCCGAGTGTTTGTCTGTGATTTTGGAACTCTATTTCCCAACAATGCATTTGTCAATGGGATGTACGGAGAGTTGAGTGTAGTTGAGATTACTTGGGGGGGTGGAGTTCCCCAGAAGACCTCATTTTTTTAACCAGTTATTTTAATTTATTCTTTTAGTGAATTGTTTTAGTTTATTGTTTGCTCCAATACCCATTCTCCTTGTGTGTAGATCTTTCCAGTAGGTGGAAGGGTGGTTGTGAGGGAAGGTTTAGTCCATACTACCCCAGTAACAGGTAGGTCACGGCCCTCGTTGGATGGTGACCGTTCAGCTACACGTTCAGAGCTTATCTGACAGAAATTCACTGACAGGGACGCTCGAGTTAGGAAACAGAATTTTTTTTTAAACTTAGAAAATCACTGAAAACTATATTATGTTATAGTTAGGTTCAAATTTTACATGCACAAAACCACGAAATTCAACAATTATAGTTCTACAACTCTCAAGAAACTGTAACACACTGCCTAAGGTAACTATAACTGGCACCCTCACTATGCACTGCTATTTACCCCATGTATTACATCAATAAAAACATCTTCTATAACATCATCTATAAAATTATTTATAATATCACTACAACATATGCAATAAAATTATTGATAAGAAAACTGTGCATGACGGTTAGTTCAGTTCACAAAAACACATTTGTAGTGTCAGGAGTATGGAACTTGTCTCAGGTCAAACCTTATAATGTCCCCGGGTCACTTGCCAAAGATGAGATAACGCAGATGCTACCTGTACAAAGACCTCTATCAAGGTTATCTGCATCAAACTGCGGTTCTGGCCTCCACCCCTTCAATCATCAGCGTCTCACTCCATTCTGTTAACTCTTAAGTTCTCAACTCTCAACTGCCTTCCATTCGCCCTCACCTCAGCACTAACATTTCAATTATGACATTTAATGAATTTTGTTCTGCTGCTTGAAACAATTGTGGTAGCTGATAAATCATTCGATGCTAAATACATAAGTAGGTTATCTTGGACAATGTAAAATATGGAAAGGAACCAAGGTTGAGGTGCAGGACAATTAAGCTGGAAGAGTGATTCATGGGCCGGCTCCCTGAGAAGTCTCCAATGGAGCAACAGCTGGTACAGCTGCTTCAACTTTTATCCCACTCAATATGCTATTTGTGGTCCACCCCTTGTGCAAACTTATGAGGCAAAATAGTGGACATTGGGCGTATAAGGAGATGCAAATGACAATGGTGCACCCATTGTCCTTGACTGCAGACATCCAAAAGTCTTTTGTGGAGCAGGGGAGAATGTGCAGGAGGGAGAAGCTGAACCAGAGAAACCCTGACTAATGATACATGAGTGGTGGGGGATTGAAGGACTTTGGCCCAGGCGTACCTTTCTCAGAAGGAGTTGGGCACTCTGCTGTTTGACAAAAGTGATGCCCTGAATGGGAAGGGTGAAGCAGAGGGCCAGGTATGAAAGCAAGACAAGAAGGAATTTTTAATCTCCATCATCATAAAGAGCAGGGGGCATCTGATGAGTGGTCCGGTGACTTAGTGGGTGAGGAAATAGAGAGGGGTTAAAGAGAAATTTTGGTGGTTTTTTGAGACATCTCTGAACAACTATGCAAGGTGAAAAATGCATTCTCTACAGTGAAGATAAGACTTGAGATCACAGGTGCAGAAGCATCTGTGGGTAGTGGAGACACTGGTAAATGTGACAGAGGTTTGTGGCTTTTAAGACATTCAGCAAAGTCCAAATCGAGGTTTCTTTCAGCTGCAGGGTGGGTTTTATATACTACAAGGGGGGGGCTATGATTTTGTCTCTTTTAGAAATTTCCCCAACTTGATCTGATGGTAAAATACAGTGGTGGTCATTGATCGTGGTGCACCTGGACCCTGGAATGCTTCAGTGACATTAGGATGTAGAAGCACTACTGGCTTCCTGCCTGAAAGGAGACCTCAGACACGGCTCACAATGATATATTGCCACTGTGACCCTGGCCAATAAAACCACGTGAGATCCTATACTGAACAGGGCTGCTATTTTGAAGGGTGACCTGAAGCTGTGACTGGAACAATTTGATTCCTACCCAAGACCCAGACCAGCTCCAGGAACTGCTGAGAATGTTTACATCTTTGAAGGTGTGTCATTTGATATAAAGCCCTGCTTGACTACAAGTGGTAAACAGGGGCAACCAAAATGTCATTAAGCACTGTGATGTGGTTAAATCGTAACTAAACACTCTCTCTAGTATGTTATAAAGGGACATGAACTTTTACTCTTGTACAATAAAGGCATTTGAATTAAAGGTTTCTCTGCATGAATGCCTCCGACTGCAGTGTTCAAATGTTGCATAGGTTTTAGGTTGGTTAGTATCCGCAAGAGGATATTCTTTTTAGAATTGTGTTGCTTCCTTCCTCTCAGAGCTCTTCACTATCCTTTTCACATTTAACACTTCTTCCCTCTACCTTCCTATTGTTCTACAGAAGACACTACTCGTATGTGTTTTCCCCTATAAGTGGAGTGATATTAAAAGGAAACAGCTGAGTGGATGGTTTTCTGGTTTTAGATCACATTGGAATAACGAATGAATGGAAAATGTATAGGACGTAGAAGTTGCCCTAAATAGGGTGCCCTGGCGCTCTGGCTGCAAAATCGTAGAAAACAAACAAAAAAATGACAGTAAATTAGGGGGAATGTGGATAGGTTTTTAATAATTTCCTAATGACCAAATGTGAAATAATTTGGCAAACCTTTAGCTGGAATTTGAATACAGGTCTTAGCTTTGAGGTAGCTGAAAGGAGTCTTTTATTCTACTACCATTTACTTTTTGTCAGCAGCTTCTGGGTTGTATCTGTATCTTTTAAATGGCATAAAGTTTGAACAAAAATGGTTTGAAGAGACATCACATGCAAAGCATCCATTTGATAAATATAAAGAAAAATAGACATACATAAGCCATTGAAATTCTAATATATGTATGTCCGATGTTACAGAATCAATATAAAAAAAACTTAAATGCAGAAAAGAAATATAGAACTTCTGGGCAGCCGTGAGTGCCCAGTCGCCAGGTTGCTGTCCCATGAGCTGTGCAATGCCTCCAGACATCTCTGACCCGGACCCTCGTCTGAGCTCCACTTTACACTGCTTACACTTTTGTTAACTTACTCCCTCAGCCATCTCTCACCTTTAAAAGGAACTCAGGATCCCAATGCACAACTTCTTTACATATTTCTTCTAGTGCCTTGCGTGTGGGATCCGAAGAGCTGCTGAAGTTAGGCCCATCCACCAGTGAGCAGCAAACAGCATTAATCAATTTCATCTGGGTAAGAGAAAGAACAGGTTATTTCCCCTGCATCCGATCAGGGTAAATGCTCATATTTTGATTCTTGAATTGACACTGGTAAGTTGTTTTTCTATCATGAATCATCCCCCAAATACTTCTCTGCCACTGGGGAGGATCTCTGATAGAGGAGGTGTATTCTTATAATGGAAATCAGGTAACAGCATCCACAGTTAAGAGCTAACGCTCTAATTTAGTAATCTCTCCTTCTGCAACACTAACATGATTAATATGCATGCAATACCAGCGAGTCACCGAAGATGGGAATTATAATTAAATTTATGCTAACAGATTTATAAAGAATATATACACCATATGACAATTTTTTGCCCTTTAACAAGCTAAACAGGGTGCCAAGTATTTGGGGTAATACAAAAGCTTTAGGATATTTGTACTTTTGCAGCTAGTTACATGTTATTTTGTATGTATGTTCTATAAAAAACAATGCCAAAATGGAAAGGAGTGCCTTTCAGAACTACACCCGAATACAGTATGAGAAAATAAAACAGCGCGAAGCAAAATGAGCTGGAAAAATACAGATACATGCAAGTAACCGAAGGCAGCAAGAGGTGTGTGAATATATACAAGAGAATATGTTGGCCATTGGAAAAAATAGCAAACGGAACTTTATAGAGGTAGCAGGAGGAGTTGTTTAAAGTCCCTGTTTGTTTAGATGTAAATGATCGGACTAACGGATAAGCTACACTGTTTCAAAAGGAGGAAGAAAGGTCTCAGTATGAAACCATTTTTTAAAATTGAGTCCTACATTCTACGGGGAGAGTAATACGCAACTCTACAGATAACAATTCCTCTACAGTTAGTGAGAGGAAAATGTACGTGTTTAGCAGGTGACTGGGGTGATAAAGGAAAGTTCATACCAAGGGGTAGTCAAAACTCAAACCTCTCTGTAGTTTCTGGAAGTAGTGCCAAACCTTTAATAAACTGGATAAAGCGTCTTGCCAACAGTAACCTTCACTAGCTTTGGCAAATTAATAAAAGTGTACTTTTCACACACCATTGGCAGTACCTTAGGAACAAACAGTTTTATTGAAAATGTCTTACTCAAAATAGACACGGAGGCAAACCATTTAACTTGTTGAAAATTAAAATACGTAGACTATTTGCTACATTGACACCCAACTCTAGGCTACTGATATGCATTCTACATGGGGCATCCAGGAGCTAATGAGAGGCAGAGATTTATGAATCATATAGACACTCTAAAAGCACCATCCAAGAGGATAAGCTATTCAAAGACTACAGCAAATAAAGTCTGAATTAACTTTAGTTGAAACCCATATTCCATCTTATTTCTTCAACGAATGTATACTGGAGGTTGATGTTGGATTGTCCGCCACTAATCACAGCAACTTGTAAAAGGTCAGATGAGAGGTGAGTACGCCTTAGCCAAATGCAGCACACTTTCTTGCAAAGCCACTTATACATTCATCCACGCTGTGTCCTATGTAATGCGTTCTGTGCAAAACTTGGTTTATACCAACTTTTTGCACAACAAAATTGAGAATAACTGATGAATTGTATGTTATGATGCATTTTACTGAATTCGGATGCCACACACAAGGAGTTTTGGAATTTGAACAGACAGTATGGAATCAGAGAGAGGCTAAGATGGGCTTCACGTTTATTTTATAGATGATATCAAGTTAGTTTTGCGTTGCACTGAGCAAAATTAATCAAATAAATGTATGTTAGTTGTTTTAATTTATCAATTCTGACAACTCTACTAATGCGATGTGTTTATAATTCTGGTTTTATGACTATTTCTATTATTTTGTATGAATTTAAGAACTATGTTGGAATTCTGATGATGTTTTCAATTGAATCATGTTGTAAACTAAAACGGTAGTTAACTAAATCCCTGACAAGTAGGTCCTAATGCTCAATGCGGAGCATGCTCACCCTGCCCATCCAGAGTATTATTACCGATTCTCTGGCAGGTCCCTGAAAGAACAGTGAAACAAAGCTTGCCATCAAATGCTCAACACAGGCCTTAGTTTGCACTAAAACATGTTGGCCAGTTTCAACAGTCAGCTGCTTCAGCTTTTGAGGAAGGCAGGATGATGGGATCAACTCCATCAGAGTAGCGCTATACTGGAAATGCCCTCACTGCCTCTTGGTTTTGATCAGAGCTGCCATCTTGTGATAAATGTCCCATATGCTATATTTCTAGGCATATACCAACTCTCATTTCACACAAAGTATTATTGTCAACCACATTCTCTCAGTGTGCAGCATGCTGGCCAAACAGCTGTGGTCACCAAGTTAAAGGCTTACTAGTAAATCACACTTGGTCAAAACAAATCTCTCACAACCCATGTCACATTCACATACATCTCCTAGTTATGAACAGGTAGGCAGGTAGCTCACATAGAATCTGCTACATTCACGTCAGTCATTCTATTCTCACAGCGAAATAAATGAAACACACGGCTCTCACCACATAAGGACAGCAGCAGCCAACAAAGCTAAAAGGGAAGTGGCATACCTTAATCATATTCACACTTTTAACAGGATCTGAATCGCAATGTGAAAACTCCTGGAGACTGGTTAATGGTGGCAGGGACTCCATCTCCTCCTCATCTACTGCCGGAAGGCAGTACTCAGGCATTGAGGTGCACACATCTGGCATATCTTCAGCATCCTGAAGTAAGATAAACACACCAAAATGAGTCTCACCTATGGAGACAAGTTCAATGCAAACAACTAAAAACAACAAAATGGTTTCAGCCGAGTTACTAAATCACTGTCTTATGCTCTTGAGAGAGCGTAGTTTTAATATCATATATTATAGACGTGAAATGCTTACATTTGACTAAAACATTCTTAGAATATATTAAATAAAGGTATAAGTTTTGCTCATATATGAACGTTAATGCTAAAATAAATAATAATCTTCAGTTATATGTAGTATTATGAGTTGAACTGCATTCATTAAAATCGTGTGTCTTAAGTTAGCATGAGTCGCGAACTAGCTGTGTAACTCTCATTTAAAATCTATTTTCCTGCTTTTCCTGTATGCGGACTCGCAAAAGAACTATTACCCAGCTATTGTTCTCTTCTGTATTAAATAGTAACATGAACAGAACTTCTCATCCGCATTCTAGTAGCTTTTAGTATAAAGATATGTGCTTCGAAACAGAAATGGACACTCTCAAGGACGATGAGACGAGGGGAGAAGAACTCCTGACCCGAGACGTGTGCCAAGATGGTGAAGTAACCCCGGCCGAACCACCTACGAAAATGCTGATTATAAAGACCAATTGGAAGATGAGAAAATATCTTAGAATGACAAATGCATTACTTAATGAATAATTTGATTGGTTACCAATGATGGGGTGTAGTTATTAACCAATAGAATTTTGGGGGAATGGGTTAAGAAAAGGGGATAAAAACTCACGACACGGAGGACGAAGTTCAGTTAGGAAGGGATGACATCGATTGCATCCAGAAACTCTGTCACTCTATTTGGTGATTTGAGACTTAGACAAAATATTACAGTCCATAGACTGCCCTATTACACTGTCCTCCATATGAGGAGAGTGACCCATGATTCTCTTTAGATAGATTGACGGTGAACCAACTAATGTCCTGAAGACGAAGACTGATCCTGCATGCTGACTTAGCTTGAGGAGGGTAAATATTATTGCTAACAGAATCTCTATGCTTTTTCTTTCTAGGTACCAACTGCTGTATGTTTAATTAAGTATCTTAGTTAGATGTTTTTCTAAATTGATGTTCTAAATTGTTTCGCATGAAGCCCAACATGCTAATGCTAATTTGAGGTTAGAAGAGGTATCCGATTGACTGACGAAACTGACGTGACTGACATGAAGCTATGCTGAACTGATATTCTGATGTTTATCATGCACTATGGTTTAATCTCTGCTGTTATATCTATCCTATGATTCTGATTATCGCATTCTTGAAAGTTTATTATAATTGCCACTCTGTGATTATGGTTTTATGCTTCTTGGTTTTGAGATTAATACGTTTAATATTAGATTGTAATCAATAGGGAATAAAATCACAAACTCTTCTTTAAGGTGTGATTATTTGAGTCAGAAGCAAATTAATGCGCCGATATTTCATTAATGATTATTAAAAGGAAATTTTGATGTTTGATAATCTCGTTTTACGGAGACCTACCACTGGGTCAAAAGATTCATCGACCTAAAACGAGTCCTGATGTGTATAAATTAGCATAGACGGACGCGTTAACAGTTTTGGTAGCAGAGTTCGGGTTTGGCCCTTGGGGGCCCTAGGACAGAGTTTTTGTGGTTAAATTTGTTTTTTATAATGATGAAATTTGGCAAAATGATGAGTGGCTAGGTACACCATAGGCTCTCCTGGGATCTCGGAGCCTGCCTAAGATGAGTTGGGAATGTTCTTGGCGCCATGGTATGTGTGGTTAGGGTTTTGCGCTTGCTCAAAAGCTTATGCAACTTGCAGGAGATTGTGAAGATTGTGTGTTTAGGCCAAAGATAAGTGTCGTTTAGCAGGAGTGGGCGTACTCCACAGTATGAGAGTAGGGAAGTCGGCGTACTTCACGTGAATGCAGCGCTTATTGTTTAAAAATTATCCACGTGGTTGGTCAAGGTACGGACCTGTTGAGGTCTAAGACTCCGGAGTAGGATGAAAAATATGGTTTATGTTGTAATCTGCGTGGTTTAATAGGTCAATCGGGTGTGGTTGACAAGTCAAGTTTGAGTCACAACGTATGTATGAAACCTTCGATGGAGATTTGACAAGCTCTAAAGTGCACTAGAGGGAGTCATTGACAAGTCGAGAGTAGGATTTGCGGGTCGAATTCTGCTTGCGTATGTGGGATCTGAGAAGGAGAGAGTAGCGGCCGAGGCTTCAAGTGAAATCTCTGTAAAGTTCTGAAGCAAATGCGTTATCCTTCCTGTAGTAAATCAGCAGATTTGTATTGTCATTTAAGGTGTCTGCAATAAATTGCATTAGTTTGTGTGGGATATGAGAAGTTAGTGAGGTGTGGATAAGCCGCAAGACTTTGTCAGCTGCAGTGTGTATGAGTGTGACGTCAGGGGTGCCGCGCTGGGATAGGTCAGATGTTGAGAGGGGTCGCGCACGGATTGGCTGCCGTCCGTGAGAGGCAATAGGGTGAGCAAAGGGCAGGTGAAGAGTGTCCTGGGAACTAAGCTGTTCCTGATTAAATTTAAATTTAAAATGAACTTTGTTAAGGCATTCAAAAGCGCTTTGAGGGGAGATGTATACATCGTTGCAACAGATGGGGAACCTACACCGCCCGAAGGTACTCCAGCTTATACTGTTATGGAGGAAAAGGGTGTTGCACCGTGTTTGTGGTTAAAACAATGGCGCAAGTTGACAGAAAAAGAAGGGTGTCTAGCGTTTACGGAACATGGGACGTTTAATCAAAGAGTTTTAGAAAACCTGAGGTGGATGCTAAGTACACAAAAACCACCCCCGAGACCAGCCCAATATGAGGCACTAGCGATCTGGGATTTAATGGCTCTTAAACACAGGCAGGAAAGGTTTCACAGGAGATTGACAAGAGCAGAAAAATCATATGCAGAAGCAAGATGGGACAACAAGAATAAGATGTGGAGACGGGGAATTGTAGATGGGTTAAAGCTGTTTCCAGCGTTAACACAGGGAGAAGAGACACAGGGAAAGAAAGCTACTTGCAAAACTAACAGAGATTCGGACAAAGTTAAGGAACAAAAAAGGTCCTGGGAAGAAGAGGACGATTCAGAGGATTAGGAGTTTATGGATAGATTACTACATGACAGACCACCACCTTATGCGGTGAGTGATAATGTTCCGAGCACTAGCTTGGATCCTGGGAACCAGACACAAGAAAAGGGAGTCACTGATACGGTACAGACTAGTGATACAGCTTCGATACAGAATGGTGACAGTGTACCTACTGCTCCAGACATACCGAAACAGTTGCAACCTCCACCGCAGATAAGAAGAATTTATCCTGATGTTCCAGTGCTTGAGACTACTACGAACTTAGTGGTGCCGCCAGACCTGATATATACAAAACCAAGATTGGTTCAGATTGAGTCAACCCCACAGTTAGTGTCACAACCACCACAACTGATACCGGGGTATAACCCAGTAGCGGGTCCTTTAAAGGAACCTGCACCAGGATTATTAGAGCAGACCTATGGTGTTGAAGCTCCCAGAAGCCTGGGATCAGGTCAGACCCCTGCCGCAATATCACTACCTATCACTGTTGGTCCCCCAGTACCATTATATGCCCAAGAAAGAACAAAGACATGTGAACAGGGAGTTGTGGCCAATGAAATTATAAGAGGAGGGTCTATTAGAACTCCACAAACAATGGCCCAGGGAGGACATGTTTTCAAGCAATCAAGACCTTTAATGGACCGGAGTCCAATAGGGGCACCTCTTGAGGCAATGCGACAAGCAGGGTTGGGAGTTTTGACTCCCCAAACTATGAGTACAAATACCTCATACCCTCCAATGATACATACAGGGAACATTTCACTGCAGGGTTTTACAGTGCAGCAGTTAAATGAGTGGTTAGAGAAAACCTGTTCATCACAAAAGACTACAGCAACTACGGTAACCGAAGTCAATCCCGAAAAAGAAAAACAAAATGAATACCTGAATCTGGTACGGCTAGGTGCAGAAGCTGCTGAGTTGGTGGAAGGAACCATGGGGGTAAACAGGTTAGAATCTTACACTGAGGCGGAATTGAGATACTTGTGCCCTAAGATTACTAAAGAAGTGGGAAAAATACACCAGAGATTAACAAATTTGGCAGACAGATACAATATCGATATTGGGAACACGAAACATTTGAAACGAAGTTACAGATTAGACTTTGACACAAAAGATTTCGAACACATGAGATCCGCAGGTATGAAGACACACCTGAAAGAATTGCTGCAGAGTGCGCAAATCTGGGGAGCATTAGAAAAGTGGGAAAACAGATGGGCAAAGAAAAAGGATAAAGGGAAGAGGGTTAGTCCAGGATCTATTGAAACGGCGACAGCACCCGATCTGGATTCTGTAAAAATCTTGCCTATGAGAGAAACAGCTGGTGGTGTTTTAGTCCATGTGCCATGGTCCAGGGGAGATATTTTGTCCTTTACAAATGATTACCCGAGGTTGAGAGAGAAACCGATCGAGTGGTATCAGCAGACAGATAGATTCGTGAAGCTTGCAAAATGTCTCTGGGAGGACTTGAATACTTTGTTTGAGATTATTGTTCCACCAGATTTATGGCTTGAGTGCAAAAGAGGGGTGGATTGGCCCACAAAGGAACCGGCAAGGGACAAGGTGACAGGAGCACCTTCTGAAGAGGTGATGAAATATTATCATAAAGTAATTGAGTTTTTGAAACAAAAGGTGTCACCGAAGGTGACCGATTGGCAGAAAATCGACCGGACTTCGCAAGAAGTTAAGGAATCAATACATGCTTATTATGAGAGATTGTTAAAAGCATTTAAACATTACAGTGGTACTGAAACGATCGAGCCGAAAGACATGAATCATCTTGTGTTCAGATTTGTTGAAGGGCTGAGACCAGAGGTTGGTCAGATGATTAAGAATCATTTAATTTGTTGGCAAGCTAAACCGATTGACGAGGTGTTGCAGTGTGCAAAATACTGTAGTGATGAAATTGAGTTAAAGCAGAAAAAGCTAAAGGAAAAGGTGATGGTGATGCAGATAAGAGCTGCACAGGCTGGAATTCAGGGAAATGGTGTTCAACAAATTATGAATCAGCACCCGCAAATGAACGGAGGGTTTCAGGTACAGCCGAGAGGTAGAGGTCGAGGTTTTGTGAATCGAAATTCAGACATGAATAATGTTGTCATGCAAAATGATGGGCAAGTAATGAAGAGGATGTCACCATGTCACGCGTGCGGGGGCATGGGACATTGGAAGCGGGATTGTCCAAATATGGTGCATGATGGTACAGTTCAGCAGAGCATGAATGTTGGGACACAACAGACTCAACGAGGTCCAAGAATGAGACAGCAAAATCAGAATTATCAAAATAATTTGGCACAGATGTCAGGGGTACAACCCATACAGCAAATGCAGACGCCACGTTTCCAAACTGTGTCAGTACAACCAATACAACAGCAGATTCCTATGGTACCTAGACAGCAAATGCAGCTACCTCTAGCCCCGATGGGTCAGCAACAGGTGATGCTTCCTCAGCAGGTCTCAGGTCAGGTGTCGAGTCAAAACAATACTGTACAGCAGTTCCCATTACGAGGTGAAAATGAGACGAATGACGATTGGTCGGATGACAGTTCAGACAGTGAAGAGTGTAGGCTTGCAGCCTCACTAGAAGTAGATCAGAGAGGCCCATATGTAGAAGGGAAGGTAATGGGCTATAAGGTTTCATTTTTGGTTGACACCGGAGCTACACGCTCTACAGTCCGTAGTGTGGAAGTACCAAGGTTACCTTTATCAGGACGCACAATACGAGTGGTTGGTGTGGCTAATCAGTATCTGACCAATCCAATTACCGATCCAGTACAGGTTGAAATTGGAAATTTCCAAGGCCTGCATAGGTTTGTTGTATGCGACTCAAGTCCAGTATCCCTACTGGGAAGGGACTTACTATGTAAAACTAAATGTTCAATTACCTGTTCCAACGATGGAATAGAAGTTCAGACAAACAGTGATGACGAAGGTGAAGAGGACCAGCTTATAGGAGGAGGGGAGATGAGCGAAGATTACCCTCTAATTACCTTATTCCCAGTGTTCACATTAATTGACTTACCTGCTGACCTACAAGGGTCCGTAACAGAAAAAGTGTGGGATTTGACAGGAAAGGAGGTTGGATTGATTAAAGGAATTAAACCAGTCAAGGTGCAGATAAAACCAAATGCCATATTCCCACAAGTACCACAATACCACATGACTCAAGACGTGCTCATTGAGGTGACACAGATAATTGCAGATTTTCTCAGGCAAGGAGTTCTAAAGGAAGTTTTGAGCAGTCCATGCAACTCACCTATTATGGGTTTGAAAAAGCCCTGTGGGAAGATTCGGATTGTGCAGGATTTGAGAAAAATAAATGAAATTGTGATAAAATGCTGCCCTGTAGTTCCTAATCCAGCGGTAATAATGTCCCAGGTTCCTTGTGATGCTGAATGGTTTACCGTAGTAGACCTATCACAGGCATTTTTCTCAATACCACTGCATGAAGAAAGCCAATTTTTGTTCAGTTTTAAGTTCCTAGATAAGGTGTACAGTTGGTGCAGAATCCCTCAAGGGTTTTCCGAATCTCCATCTATCTTTAATCAGATCTTAAAGAAGGATTTGGAACCTCTTGTACTGCCTTTTAATTCAACTCTTGTGCAGTACATTGATGACTTGTTGATTGCATCCAAGACCAGAGACAGTTGCAAATATGATACCATTGCATTGTTGAACCATTTGGGAAGAAACGGGCATAAGGTGTCACCTAAGAAGCTGCAGTACTGTCAGAAAGAAGTAAAATATTTGGGACATTTAATTGAGAAAGGATCCCGAAGAATATCAAAAGAGAGAATAACAGCTGTCATACAAATGAATCCCCCGACAACAAAAAGAGATGTCAGGATGTTTTTGGGAATGGTGGGTTATTGCCGCCAATGGATACCCAATTTTTCAATCATTGCAAAGCCTTTGATAAAATTGACAGGGAAAGATGTCAAAGATGAGCCATATACAATCACTTTGACAAAAGAAGAACTTGAGTCATTTGTGGAGCTGAAGGAATGCATGTGCAGGGCCCCAGTATTAGGGATGCCCGATTATGAAAAACCTTTTCTGTTGTTTTGTCATGAACGTGATTCTTGTTCTTTGTCTGTTTTAACACAGGTCCACGGAGATGCAAATCGCCCTGTAGCATATTTTTCAGCTACTTTGGACCCTGTCGCAGCAGCCCTACCGTGTTGTTTGCGAGCAGTTGCAGCAGTTGGTCAAAGCCTTTCCCAATGTGAGGGCATAGTCATGGGATATCCTCTAACAGTTTTGGTTCCACATTCTGTTGAAATACTGTTGACAAGGACGAAAACACAGCACATGACAAATGCACGACTTACCAAATATGAGACGATTATTTTGGGGTCACCAAATGTCACATTGAAAAGATACACAGTACTGAACCCGGCAACTCTGCTTCCCAATGAAAATACAGAAGTCAAAGAAGGGGAAGAATTTGAGCATGATTGTCTTGAGGTAACTGACCTCTGTACCAAACCTCGCCCAGACATACAGGACACCCAATTAAAAGAAAACGATTGCATTATGTTTGTAGATGGGTCCTGTTTAAGGGATTCAACTGGAACATTAAGAGCTGGCTATGCAGTATGTACAATGGCTGGCATAGTCGAAGCCTCCTGGCTTGAAAAAGTATTTTCAGCACAAGTGGCAGAATTAATAGCTCTTACAAAGGCCTGCCATGCTGCTGTAAATTTGAAAGTTACAATTTATACGGATAGCAGATATAGATTTGGAATTGTACATGATTTTGGTCAGATCTGGTCACAAAGGGGTTTCATGACCTCTTCCGGATCACCTGTGAAAAATGGAGAACAGATAAGAGATTTGTTACATGCGATTCAGTTACCTCTTGAAATTGCCGTGGTAAAATGCAGTGCTCACACCAGATCACAAGACTTTGTGTCAATGGGAAATGATTATGCAGATCAGGTAGCAAGATTTTGTGCATTAAATTGTATCTCATTCAAAGAGCAATGGGAATTGTTACCTCAGCCTGAAAATGACACAACTCTGAATCTAGCACTGTAAGTGGTTGATACTCTAGATGAGTTAAAAACACTACAGAACCGTGCTAACAAGGAAGAAAAACGCTCCTGGCAGAGAATGCAATGTACACAGAGAGCAGATGATATATGGGTCTCAGATGATGAAAAATTAGTCTTACCTAATAGTCTACTGTCACAATTCGCCCGATTATATCATGGGCAAGCACATTTAGGAAGAGACGGCATGATCAGATCTTTCAAAGTTGATTGGTTTAATCCAAAATTCAGACATGCTGCAGAAATCATTTGTCACAGGTGCATCATCTGTCAACAGATGAATGCTGGAAAAGGAACAGTGGTAAATTTGAGCCACATTGGAAGAGCTGGAGGTCCATTTAATAAAATACAAATGGATTTCATTGAGATGCCTGTTTGTGGAGGATTGAAGTACGTGTTGGTGATTATGTGTGTTTTCAGCCATTGGATCGAGGCATACCCTACACGTAGAAATGACAGTCTCACAGTTGCAAAACTATTACTGAGGGAATTAATACCACGATTCGGGTTCACGGTTTCTATAGAATCAGATAGGGGAAGACACTTCGACAATGAGGTGATCAAGCTTCTGTGTGCAGCACTCAACATCGTGCAGAAGTTACACTGTAGCTATCGCCCTGAAGCATCAGGACTAGTTGAACAGATGAATGGTACCTTAAAATCAAGAATAGCGAAAATGTGTGCAGCAACGAACATGAAGTGGCCAGATGCATTACCGCTAGTACTGATGTCCATGAGAAACACACCAGATAAGAAAACAGGATTGTCACCCCATGAAATCCTCATGGGTAGAGCAATGAGGTTACCAGCTGTACCTGCCAATGCACTAGTGAATATTACAGATGATATGGTGTTGGATTACTGCAAGAATTTAGCTGACGTGATACGCTCTTTCTCTCACCAGGTAGAAGCTAACACGTTACCACCAATCGGCGAACCAGGACACTCTCTGCAAGCTGGAGATTGGGTGGTTTTCAAGAAACACGTAAGAAAATCATGTCTTGAGCCGCGTTGGAAAGGGCCATATCAAGTGATATTGACAACCACTACTGCTGTGATATGTGCCGGGGTTCCCAACTGGATACATGCCAGTCACACAAAAAGGGTAACGTGTCCTGTTGAAGAGGAACTTGAAAATTCCGGTACAGCAACTTCAAGAGAAGAAGTCTCAGAGTCAGAGATCAGTCAAGAAAGATCTGAGACTACAGGAGAGCCCGCTGAGAACAGCCGCGTCCCTCACACTATCAGAGAGATCGAGAGAGGTGACGGAGTGCCAATCTCAGTGGAGGCAACAGGAGAACAAAGACACGGAGAGGTTCTCCCACAAGCAGACGAATACAATTCAGAACCTGAATACAGTATTGAACCAGAAGGAGAGCGAGACGGAGTAGCGACAAACACAGATCAGAACGAATCAAGCTATTCTGATCGAATTCCAAGCCTGCCGAGAGAAAACACCATATCACGAGAGGAGGGTGCTGTCCAGAGTCCTGAGGGAGATCACCGACACAAGACTCACAAAGGTGATACATGGCCAGAAAGGTCGCCCTTTAGAATAAGAGAATTAACGAACGAGTCAATAATAGAAGAAAGTGATACCTCACAGGTGGATGATCTGAGTGAAGGGGAACAGCAAGGTGAACGAAGATTAAAAAGAAAGAGAATAGCAAATCGAAGGTACACAGGTCCTGAATGGGCATATGCTACAACCTCTGAATGGCAACAAGAATTCTTAGCATTCTGCTTTGATCGAGAAGTGCCAGGCCAATACTACGGTACCTGAAGGAAAACATCAGGAAACTTTGTGGAAAAATATATTAAAAGGAAAGAGACTCTATAAACCTACCGGAAAGAGACAATCAAATCTGGATTTGACATCAAGAAAACCTGATTACGACAAGCTGCTAACCTGAATTGACAAAAAGGGTCCTGGAGTGAAAGAAGACGCTGTAAATACGCATAGAGAGTTTGCCATATTAAGTTGATTGTTGATCTACTATTCTGATTCTATACAAACATGGCTTATAGTAACAAGGGAAGTAAAGTGTGTGGTTGGTTAGGACTTATGATAGGTGTTGTATTCGCAATAATGATTGTGGGAATGCCATGGAGAGAGAGAGAGACTATTAATGCAACTTCAAAACCTGAAACTACCACTACAACTAATAAATTATCACCGTGGGAGAAATTCGAACAAGATACTAAACATCTACATGAGGGAACTAATACAAAGGGGGAACTTTCTACTAATGTCTTCTATCGCTTATTGAATGAGTACGTGGAGACTATGGATACGAAAGATTGTTATGTGTGTACTAAAATTCCTTCATCTGTGCAGGAGGGGGTCACTTATCATAGTCTCCCTCTTACTTATGGGATTAGTTGTAGTTTGTTACTAACGAGATTCTATAATCAAGAGCATGTACAATACTTTTATTCAAATCTAGACGTTGTGTTCTCTTTTGTGCCTGTAATTGAATTCCTAAATAAGCTAGCTAAAGAGCATGACATAAAATTAGTTAGAGGATTCTTTGAGCCAACACTAACATTTGGAACCGCTTACGCACACCGCAACAATTTAACATGCTTACTGTCTCCTGTAGAGAAAAGCTTTTTAGATCACACAGATGATAGACGCAAAGCATTAAAGGAGAAACTAGAAAAAGGCTTAGAAAAGCATACCTATGCAAATGATTACGCCTTCACTGCTATTAAAACACAAGGCAAGTTAGCTATAGATGCACTACACGTAGGTAGGCTATGTATATACAGACCGAAATCTGATAATGACAATTTGTTTGTGGGTACGAGTGAATGCAGGCATGTGTTTTTGTTTCAGAGTAAATGGACCTTCATGTTAAATGGACGAGACCCAGCGATTCCTGGAATCTATTACATCTGTGGGTTAAATGCATATTATCGTCTCCCAAAGGGATGGTATGGGACATGTTATTTGGGAATAGTTTTCCCAAAAATATACCAGATTGATGACTTAAAACAAATACATAAGTCTTCTGAAATACAACATTCAAGACAAAAACGAGAATCAGTGGCTGCTGTCATTGGTGACATATTTGGAGCAATAATCCCATCAGTTGTGGTTATCCTAAATTCTATGAAAATTCAAAAGTTGTCCACTATTGTGGATAACATGCTGACAAACTTTACAGGAGCAATATTATTAATGGATACTGAACTTGCTGCAGAAAGAGCTATGACTCTTCAAAATCGGCTTGCTTTAGACATTCTTTTAGCCAAAAATGGAGGTGTGTGCAAAATGCTTAATGAGCGTCACTGTTGTTCCTACATACCAGATAATAGTAAGAAAATTAGAAACATGCTTACTAACCTGACTAGAGATAGTACAGATTTGAGGGAACTGAAAGAACCTGGAGTTTGGGAAAAATTTGGAAAAGGAATTGTCCGGGTAGGAAACTGGTTTACCAGTATTTGGAATGGTGTTCTTGCAAAAATTATGATGGGCCTACTAATTGTTTTAATTTGTCTACTAGGATTATGGGGAGTGTAAGGAAATGCCTCCTTGGCATGGTTGCCCCCTGACTTTTTGCCTTTGCTGATGCTATGTTTACAATTGAAAGTGTGCTGAGGCCTGCTAACCAGGCCCCAGCACCAGTGTTCTTTCCCTAACCTGTACTTTTGTATCCACAATTGGCAGACCCTGGCATCCAGATAAGTCCCTTGTAACTGGTACTTCTAGTACCAAGGGCCCTGATGCCAAGGAAGGTCTCTAAGGGCTGCAGCATGTCTTATGCCACCCTGGAGACCTCGCACTCAGCACAGACACACTGCTTGCCAGCTTGTGTGTGCTAGTGAGGACAAAACGAGTAAGTCGACATGGCACTCCCCTCAGGGTGCCATGCCAGCCTCTCACTGCCTATGCAGTATAGGTAAGACACCCCTCTAGCAGGCCTTACAGCCCTAAGGCAGGGTGCACTATACCATAGGTGAGGGTACCAGTGCATGAGCATGGTACCCCTACAGTGTCTAAACCAAACCTTAGACATTGTAAGTGCAGGGTAGCCATAAGAGTATATGGTCTGGGAGTCTGTCAAACACGAACTCCACAGCACCATAATGGCTACACTGAAAACTGGGAAGTTTGGTATCAAACTTCTCAGCACAATAAATGCACACTGATGCCAGTGTACATTTTATTGTAAAATACACCCCAGAGGGCACCTTAGAGGTGCCCCCTGAAACTTAACCGACTATCTGTGTAGGCTGACTAGTTTTAGCAGCCTGCCACAAACCGAGACATGTTGCTGGCCCCATGGGGAGAGTGCCTTTGTCACTCTGAGGCCAGTAACAAAGCCTGCACTGGGTGGAGATGCTAACACCTCCCCCAGGCAGGAATTGTCACACCTGGCGGTGAGCCTCAAAGGCTCACCTCCTTTGTGCCAACCCAGCAGGACACTCCAGCTAGTGGAGTTGCCCGCCCCCTCCGGCCAGGCCCCACTTTTGGCGGCAAGGCCGGAGAAAATAATGAGAAAAACAAGGAGGAGTCACTGGCCAGTCAGGACAGCCCCTAAGGTGTCCTGAGCTGAGGTGACTCTGACTTTTAGAAATCCTCCATCTTGCCGATGGAGGATTCCCCCAATAGGGTTAGGATTGTGACCCCCTCCCCTTGGGAGGAGGCACAAAGAGGGTGTACCCACCCTCAGGGCTAGTAGCCATTGGCTACTAACCCCCCAGACCTAAACACGCCCTTAAATTTAGTATTTAAGGGCTACCCTGAACCCTAGAAAATTAGATTCCTGCAACTACAAGAAGAAGGACTGCCCAGCTGAAAACCCCTGCAGCGGAAGACCAGAAGACGACAACTGCCTTGGCTCCAGAAACTCACCGGCCTGTCTCCTGCCTTCCAAAGATCCTGCTCCAGCGACGCCTTCCAAAGGGACCAGCGACCTCGACATCCTCTGAGGACTGCCCCTGCTTCGAAAAGACAAGAAACTCCCGAGGACAGCGGACCTGCTCCAAGAAAAGCTGCAACTTTGTTTCCAGCAGCTTTAAAGAACCCTGCAAGCCCCCCGCAAGAAGCGTGAGACTTGCAACACTGCACCCGGCGACCCCGACTCGGCTGGTGGCGATCCAACACCTCAGGAGGGACCCCAGGACTACTCTGCTACTGTGAGTACCAAAACCTGTCCCCCCTGAGCCCCCACAGCGCCGCCTGCAGAGGGAATCCCGAGGCTTCCCCTGACCGCGACTCCTTGAACCTAAAGTCCCGACGCCTGGGAGAGACCCTGCACCCGCAGCCCCCAGGACCTGAAGGACCGGACTTTCACTGGAGAAGTGACCCCCAGGAGTCCCTCTCCCTTGCCCAAGTGGAGGTTTCCCCGAGGAATCCCCCCCTTGCCTGCCTGCAGCGCTGAAGAGATCCCGAGATCTCTCATAGACTAACATTGCGAATCCGACGCTTGTTTCTACACTGCACCCGGCCGCCCCCGCGCCGCTGAGGGTGAAATTTCTGTGTGGGCTTGTGTCCCCCCCGGTGCCCTACAAAACCCCCCTGGTCTGCCCTCCGAAGACGCGGGTACTTACCTGCAAGCAGACCGGAACCGGGGCACCCCCTTCTCTCCATTCTAGCCTATGTGTTTTGGGCACCACTTTGAACTCTGCACCTGACCGGCCCTGAGCTGCTGGTGTGGTGACTTTGGGGTTGCTCTGAACCCCCAACGGTGGGCTACCTTGGACCAAGAACTAAGCCCTGTAAGTGTCTTACTTACCTGGTAAAACTAACAAAAACTTACCTCCCCCAGGAACTGTGAAAATTGCACTAAGTGTCCACTTTTAAAACAGCTATTTGTCAATAACTTGTAAAGTATACATGCAATTCTTATGATTTGAAGTTCCTAAAGTACTTACCTGCAATACCTTTCGAATGAGATATTACATGTAGAATTTGAACCTGTGGTTCTTAAAATAAACTAAGAAAAGATATTTTTCTATATAAAAACCTATTGGCTGGATTTGTCTCTGAGTGTGTGTACCTCATTTATTGTCTGTGTGTATGTACAACAAATGCTTAACACTACTCCTTGGATAAGCCTACTGCTCGACCACACTACCACAAAATAGAGCATTAGTATTATCTCTTTTTGCCACTATCTTACCTCTAAGGGGAACCCTTGGACTCTGTGCATACTATTCCTTACTTTGAAATAGTGCATACAGAGCCAACTTCCTACATTGGTGGATCAGCGGTGGGGTACAAGACTTTGCATTTGCTGGACTACTCAGCCAATACCTGATCACACGACAAATTCCAAAATTGTCATTAGAAATTCATTTTTGCAATTTGAAATTTTTCTAAATTCTTAAAAGTCCTGCTAGGGCCTTGTGTGTTAAGTCCCTGTTTAGCATTGTCTTTTTAGAGTTTAAAAGTTTGTTAAAAGTTTGAAATTAGATTCTAGAAACAGTTTTAGATTCTTTAAAAAGTATTCCAACTCTTAGCAGAATAATGTCTGATACAGAGATGCAGGTGGTGGAACTCGACACCACCCCTTACCTCCATCTTAAGATGAGGGAGCTAAGGTCTCTCTGTAATATCAAAAAAATAACCATTGGCTCCAGACCTACCAAAATTCAGCTCCAGGAGCTGTTGGCAGAGTTTGAAAAAGCCAACCCCTCTGATGATGACCTCACAGAGGAAGAAATTAGTGACTTGGAGGCCAATGTCCCTCCTCCAGTCCTAAATAGGGAAAACAGGACCCCTCAAGTCCTGTCTCCAACTGTGTTAGTCAGAAATAGTGGGTCCCTCACAGGAGGGTCCCACATTTCTGAAATCACTGAGGATGCTCTCAGTGAAGATGACCTCCTGTTAGCCAGGATGGCCAAAAGATTGGCTTTAGAGAGACAGCTCCTAGCCATAGAAAGGGAAAGACAAGAGATGGGCCTAGGACCCATCAATGGTGGCAGCAATATAAATAGGGTCAGAGATTCTCCTGACATGTTAAAAATCCCCAAAGGGATTGTGACAAAATTTGAAGATGGTGATGACATCACTAAATGGTTCACAGCTTTTGAGAGGGCTTGTGTAACCAGAAAAGTGAACAGATCTCACTGGGGTGCTCTCCTTTGGGAAATGTTCACTGGAAAGTGTAGGGATAGACTCCTCACACTCTCTGGAAAAGATGCAGAATCTTATGACCTCATGAAGGGTACCCTGATTGAGGGCTTTGGATTCTCCACTGAGGAGTACAGGATTAGGTTCAGGGGGGCTCAAAAATCCTCGAGCCAGACCTGGGTTGACTTTGTTGACTACTCAGTGAAAACACTAGATGGTTGGATTCAAGGCAGTGGTGTAAGTAATTATGATGGGCTGTACAATTTATTTGTGAAAGAACACCTGTTAAGTAATTGTTTCAATGATAAACTGCATCAGCATCTGGTAGACCTAGGACCAATTTCTCCCCAAGAATTGGGAAAGAAGGCGGACCATTGGGTCAAGACAAGGGTGTCCAAGACTTCAACAGGGGGTGACCAAAAGAAAGGGGTCACAAAGACTCCCCAGGGGAAGGGTGATGAGACAACCAAAACTAAAAATAGTAAAGAGTCTTCTACAGGCCCCCAAAAACCTGCACAGGAGGGTGGGCCCAGAGCCTCTTCACAAAACAATGGGTACAAGGGTAAAAACTTTGATCCCAAAAAGGCCTGGTGTCATAGCTGTAAACAGCATGGACACCAAACTGGAGACAAGGCCTGTCCCAAGAAAGGTTCCACTCCAAACTCCCATCCAGGTAACACTGGTATGGCTAGTCTCCAAGTGGGATCAACAGTGTGCCCAGAGCAAATCAGGGTCCACACTGAAGCTACTCTAGTTTCTGAGGGTGGGGTGGATTTAGCCACACTAGCTGTCTGGCCGCCTAACATGCAAAAATACAGACAGCAACTCTTAATTAATGGGACTAGAATAGAGGGCCTGAGGGATACAGGTGCCAGTGTCACCATGGTGACAGAGAAACTGGTTTCCCCTGGCCAATACCTGACTGGAAAAACTAACACAGTCACCAACGCTGACAATCAGAGAAAAGTACATCCCATGGCAATGGTTACTTTAGAATGGGGAGGGGTCAATGGCCTGAAACAGGTGGTGGTCTCCTCAAATATCCCAGTGGACTGTCTGCTTGGAAATGACCTGGAGTCCTCAGCATGGGCTGAGGTAGAACTAAAAACCCATGCAGCAATGCTAGGTATCCCTGAACTGGTGTGTGTGAAAACAAGAGCACAGTGCAAGGCACAGGGTGAACAAGTAGAGCTGGAGTCTGGAAGAATGGCCCAGCCTACCAAGAGAACAGGAAAGTCAGTTGGGAAACCAACTGCAACACAGCAAAAGAAAGGGAACCTCTCTTCTCAGGAAGAAGTTCTGCCCTCTGAGGGAACTGAGCCTTTGGAGCTTGAACCTTATCAGGTTGAGCTCTTAGGCCCAGGGGGACCCTCAAGGGAGGAGCTGTGTAAGGAACAAGAAACCTGTCCCTCTCTTGAAGGCCTTAGGCAGCAAGCTGCTGAAGAGTCCAAAGGCAAGAAAAATGGAACGCATAGGGTCTATTGGGAAGATGGACTCCTGTACACTGAGGCCAGAGACCCCAAACCTGGTGCCACTAGGAGAGTGGTAGTGCCTCAGCTGTTCAGGAAGTTCATCCTAACATTGGCCCATGACATTCCCCTTGCTGGACATTTGGGACAAACCAAGACGTGGGAGAGGTTAGTCAACCACTTCTACTGGCCCAATATGTCCAACATGGTTAAGGAGTTTTGCCTCTCCTGCCCCACCTGTCAAGCCAGTGGTAAGACAGGTGGGCATCCAAAGGCCCCCCTCATTCCACTTCCAGTGGTGGGGGTTCCCTTTGAAAGAGTGGGTGTGGACATAGTTGGTCCACTAGAACCTCCCACAGCCTCAGGAAATATGTATATCCTGGTAGTAGTGGATCATGCTACCAGGTATCCTGAAGCTATTCCCCTTAGGTCGACTACTGCCCCTGCAGTAGCCAAGGCCCTCATTGGTATCTTTACCAGAGTGGGTTTCCCTAAGGAGGTGGTGTCTGACAGAGGTACCAACTTCATGTCAGCATACCTAAAGCACATGTGGAATGAGTGTGGAGTGACTTATAATTTCACTACACCATACCATCCACAAACTAATGGCTTGGTTGAGAGATTCAACAAGACATTAAAAGGCATGATCATGGGGCTCCCAGAAAAACTCAAAAGGAGATGGGATGTCCTCTTGCCATGTCTGCTTTTCGCTTACAGAGAGGTGCCACAGAAGGGAGTAGGATTCTCACCCTTTGAACTTCTGTTTGGTCATCCTGTAAGGGGACCACTTGCCCTTGTTAAAGAAGGCTGGGAGAGACCTCTCCATGAGCCTAAACAGGACATAGTGGACTATGTACTTGGCCTTCGCTCTAGAATGGCAGAGTACATGGAAAAGGCAACCAAAAACCTTGAGGCCAGCCAACAGCTCCAGAAGTTTTGGTATGACCAAAAGGCTGCAATGGTTGAGTTCCAACCAGGGCAGAAAGTCTGGGTTCTGGAGCCTGTGGCTCCCAGGGCACTCCAGGACAAATGGAGTGGCCCTTACCCAGTACTAGAAAAGAAGAGTCAGGTCACCTACCTGGTGGACCTGGGCACAAGCAGGAGCCCCAAGAGGGTGATCCATGTAAACCGCCTTAAGCTCTTCCACGACAGGGCTGATGTCAATCTGTTGATGGTAACAGATGAGGATCAGGAGGCAGAGAGTGAACCTCTCCCTGATCTTCTGTCATCAGACCCAAAAGATGGCACAGTAGATGGAGTGATCTACTCAGACACCCTCTCTGGCCAACAGCAAGCTGATTGTAGGAGAGTCCTACAACAGTTTCCTGAACTCTTCTCCTTAACCCCTGGTCAGACACACCTGTGTACCCATGATGTGGACACAGGAGACAGCATGCCTGTCAAGAACAAAATCTTTAGACAATCTGACCATGTTAAGGAAAGCATCAAGGTGGAAGTCCACAAGATGCTGGAATTGGGAGTAATTGAGCGCTCTGACAGCCCCTGGGCTAGCCCAGTGGTCTTAGTCCCCAAACCTCACACCAAAGATGGAAAGAAAGAGATGAGGTTTTGTGTGGACTACAGAGGGCTCAATTCTGTCACCAAGACAGATGCTCATCCAATCCCAAGAGCTGATGAGCTCATAGATAAATTAGGTGCTGCCAAATTCTTAAGTACCTTTGACTTGACAGCAGGGTACTGGCAAATAAAAATGGCACCTGGAGCAAAAGAGAAAACAGCATTCTCCACCCCTGATGGGCATTATCAGTTTACTGTTATGCCCTTTGGTTTAAAGAATGCCCCTGCCACCTTCCAAAGGTTGGTGAATCAAGTCCTTGCTGGCTTGGAGTCCTTCAGCACAGCTTATCTTGATGATATTGCTGTCTTTAGCTCCACCTGGCAGGATCACCTGGTCCACCTGAAGAAGGTTTTGAAGGCTCTGCAATCTGCAGGCCTCTCTATCAAGGCATCCAAATGCCAGATAGGGCAGGGAACTGTGGTTTACTTGGGACACCTTGTAGGTGGAGGCCAAGTTCAGCCACTCCAACCCAAGATCCAGACTATTCTGGACTGGGTAGCTCCAAAAACCCAGACTCAAGTCAGGGCATTCCTTGGCTTGACTGGGTATTACAGGAGGTTTGTGAAGGGATATGGATCCATTGTGACAGCCCTCACTGAACTCACCTCCAAGAAAATGCCCAAGAAAGTAAACTGGACTGTGGAATGCCAACAGGCCTTTGACACCCTGAAACAGGCAATGTGCTCAGCACCAGTTCTCAAAGCTCCAGATTATTCTAAGCAGTTCATTGTGCAGACTGATGCCTCTGAACATGGGATAGGGGCAGTTTTGTCCCAAACAAATGATGATGGCCTTGACCAGCCTGTTGCTTTCATTAGCAGGAGGTTACTCCCCAGGGAGCAGCGTTGGAGTGCCATTGAGAGGGAGGCCTTTGCTGTGGTTTGGTCCCTGAAAAAGCTGAGACCATACCTCTTTGGGACTCACTTCCTAGTTCAAACTGACCACAGACCTCTCAAATGGCTGATGCAAATGAAAGGTGAAAATCCTAAACTGTTGAGGTGGTCCATCTCCCTACAGGGAATGGACTTTATAGTGGAACACAGACCTGGGACTGCCCATGCCAATGCAGATGGCCTTTCCAGGTTCTTCCACTTAGAAAATGAAGACTCTCTTGGGAAAGGTTAGTCTCATCCTCTTTCGTTTGGGGGGGGGTTGTGTAAGGAAATGCCTCCTTGGCATGGTTGCCCCCTGACTTTTTGCCTTTGCTGATGCTATGTTTACAATTGAAAGTGTGCTGAGGCCTGCTAACCAGGCCCCAGCACCAGTGTTCTTTCCCTAACCTGTACTTTTGTATCCACAATTGGCAGACCCTGGCATCCAGATAAGTCCCTTGTAACTGGTACTTCTAGTACCAAGGGCCCTGATGCCAAGGAAGGTCTCTAAGGGCTGCAGCATGTCTTATGCCACCCTGGAGACCTCGCACTCAGCACAGACACACTGCTTGCCAGCTTGTGTGTGCTAGTGAGGACAAAACGAGTAAGTCGACATGGCACTCCCCTCAGGGTGCCATGCCAGCCTCTCACTGCCTATGCAGTATAGGTAAGACACCCCTCTAGCAGTCCTTACAGCCCTAAGGCAGGGTGCACTATACCATAGGTGAGGGTACCAGTGCATGAGCATGGTACCCCTACAGTGTCTAAACCAAACCTTAGACATTGTAAGTGCAGGGTAGCCATAAGAGTATATGGTCTGGGAGTCTGTCAAACACGAACTCCACAGCACCATAATGGCTACACTGAAAACTGGGAAGTTTGGTATCAAACTTCTCAGCACAATAAATGCACACTGATGCCAGTGTACATTTTATTGTAAAATACACCCCAGAGGGCACCTTAGAGGTGCCCCCTGAAACTTAACCGACTATCTGTGTAGGCTGACTAGTTTTAGCAGCCTGCCACAAACCGAGACATGTTGCTGGCCCCATGGGGAGAGTGCCTTTGTCACTCTGAGGCCAGTAACAAAGCCTGCACTGGGTGGAGATGCTAACACCTCCCCCAGGCAGGAATTGTCACACCTGGCGGTGAGCCTCAAAGGCTCACCTCCTTTGTGCCAACCCAGCAGGACACTCCAGCTAGTGGAGTTGCCCGCCCCCTCCGGCCAGGCCCCACTTTTGGCGGCAAGGCCGGAGAAAATAATGAGAAAAACAAGGAGGAGTCACTGGCCAGTCAGGACAGCCCCTAAGGTGTCCTGAGCTGAGGTGACTCTGACTTTTAGAAATCCTCCATCTTGCCGATGGAGGATTCCCCCAATAGGGTTAGGATTGTGACCCCCTCCCCTTGGGAGGAGGCACAAAGAGGGTGTACCCACCCTCAGGGCTAGTAGCCATTGGCTACTAACCCCCCAGACCTAAACACGCCCTTAAATTTAGTATTTAAGGGCTACCCTGAACCCTAGAAAATTAGATTCCTGCAACTACAAGAAGAAGGACTGCCCAGCTGAAAACCCCTGCAGCGGAAGACCAGAAGACGACAACTGCCTTGGCTCCAGAAACTCACCGGCCTGTCTCCTGCCTTCCAAAGATCCTGCTCCAGCGACGCCTTCCAAAGGGACCAGCGACCTCGACATCCTCTGAGGACTGCCCCTGCTTCGAAAAGACAAGAAACTCCCGAGGACAGCGGACCTGCTCCAAGAAAAGCTGCAACTTTGTTTCCAGCAGCTTTAAAGAACCCTGCAAGCCCCCCGCAAGAAGCGTGAGACTTGCAACACTGCACCCGGTGACCCCGACTCGGCTGGTGGCGATCCAACACCTCAGGAGGGACCCCAGGACTACTCTGCTACTGTGAGTACCAAAACCTGTCCCCCCTGAGCCCCCACAGCGCCGCCTGCAGAGGGAATCCCGAGGCTTCCCCTGACCGCGACTCCTTGAACCTAAAGTCCCGACGCCTGGGAGAGACCCTGCACCCGCAGCCCCCAGGACCTGAAGGACCGGACTTTCACTGGAGAAGTGACCCCCAGGAGTCCCTCTCCCTTGCCCAAGTGGAGGTTTCCCCGAGGAATCCCCCCCTTGCCTGCCTGCAGCGCTGAAGAGATCCCGAGATCTCTCATAGACTAACATTGCGAATCCGACGCTTGTTTCTACACTGCACCCGGCCGCCCCCGCGCCGCTGAGGGTGAAATTTCTGTGTGGGCTTGTGTCCCCCCCGGTGCCCTACAAAACCCCCCTGGTCTGCCCTCCGAAGACGCGGGTACTTACCTGCAAGCAGACCGGAACCGGGGCACCCCCTTCTCTCCATTCTAGCCTATGTGTTTTGGGCACCACTTTGAACTCTGCACCTGACCGGCCCTGAGCTGCTGGTGTGGTGACTTTGGGGTTGCTCTGAACCCCCAACGGTGGGCTACCTTGGACCAAGAACTAAGCCCTGTAAGTGTCTTACTTACCTGGTAAAACTAACAAAAACTTACCTCCCCCAGGAACTGTGAAAATTGCACTAAGTGTCCACTTTTAAAACAGCTATTTGTCAATAACTTGTAAAGTATACATGCAATTCTTATGATTTGAAGTTCCTAAAGTACTTACCTGCAATACCTTTCGAATGAGATATTACATGTAGAATTTGAACCTGTGGTTCTTAAAATAAACTAAGAAAAGATATTTTTCTATATAAAAACCTATTGGCTGGATTTGTCTCTGAGTGTGTGTACCTCATTTATTGTCTGTGTGTATGTACAACAAATGCTTAACACTACTCCTTGGATAAGCCTACTGCTCGACCACACTACCACAAAATAGAGCATTAGTATTATCTCTTTTTGCCACTATCTTACCTCTAAGGGGAACCCTTGGACTCTGTGCATACTATTCCTTACTTTGAAATAGTGCATACAGAGCCAACTTCCTACAGGGAGCATGTAAAATTAATGACAAAATTAGAAGAAATTTATCAAAAAGAGCCATACAAAATGAAGAAAGTGAAAGAGAGAAAATGTTCAATGAAATATGGGAAAGTTCACATAAAGGGCAAGATGTTGAAATGCGCATAATGCGCAAGGTGAAAAACTGAAAATGAAGAATTGTGTGATGACGTGCGTCATCAGAGGAGGGACTGAGAGAGCGTAGTTTTAATATCATATATTATAGACGTGAAATGCTTACATTTGACTAAAACATTCTTAGAATATATTAAATAAAGGTATAAGTTTTGCTCATATATGAACGTTAATGCTAAAATAAATAATAATCTTCAGTTATATGTAGTATTATGAGTTGAACTGCATTCATTAAAATCGTGTGTCTTAAGTTAGCATGAGTCGCGAACTAGCTGTGTAACTCTCATTTAAAATCTATTTTCCTGCTTTTCCTGTATGCAGACTCGCAAAAGAACTATGACCCAGCTATTGTTCTCTTCTGTATTAAATAGTAACATGAACAGAACTTCTCATCCGCATTCTAGTAGCTTTTAGTATAAAGATATGTGCTTCGAAACAGAAATGGACACTCTCAAGGACGATGAGACGAGGGGAGAAGAACTCCTGACCCGAGACGTGTGCCAAGATGGTGAAGTAACCCCGGACGAACCACCTACGAAAATGCTGATTATAAAGACCAATTGGAAGATGAGAAAATATCTTAGAATGACAAATGCATTACTTAATGAATAATTTGATTGGTTACCAATGATGGGGTGTAGTTATTAACCAATAGAATTTTGGGGGAATGGGTTAACAAAAGGGGATAAAAACTCATGATACGGAGGACGAAGTTCAGTTGGGAAGGGATGACATCAATTGCATCCAGAAACTCTGTCACTCTATTTGGTGATTTGAGACTTAGACAAAATATTACAGTCCATAGACTGCCCTATTACACTGTCCTCCATATGAGGAGAGTGACCCATGATTCCCTTTAGATAGATTGACGGTGAACCAACTAATGTCCTGAAGACGAAGACTGATCCTGCATGCTGACTTAGCTTGAGGAGGGTAAATATTATTGCTAACAGAATCTCTATGCTTTTTCTTTCTAGGTACCAACTGCTGTATGTTTAATTAAGTATCTTAGTTAGATGTTTTTCTAAATTGATGTTCTAAATTGTTTCGCATGAAGCCCAACATGCTAATGCTAATTTGAGGTTAGAAGACGTATCCGATTGACTGACGAAACTGACGTGACTGACATGAAGCTATGCTGAACTGATATTCTGATGTTTATCATGCACTATGGTTTAATCTCTGCTGTTATATCTATCCTATGATTCTGATTATCGCATTCTTGAAAGTTTATTATAATTGCCACTCTGTGATTATGGTTTTATGCTTCTTGGTTTTGAGATTAATACGTTTAATATTAGATTGTAATCAATAGGGAATAAAATCACAAACTCTTCTTTAAGGTGTGATTATTTGAGTCAGAAGCAAATGAATGCGCCGATATTTCATTAATGATTATTAAAAGGAAATTTTGATGTTTGATAATCTCGTTTTACGGAGACCTACCACTGGGTCAAAAGATTCATCGACCTAAAACAAGTCCTGATGTGTATAAATTAGCATAGACGGACGCGTTAACACTCTCATCAGGAACCTCATAATTTTTACTGCTCAAAAATTGCGGTCTATGATGCCCTGAAAATCGTGACTTAAGGGACCTTGACATCTCGTGAATTTTTCGGATTTTAATAGTTTGTTTCACTGAGTATTTAAACGGAAGGCATGAATCCTAATAATCACGAAATCATGTGTTCACATGTGCCATGATTCTCAGCATCTTACTTGGGTACAATAATTCCACGTACATTAATAAACATGAGCTTTGTGTCGACCTACTGTCCAATGCCCGAATGAATTATCACTGCTCCTTTTGAAATCTGGTGTCCTCTGGTAGCAGAGATGGATTTTGTTCTGTCCAAACCAATATTTCAGCTAGTGATTGGGTTACTCATTTCTCCAGCCTATATACGCAGAAGGGAGACCTCATGGACCAGGGAGTAATATGGCAGCATGGAGAAGATAAAGTTGAGTTCCTTCTGCCAGAAGTTAAAGGAAATTTTACATATTCCTGGTGCATACAATATTGTATTTAAGATACGTAAAAGCCACCCTGATAGCGATTGGGAAATTAAAGATTGTGAAATATTCCCGGGGAGGCTGGGGCGACCTCCAAGGCACAATTAAATCTACCTACTGGTATACTAAAGAGTGTTTTTTTTTTACACCCAGTCCAAATTAAGCTCTTTTAACTGATGCACTCGTACAGTGAAGGATTCCTTCCAGAAGGAGGGCTTCCTTGATGAGCTAGATCCACCATTAGCCGGGCGTCTCTAGTTACAGTTTTGGTATGGGAGATTGCCCCTTCATTCCCTTACAGTAATAGGGCACTGGTACCAAGGGCAGAGAACTGTTTGTGTCACTCTTGTGGCCGGCTTACTGGAGCAGGAGGAGGAGCTGGGTAATCCCGATGTGCCGCAATTTGGGTATTCCGGAGCACAAGGAGGCCCTAAGGATTATGAGATCAGATACCAGCCCATCAATGATTTTTGCACTATTTAGTGGTGCTATGGTGAGTTAGGCAAAAAACGTGTGTCTCTCAAGAGAAATAAGTTTGTACTGGTTCACATATGTCTAAAGTGTCATTTGACTAAATAGTTTTAGTTTGGGAATTGGAAGAAGCACATTTTACAGTTTTGTATGAATTCTATGTAAATTTTGCACAAGTTTTAATTATGTTCATTGTTCATAGCTTTTAACGTTTTGATAAAGTGTGGTATGCTGGAACTTGTAGGTCAATGTCTCATATGTGCTTTTATGGCCAACGTGCTGAAACAAAGACCTCTGATGACGATATTAGAAGTGGCATATGTACTGTCTAGCATTTTAAACCTGTTTCAACAATTCACTCACGTATGACCAGGTCCTTTTTTAAGTGAAGCACAGATAATCGAATCAACTAACACTCTGGTGGGAGTACGTGGCGGACCATGGTTGATGAGGTTTTTTGTTCCCTCTTTTTTACTATTCAAGTAAAATTCACGAATTTGAATTTTGCCTAATCTCGTGTTTTGACTCTAGTACTCCAAGCAGCAACTGTATATTTGTGTGTGTAATGTATTGCACTCTTAAGATGCCCAATGATACTGTTTTCTTTTCTATGTCTAGTCTGTATACTGTCGCATTTTGACCTTGGGTCATCTAGTATTTGACTGTCATATGGAATTATGTTATCATCTACCCATTTGCACGGTATTTGCTGGCATCTGTGATGTATATCAAAACATACCACTTGTGGCCACTAGAATTGTATAAATGGATGACTCTTAACTGTTTTAGCTGTACACAGTTTTATTTTGATTTTATGGCTTTTTTGGCCGAAATAAAGTTTATGAATGGTTGCTTGCACATGTGCATGGCGTACAGCTCGAGCAAGAGATGAGTTATTCATCTTCAAAATTTTGAAAATGTTCATATTTTATTCCCACAATTTCCAATAGCAACCCTGATGTTTGCATTATGATTACATTTTTCAACATTTTGTTTTACTTGGGATTTCAAGTGCCATGGATGAGGTTTTGGAAGGGCAGGTACCCAATCTGGAACTGTCCTGCGTACCTTTCCCTTGCATCACACCACGGGGCGACAGCTGCTGCCAGCAAGTCACTCAGCCTGTAAAGAGCAATGTTGTTTCTATTTCCATTGCACATCATACTTACTCTTGAATCCTCTAAGAATATTCGATTTTTCCAGGATGTGTTTCTGTAGTTTTTCATGCAACATATTACTGATGTATAGTCAAGCATATACTGCAAGAGTGGTATCGAGTGCAGTGTCAGAGTGGAGTGGTGCAGACTGTCATGGAGTGGCGTAGAATGTTGTTGAGTGTTGTAGAATGGCGTAGAGTGTTGTTAACTGTTGCAGAATGGTGTAGAGTGTTGTAGAATACCGGAGAATGGCGTAGAGTTCTAGAATAGCTTAGCATGTCAGAGTATTGTAATAAGGCGCAGAGTGGAGTGGTATAGAGTGAAGTGGCGTAGAGCAGCATGGCATATAGTGATGAAGAGTAGAGTGGCGCAGAGTTGAGTGGCGCAGAGTAGAGGTTGAGTCCATACAGTGAGCAGGCATAGAGTACAGTGTAGTGTTGTGACATAGAGTAGAGAAGGGGGCGTAGAGGAGTGGGGTGAAGAGTGTTGGGGTGTACAGGAGAGGGGTGTAGAGGAGAGGGGCGTGTCAGAGTAGAGTGCAGTAGCATGTTATATAGTGGAGGGACATGTCATAAAATGGCATAGAGTGGAGTGGAATAGATTGTCATTGAGTGGTGTGGAGTGGGGTAGAGTGGCAGAGAGTGCTGTGAAATGTCATGTTGTAGAGTGTCGTAGAGTACAGAAGAGGGGTGTAGAGGAGAGGGGAGTACAGGAGAAGGGCATGTCAGAGTAGAGTGCAGTGGCATGTTGTACAGTGGAGGGACACGCCGTAGAATGGCACAGAGTGGAGTGGCATAGACTGTCAGTGACTGGTGAAGAGTGTCATTGAGTGGTGTGGAGTGGGGTAGAGTGGCATAGAGTGCTGTGAAGTGTCATGTTGTAGAGTAGAGTGGCACACAGTGGCATAGAGTGCTGTGGAGGGACTGGAGTGTTTTCCTGCATGAAATGTGAGGAAAATGTGAGTTTTAGTCAAAATCTGAGGTTTGCCAGGGCTTCTTGGTAACAAAACCTGGTGAGGATCATGCAAGTCAGCCCACGCTGGATTGCTCTGGGTGTCTAGTTTTAAAAAATGAACAGATGTGTTAGGTTTCCCTAGGTGACGGCTTTGCTACAGCTTCAAATCCACAGCTCCCAATGTTGCTAAAAAAACAAAAATGTATGTGTCCTTGTTACGTTTTGGGCCCTTTCCTGTCATGGGCACTAAGTGAATCCACACAAGTAAGGTATCATTTTTATCAGGAGACTTGGAGGAATGCTGAGTGGTAGGACATTTGTGGCTCCCTGCCGATTCTAGAAGTTTTCCTGCATGAAATGTGAGGAAAATGTGCGTTTTAGTCAAAATCTGAGTATTGCCAGGGCTTCTAGGTAACAAAACATGGTGAGGGCTACACAAGTCACCCCACGTTAGATTCTTCCATGTATCTAGTTTGCAAAAATGTGCAATTGTGTAAGGCTTCCCTAGGTGCTGGCTTTGCTAGGGCCTGAAATCCACAGCTACCCACATTGCAAAAAAGGGTCCATTTTCAGTGGGTAAATGTAACATGTCTATGTTAGGTTTTGGGCCCTTTCCTGTCGGGGCACTAGGCCTATCCGCACAAAGTAAGGCACCTTTATTATCATTAGAATTGGAGGAATGCTGAGCGGTAGGAAAGTTGTGGCTCCCTGCAGATTCCAGAGGTTTTCATGCATGAAATGTGAGGAAAATGTGTGTTTTAGTCAAAATCTGGGATTTGCCAGGAGCTAGCTTCTGGGTAGCAAAACCTGGTGAGGGCCCCGCAAGTCACCCCACTCTGGATTCCTTCGGGTGTCTAGATTTTCAAAAAATGAACAGAAGTGTTAGGTTTCCTTAGGTGCCAACTTTGCTAGGGCCCGAAATCCAAAGCTCCCAACATTGCAAAAAAAAAAAAAAAAAAAAAAGCCAGTTTTCAGTTAAAAAATTTCATGTGTCCATGTTACGTTTTGGACCCTTTCCTGTTGTGGGTACTAGGCCTATACACACAAGTAAGGTACCACTTTTATCATGCGTCTTTGAGGAATGCTAAGTGATAGGAAATGTGTGACCCTCCGCAGATTCCAGATGTTTTCCTGAATTAAATGTGAGGAAAATTAGTGTGTTTAGTCATTGTGTGAGGTTTGCCAGGCCTTCTGGGTAACAAAACATGGTGAGGGTCATACAGGTGATCCCACACTGGATTCCTATAGGTATCTAGTTTTCAAGAGTATAAAGGTGTATTAAGATTCCCTAGATGCCAGCTTTGCTAGGGCCCGAAATCCACAGCTAACCACATTGCAAAAGGAAAAAAAAGGTTCAGTTTTCAGTGGAAAAAATGTAATGTGCCCATGTTGTTATTTAGGCCCTTTCCTCTCACATTAGACCTACTCACACAAGTGAGGTATCATTTGTATTGCGACACATATGGGAACACAGACTAGTAAAACGTTTGTTATTACCAATTGGATTTCTTTGTATTTGTGCCTTTCAAATGTAAGAAAATGTGGAAGAAAGAAGATACTTAAAAAAATGTCCTCTGATTGACTTGCTAATAAGGGTACTCACAAATTCAGAGATGTACAAATAACCACTGCTTCTAAAGTAAGTATCTGGTGTACATTTCAGAAATATACAGGCCTCTTTCATACCCATTTTTCACTCTTCATATTTTACCGAATTAAGTGCTCTATAGGTGGTACACACAGAATAACCATTGTTAGGTACAGCTCATTTATTGGCTCTGTCTACCTGGAAAATCCACAAACCCTATATATCCCAGCAACTACAAGGGTCTAGCGGATGTAATGGTATATTGCTCTTGTAAATTGGGTCATCGTGACAAGAAGTTACAGATGAAAACATTGTCACAAATGGACACTTTTGCCTGCTCATTTTCAATATTTTAGTTTATTTGAGAAAGTCTTGAAGGATCGACACAAATACTCCTGATGAGTTCAGAATGTTGTCTACTCTTCAGAAATCTACAGCTTTCTGATATCACCCATAGTTTCACCCCTGTTTCCACCACAAACTGGAAATTAGACGGAAGCAATAAAAATAGGAAATCTCTCAGAAAAATGCCAAACCTGTGGTAAAAGAATAAATTGTTTAATTCAGCTCTGCTTGCTCTTGAAAGTTGGGAAGATGGTGATTTTAGCACAGAAAACGTTTTTTTGGATGCCATTTTTAGGAGAAAAAAAACTGACACTTTTTTGCAGAGCACTTTTCTCCTATGTCCCCCTCCCAAATATATATTTTTTAAATTAGCTACAATATGGCTATTTCTTCGGTCCCATCCAGCGAATACACACATCCTATGTACCTTTAGCGTCCCTATGATGTTTGAAAAAAGGTCATAAGTTTGGCATGCATACTTTTTGTATTTATGGAAAAGAAGATAAGGAGAACTAAGTATCCCACAAAGGGGCGAAAAAGCCTCTGCAGTTAAGGGGTTACATGTGTGACATAATCTGGTTCTCACATAAATGCCCTTATGCCATGTTTGCTATTTATATCACTACAAAAAATAAATTGAAAAAAGTTGTAATTCTTTTGCAATTGCTTCTACTGCCTCTAGCCATCTCTTGGCGCTTCAAAAAAAACAAAAAAAAACATTTGCAATGCAATGGGTCTAGCGTCTGCTCGAGTTAGAGCTATTAGCGTTGTAAATTCCTAACTGGACTTTTCTTGCCACATAAACTGAAAATGAAAAGTAAAACAGTTGGCATAAGCAAGACGATTCAAGGCGCCACAGCCTTCATGAGCATAAGCGCAAAGGAGAAACACAAAAGGAAGAAATCGGCAAAAGTGCAATTATCCATATAACAGGGTCAATGGCCAAGGCGGTAACAAAACTGCCCCAAGAAGAGACAAAGGTAAAGCATTTACCAATGATGATAAAGGATTTTTTAAAGGCAAGCCCATGAACGAGTGAGAGTGATGGGCGTACAGTGGGCGTAGTTAAAAGCCCACAGATAGATTACAAGAGGCTAGAGGGCTTGCAAGCTTAGCCTAAAAAAGAAGTGAAGGAGGGAATTAAGCTAATGGCTCTAGACCAGTGGCGGTTTCTCTTCAAGGGCGTCGAGGCTCCGCCCCCTTTACATTCTCGGTGAAAAATAATGCATCGAAGCAAAGCTGAAACTGCTTCCTTAAAACAACTTGTGAACACAGTGTATATACTGTACATGTTGAATGATCTTTCTGAGGCTGCTCTACACTACGAACTGACCGTACTCCTTGCAGTGATGACAGTGGAGTGACGCTTTCCTGGGAGGCACAAAGTCTAGATAATTTTGCTGGGCTGACAATCTCACAGACCTGAGGCCTGTGAGGTCACAACTCGGCAAAGACACTGCATCAAGGTTCAGTCTCCACCCGCTGATGACGTGGAGGTAGAGTTAGCTCTGGGCGTTTCAGATTCAAGCCCTGCAGCTCTCGGCCTCCACGTCAATCAGTGAGAGGAGACCATTGTCACCACACCCTTTTCCAACTCGTCACAGGGTGGGGTGGTACCAGACCCTGTGACGAGTTGGTAAAGGATGGGGTAGAGACTACAAGCAGGAAGCCACAAAATCGAGTGTGCGCAGTGTGTAAGCTGGACTTTTGAAGACACACTGCACTAGACTCGAGGTGCTGCTTTCCACGCTGCAGTTCATGCTGGATGCCTTTTGAGCTCCGGTATGCCTTACATTTAGTGCCAGCAAGCAGACTTGTGGGGACAGTGAAGCAACGAGCAAGGTGTTGCGCATTGCATGTGCGTGTGTTTATTTGAATTAGTCAGCATCCCTGAGTCCCGACTCGCCTGGCTTGAAGCTTCCCTCCATGTCACCAGGTGAGGCAACAAAAATGTCAGCTGGGGGTCATAAATAACGTGAAAGGGTGAATGGGTGTATGTGTGAGTGAATGGATGGATGGCTGATGGATGGATGTGTGAGTGAAAGGGTGGGTGGATGGATGTATGAGTGAAAGGGTGGATAGATGGGTGAGTAAAACAGTTGGTGGGTATAAGTGAAAGGATGGATGTAGGATGGATGAGTAAAAGAATGGATGGATGAGTGAAAGAGGATGGATGGATGGGTAAAAGGGCGGATGGATGATTAAGTTCAAGAATGGATGATGGATGGATGAATGAAAGAGAGGGTGAAAGGGTAGGAGGATGGATGAGTGAAAGTGTGGATTGATGATGAGAGAAATTATGGATGCTTGAGTGAGTGAAAGTATGGATGGTTGAGTGAAAAGTCAGATGGATGGTTGTGTGAGTGAAAGGGAGGATGGATGTATGAATGAAAGGGTGGATGGATGGGTGAGTAAAAGGGTGAGTGGGTAGATGAGTGAAAGGATGGATGTAGGATGGTTGAGTAAAAGAATGGATTGGTGAGTAAAGAAAGGATGGATGAGTGAAAGAGGGTGGATGGGTGGATAAAATGGTGGATGGATGAATGCGTGAAAAAATGGATGGATGAATGAAAGAGGGTGAATGAGTGAAAGGGTGGATGGATGATGAGAGAAAGTATGGATGGATGAATGAAAGGGTGGATGGATGATGAGAAGGTATGGATGGTTGAGTGATGGTATGGATGGATGGAGTGAAAATGTGGATAGATGGATGAACGAAGGAATGTACCGATGAGTGAAAGGATGGATGTGGGGTGGTTATGAACCCGCAACTTTGGTAGCTACAGTGGAGTCGAAGTTCTTGATGGGCATCTTCTGTCTGCAACTTGGCAGACAAAGGTGAGTGATTGAAAGGAAGAATGAATATGTTAGTTAAAGGGTGGATGGATGAGTGAGTGAAAGGATGGATGGGTAGGTGGATGAATGAATGAAGGGAAGGATGTAAGGATGGGTGAGTGAACGAATGGATGGATGAGTGAGTGAAAGGGAGGATGGATGGATGGATGAAAGGGTGGATGGATGAATGTGTGGAAGGTAGGGTGTACCGGTGGGTGGATGGATGAGTGAAAGGGTAGATGGATGGATGATGAGAGAAAGGATAATGGATGGACAAGAGAAAGAATGGATGAATGAGTGAAAGGGAGGATAGATGGATTGATGAAAGGGTGGATGGATGATGAGAGAAAGCATGATGGATGGATGAGTGAAAGAATGGATGCATGAATGAAAGGGTGGGTGGATAAGGAGAGAAAGGATGATGGATGGATGAGTGAAAGGATGGATGAGTAGAAGAATGAATTGATGAGTGAAAGTGGGTTGATGCATAGATTAAAGGGTGGGTGAGTGAAAAAATGGATAGAGGAGTGAAAGGGAGGGTAGATAGATGGATTAAAGAGTGAATTGAAAGGTGGCTGGATAGGTGTATGAGGGATGGATGGAAAGATTATGAGAGATAAAATGATGGATGGATGAGTGAAAGGATGGCTGAGTGAAAGTATGCATGGATGAGTGAAAGGGAAGGTGGATTGATAAATGGATTAAAGGGTGGATAGAAGGATGAGGTAAATAATGGATGGATGAGTGAAAGGTAGGGTCGATGGATTGATGAAAGGGTGGATGGATGAATGAGTGAGTGACTGAAAAGATGGATGTGTGAAAGGATGGATGAATGATAGGTGCGTGGATGGATAGGTTTGATGGCTACATATTGAGATGTATGGATAGAATGGAAATGTATGGGTGGACGGACAGAATGGTGAAAGACGGAATGATGGATGAAAGAATGAATGAATGACAGAATGAAATGGTGGATATCAGCAGGTGAATGGAAGGAGGAAAGGGTGAATGGATACAACTAAAATAGGAGTGCTCTTTTGGGAAGGGATGTGATAACTTGATTTGTTTGCTTGGTGCCATATAGTAAGAGCTTTTGTTCGGAGTGCGTGGTGTTTTAATTTTCTGGCTTCTCCCTTGAACCAGCCACAGAGCAGATATAGTGAACGCTGGGCCAGAAGTCCCCAAAGGGCATGCAACCCCATTAAAACTCCTGCAGGGGAAGTGCCAAGTGTGCGCACAGTTGTGACCGAAAAACATGCCAAACACGGTATATGTTGAAACTGCCCATTAACATGTTTAGGGGGCAGTGATGGATTCATCCAATAGTGCAAACATGTTGTGTGGCCAGGGAGACAGATCCTCCCCAGACACCATCTTAGTGTTGGTGTAAAAACAGATAGTACAATTAACATGATATATGGGATTTAAAACCATGCTAACCACTGTAGTGCACATAATACGCTATAGGATAACATGTAGGGGGCGTGGGGGTGGAGAAGGACTCACCCACTAAAGTAATCACGTAATATCGCAAAGGAAGGCTGATTCTTCACTATCCCCCATCCGCTGATCAGTGTTAAGCAGCCCACAATAATGTCAAAATAACATGGATTGTACTTAGAAAAATTGGTTGGTGCCAAATGGAAAACACTGAAATGGTGACTAGAATCCCAAAAATTGCCATGCTCCCCACCCCCCACAATGTGAACCTCTTCCTCCCCCCACCCCGGGCCAAGCCCAGCCCCACCACTCTCAAACTTCACCAACCGCCACTGCTCTAGACTAACACAACACACCTGTGTAGCTGTACATATGATGGTGCATACTTGAATACTTATCTATAATGTTCAGGAACAGCATACATAAATCACTTATGTTAAATACTTGCATACTGATCTATGGTGTTGTGTAGATGTGCATCTCAGGTGTTGTGTGGCTTTGTTCCCATCCTGGACATAAGAGACCGGTATAGCAGTGCCGCTGATGATATACTAACTTATGTGTGTTTGTGAGGTCAAACGTGCCTCTATCAGTTCCTCCGAATTCACTGACCTATGTTTCTAATGCATGATGACTTGTAACTGCTTACCTATATCTCTGATGCCCGGCACTTGACTATTTAAATTTGATGTCAACAACTTCTGTCTGACTTACCCAGCATATACTACATGTACTTGATAGCCATGACAAAAACAATGTATGGTTTAAATACACAAGCACAAATATGTGTCTCCGCATTACAGCATCATAGCCTTATACCTTTGTTTAATACGTCAAGTACATGCATATTAAGACATATGAGATAATTTACCTGTGCCAATAGCTGGTATTCTTGAGGCAATGTAACATCAGTTTCCATCATTTCAGGTGCCTTCCTCAAAGGCATGTCCAACTTGTGGTGTAGGAGCAGGTTGCTAGTTAGGGTGGATGTTTTGTCAGTGGACTGGGTAGAAAAGCTAAAGGCTGCGTCAGAAGTCATAACTTTACCAAAACTGCATGTTTGAGTCGGTGGCTTATGCAGATGTAGTTTTGGGACTGTAGTGGAAAGAAATTGATTCCTTGTGTCAGCAGCCTTAAGAGTTGTACAGGGTGACACCAGGGGTGAAGTGAATGCATCTTTAGATACATTAGTGCCTAAGACAGGCTTTAACACACTTTGCCGCATCTCTGCAGTTGCCTTTGCAAGGTCGGATGACAAGGCGCTGGTACTGCCTAGCTTGAGACTTGGCAAATGCACTTTGAGTTCAGTTTTGGGATCAGTCCAAGCCTTGCACTGGTGAGAAAGCACATTCTGCAGGAGGAAAGGGTTTTCCAGTGACATAGCTTGCAGACTTGAAGTGCCCTGCTTCTCATGAAGAGGAGGGCCAATATCCCTGGTTTTCATGGTCGCCTCTTTGTTTTTCGTCCCACCTGGAAGGAAAAGGGGCAATAGTTAATTAGATTGAAAATAACTAGTGTTGAAGTGTTAGCTGCTGAAATAAACGGCATGCCTGGTCATATTGTGCTGTGATATAAATTGTGACAAGGTGTATAAATAACATATTAAAAAGGCATATAAATTAGTCTAGGTTCATATTTTGTCTTTCAAGCTTGAAAGTGTTGGGATGCAACTCCATGCGGTGTATAGGCATACACACAAAAACATCAACACACTCTCTCTCATTGTTTCTTATTGTCAGCAGCAAGGCAGCGCAGTAGCTTGGGTGGGCAAGGCAAAGACCTGCTTGTCATCCCTAAAAGGTCCATAAAATAAGTAGCAATAACACAAGAAGGCCCTGCAGTCTGTGGTTTGTACCATATCATAAATGTCAAATATTTAATTTGCACAGTCAAAAAAGGTCATATTAATCCTTTCCCCCAAATTCACTGGTGCTTATGATGCACCATGCAGGCAATGGAAGAAAGAAGCAAAGTGAAAGTTGTAAAATACATCAACACGGCGTGATGCAAAGAAGGCTGTTTCTGGGGTACTCTGCCCCCACAAACACTGAGACCAACAAGGTGCGCCTGTAGTCTGCTGCTGCCAAGGGACAGGGCCTCCTTTCCCTCGCGCTCATAAGCGCTTTGGCAATCCATAGCTGCCAAGGTTTCAGATTGCTATTTGTGACATTTTCATAATTTCAGTGTAATTATGAGTGACATTTCAACGACTATGAGTGACACTTTCTTGCGAGCAAAATCAAGCGATGAAAACGAGGGAACCATATAAATATCAATATATCATGATCCTATAACTTCAATTGTATACCAGCGCCGCCTTGTGGCCTTTGATAAACACTACTCAGCGCTTTCCTAGCAAAGTGAAAAACTGGAACGAGAAGGTTTTACCGCACTTCTAGACTTGTGTGACAATTTCAGGCATTGCGGTAATGCAGAAAAATGACCTTAACTGCGTTACTCTAACTCAGGATGCGGGACACTTGGCAGGGCTGGGAATCCTGCAGCACTGGACGCGTGCAGAAGGCTGGACTGGACCACGTCCTTTGGTTCATCGCTCCAGAAGGTTCATACTTTCTTTTGCTGGCATTTTTACTCTGGCATCTAACTGGGCTGGATCTGTGAATTGTGGACCAGGTAGGCCTGACTTGCTTTTATCGCTCCTCAACATTCAGCTTGGCTACAATTTTCGCATCAAGGGGGAAAAAGAAAGCAGCAAACAGCACTCATGTCCCGACACCCCCAGCCCAAGGCACCTCTATTGATCACATGCTTGAGCGCATTGTGAGCATTATAAATACAGAAATCGTCCTCAGGGAAAGAAGGTGTCTCTTGGTTCGGGATATGGACTTACCCAGGAGGAGGGACACGGGGTACCAACTTTATTCCCCGTGGCCCACACCCCGACATCAGCGACTGCTGCTCCTAATAGTTAACACGGCCAAACTCCGGTGCCCCTTAATCCTCTGAAGACTCCCTGTTCTGCTCTTCTGCGAGGTGGTACCTCTAGTCTCATGCCTTCTAGGACCCCTAAACGAGGTGCTTGTCCTAAGCAGGCTATGAGTAGCGTAATTAATTTACTTCCAGCCCCATCATCGGAAAAAGATTTGGGAGCTAGGCTTGTGTGCCAAGTGTATCTCCTCGAGGAGCAGAAGGTATCGCTCATCTGACTCAGGATAGTTTGGAGCATTTAACTGAAGGTCAATTTGAGCAACTCAGGCCATGGCTAAAAACTGAACTTTCTCCCATAACCCTGAGTTTAGATGCCAGATTAATGTCATTTTTGCTATGCTCGTCAGTCTCCTCTGGTTTGTGACAGAGTTATGGGTCAATCAACAAGACAATCAGCCACCTTCAATGCCATTAAGCAATTCTGCTATACCTGTAGATTTAGTACTGTCCAGGGAGACTACCTGTGGAGCAGTTTCCTTTGAATCAACTCCTGTGCCGAGAACAGAGTTACTACCCGAGAACCACCCACAAGAGTTACAAGTCCTAAAGAAGGGGTTCTAATTGGGTGGGTTCTCAGGGGAAAGTTTTGCCAGTGGGACATTCAGTCTCTACACCCGACAGAGTAGTAGTTTATTTGCCCCCAGCTGCCTGCCCCTATTTAGTTGTACTCAAGAGGGTTCCCCCACTACGCAGGGGACAGACTGAACTTTATGATGAACTATTGAACACGGTTTTGAATTGGCTGTTTCAGACAAAGGATTTTCATGCTTTCGTGCCAAAGACATTTTAATGATGTGAAGATGTGCTTGGATTGGTACTAATACTGCCGAGCCATTGGGAGATTGTGTTATTGTGAACTTTAGGTTTCCGTTTTAGTTCATAAGCTATTATTTGGATCTTGTATGTACCCTGTTCTGAGTAGCTCTATCTCTGGTTTTGCTGGAGTTATTCTATAACTCTCTGAATCGGCATGCTCAAGGAATTAACCATCATTTGGGAGTATTTGCCGCTCAACCAAGCATTCCCTCTGGCTGCAGTATGCCACGTTTTCGAATTTAAGTCTTACACCCCCACCTAAAAGTCCAAGTAAGGTTCTATCCCAGGACCCATGGATTCTTCACAGGGGCCCTTTGCTTCCTGCTCTATCCCTACAGCCAACATGTCTGATGATCTTGCATATAATGATAGACTCCTGACCAAGGCAGATCGATCACCTGTTCAGGATATAAATCCGTTCCCTCTTCCCACAAAGGTATATTGTGAAGGCCTTGAGGATGGTTGAATACTTTATTTGCTTAGCTGGAATGCTGCCGACCTTAAAGGGAAGTCCACTAACCCTGCGTGGTGTGCCATTAATTGCAAGTAGGATATAGTGGCTTTACAGAAAACGTGGACCACTACTCCCACTTTTTGTGAAGGGTTTGCCTGCTATTCTAGTCCAGCTACCCCTTCCTCGCCTAGTAGAGCCGTACGAGGTCTTGTGATTTGAGTCAGTGTAAATCTCCATGTGAAAGTTCATTGACATTAGGTCTTCTGCCTTCTTAACGCTAAAATTAATGGACAATAATACCAGTTTCGTTTTTTATTTAATTAATTTCTATAACAATGTTGTTAATCCCACATGTGTTTATTATGAGCAGCTGTCTAATTTTCTTTCGAGGTTGGAACCACCTGAGGGTGGATTTAGCACACAGCCCCCCCCATCTGATAATCAATGCTAAACTGGCTGGTAATGTGGAATCCAGTGATGACAGGGGAGCTGAGTTGATCAGTTATTTAGCTACACATAATTTAATTAATCTAATGGACACTTTTCCATTGCTTCCAACGTTTTGACCCTCTTTCTCAAGGGAACATTCCAGTCCAAACTGTTAATCCAGGTTCCTCCCTGGACTGCAAATAATCATCCTGGGACCAGTTTCAGAGTATCACCCCTCATCAGCCAGGCTAGCTTGAATATAGTCGCACAGCCTGTTAGCAAACACTGAAAGTGCTTTAGAATTAGCTGCAGTTTACAACGAAAGGGCATCACTGATAGAAATCTTAACCATATTCTTAAAAAACTCTGATCATCTGTCACACTGCAGCTGCCACTAAGCTTACAGTCTCAAACAAGTGCTTGGTTGTGTTACACACATTAAGAATTTTAGCAGCATAGTAATTTGTGAACGAAGTGTTCACAAATCATGTTATGCGTTTGCCAGACAATTTAGGATGTGAGTTTCCTATGCAGGAAACATACTTGTCTCAGGATGCTTGTTTCCGGTCCAGGGAAGTTCGGGCTGGACTGTTTCCATGGGGGAACAGAGTCAAGACTGATGTGCATATGGCTGGCTCCAAACTGGGGTGGCATTGTGAGCAAAAGAACAATTGATTCAACCCAGATCTGTGACTCGGGGGTGAGTGTTTGAAAGGTTTCAGCACTCCGTCCATCATCCTTTTGTGTTATTTTTAAAATGCCTGGCGGAAGAGCATGGAGAAGCCATGCTAATCTATTTCAACAGCTTGAACCAGGATGTTAGTCAATTTCAATTGGTTTATTGAAGCACATATTTATAATCTTCAAGGGCAGCCTTCAATTTTAACTTATTGATGGGATCACTCCAATTTAGCTAGCTTTAAAGTTATTCTCGGGAGCAGTAGGACAGCACCTGGAGGAGCGACCGGAAGAAAGTTTTCAATCTAAAGTTGCGGTGATCCAGTTGTTAAATTCAATGAGGTCTTCGTCAAAAGTAGAGGAGACCATTTTCTGAGAGAGCTTTAGCAAGTACTTCAGAAGAAAATCTGGACCCAACCTGTTTGGAAATGGTTTTATTACCTGGTTGAAAAGAGTATGTATTAGAATGGGAAGTCTAATTTCAAGGGCAATAAGGGAGTGGTCATTCCATGCATGAGGAACCACAGACCACAGGATTTTGAGGGGAAAAAAGAAGACCTGGAGTCCACCGAAATTGGTGGAATCAGTTGCTACTTGAATATGATTAAGACCAGCGAGTGAACAAAGCAAGATTATCAGATAGCTCAGCCCAGACATTAAAATCTCCTAAAAGTAACAGGGCTAGCCACCCATTTTAAAAAGGGATGAACACTCTGGTTTTCCCCATCTCGAGTTGAGATCTGTGCTTGTGAACAACGTGTTTACAAATCATGTAAAGCATTTGCCATAAGATTTAGGACGCAAGTTTCTCGTGCAGGAAACATACTGGTCCCTGTTTGCTTGTTTCCGGTCCAGGGAGGACCTAGTCTGGCAGTTCGGGCTGGACTGTTCCCATGGGAGTCAAGACTGATTTGCATATGGATGCGCGCTAACTGGGGTGGCATGGTGAGCAAAATAACAATGGATTCAACCCTGACCTGTGGCCGGGGGTGGGTGAGTGAAAAGTTTCAGCACCCTGTCCATCATCTTTCTGTGTTATTTTTAAAATACCTGGCAGAAGAGCATGGAGAAGCTGTGCTAATCTATTTTGACAACTTGAACCAGGCTGTTAGACAGTTCCTTCTTAAACCTTGTAAGACGGATAGTGGGGATCCCTGGTGGTTTGATGGCTGTTGCTCTGCCGCAAACTGGAAATTAGGACAGGTATTAACCACCATCCCAGGAGTACACACCGAGGTTCGGGCTGCTTGCCTGGCATATAAGACTACACTTTAACTTAAGAAGGAAGCCCTGCTTAAGAGGGATTGGGAAATCCCGGAGGGAAAGAATAGTTAGACCTTTTGGAGTCTAGTTAAGAAAATTAGGCTAAGGAGTGCCCTGAAGGCCCTTTGCTACAATGCAATATTTTAGGCTATGACTGGGGCTCCCATTTTTTAGCCATTTATCACTTGGAAGAGAACAAAGCCTTGAATACTAGATTACTGAATGCATCATATTTTACTGTGTCCTTAGCCGAAGTCGAGCTAGCCATACAACAGAGTTCAGAATGGAAAGCACCAATCCCAGATGGGATCCCAATGGACCTTATAAAATGTAATATAGACCTATAGGGGCCTTTAATTACGATTTTCTTTTAATTCTTCTTTGAACATGCACATTCCGCGCTCTTGGTCTCCATCTTCTACTGTGCACATTTTTAAAAAGGGAGACCACATGTCACCCAAGTGTTACAGGTCCATCTCTCTCATTGATAGCTCAGCTAAAATCTTAGGTAGAGTGATTTATAATCACCTGGCCGCATGGGTACAAGAGCATAGAATTCTATCTCACTTTCAATTTGGGCTTCGTCCAGGTCTAGGCACGGTAGGGCAATGCTTACATTTGAAATAGTAAATAAATATATTGTTGTTAAGTGTTGCCCCATATATTTGGCCTTTATGGACCTTTCAACTGTTTATTCTGTAAATAGGCCCAAGTTATGGGTGATGATGTTGGAGTTAGGTGTGGAGTTACCTCTGGTGAATTTCCTCTATAACCTGCATGCTGACTTAGCGGCCAAAGATTGCCTGAGCACAAATGTCCTCAGAGTTTTGCCTTAGGAGAGGAGTCTGCCAAGGCTGTATTTTGGCCCCTTTACTTTTACCTTTTTATTTAAATGGTCTCTGTTCCCACTTGACATTTACTCAGGTAGACACCCCCAGAATAGTGGGTATCAAGTGCCCGCATTGCTCTACGCGGACAATGCCTTCCTACTGTCAAGAACTCCTAATGCTTTGAGGTGGCTAGTGGACCCCACCAATTACACAAAGTCTCAGATTATGGCATGTGCCCCGGCAAATCAAATATTCATAATTTCGTTGCAAGGGGACATTCTATGTGTAGTGTGTGCTATTTTAATTATTTAGTACTGACTTTTAAAGCTACAGGATCCTGGCAGGCTCAAGTTATCAATGATTGTTTTAAGATCAGCAAACCTGTGGGAGCACATCTTAATTTCCATAGGTCTAAAGAGAAAGGCACAGTGTGTCCTCTTTTACCAGTGTTTAATGCTCAGTGTGTTCTGGCAGCCACTTTTGGGGCAGGGGCCTGGGGTACCATCACAGTTCCTCTTTTCAATTTCAGGAAAATCGCATATGTCGGAGATTACTACTTTTACTCCTCAAATGCCTCCAGTTATATTGTTCCTGCGGAGCTACAACAGTATTATATTGCTGACAGTGTGCAGTTTGCGCCATTGCTGTTGTGGATTAGCATCTGAACTAATCCCCAAGTGTGTTTCTGTAGGGACATTGGTAATGATTGTCTTAATCCGGATAAGGGACCCGATATCCCATGGCTAATTTATGTCTCCAAAACACTTCAGGCAATAGGGCTGACTGATCTATTCATGACGTCCGACAGTATTAGGAATGAGGACAGAGTTAAGCAGCTGTTTTTGCAGTTCTTTGACGAAAGAAGGCTGCAAAGTGAGTTAATGAAAAAGTCTGTGAGGACCTGTTATAGGTTTTTTGCTGAGCCCTTTGTTTAATCTTTGTTTAGATCATACCCATCGGGAGAGGTCCCTTCTTTTTCAATTTAGAGCCAGAACAGTTTGGAGGCTCTTGTACTTCGGCAGGCAAATGTATGCTTTGGGGGGTGGGGGGTCCTGCTCCATTTTGTCCTTGCAATGGCACTGCTGAGCAGTCGCTCTTACTCTGTTTTTGTGGCTTTTTAAACTACCAACATAGGTGTTATCTTAAATCACTTTTAATCTCATTAGGTCATTGTAGTTGTCAAATAGCCATTTATCACCTGCAATTGTTGAATAACCCCATCTTTTGTGCGAGAGTGAGTTATTTTCTAAAGGCAGTTGTTAGAACACGGAAGTCAATCGAGGGGTAATTTCTTACGGTGGGATTCATATGTAATTTATTGAATGATATCTGTGTGTAAAAATTATCACTGGATATTTCTATGCTGCTCACTCATTTTTATGGCCTATATGTTACGGTGTAGGCCTTTTTGCTTTCTTCTTTTGTATATTTATGTATTTGCTGCCAGATGTAAACTATTGATTCAGATATTTGTTGTGGCTGTGAAAAAAAATATTGTATGTATGGCTTTACTTATTTTATTACGATTATTTCTGTTTTTATTCCCAGATTTTATTGTACATTTTATGGGCCTGTTTTATCTTATATGGCCTGGCTTGACTTTGACAGTGCAGCACTTAGCCTGAAGTTCATGCACTAATCATGTTTGGCTTCAAAGATTTCATAGCTCTTACAAAGTTTTGGAGGAAGCAATGACTGATCGCAATCAGTGGACAGATCATGTAAGCCTGTAATCACAATGCTCCCACTTCGGAGTTCTGGTGGATGAGTAACTGTGCCTAACTAACATCAATGACAAAAGAAGTCCGCGAGATCACTTCTGACATGCTGACAGTCCACAGGAACAACTGCGGTCATACTTAAGCCAGATATGAAGTCGAACTAACACTGGAGAAATCAGTAGTGAGAAGAAAAAGGAAAACAACATGGTAGCATGTGCATCAGAGAAGTGTGAGGCAAGAGCGAAGGGATGGTTCATGAGCAGAGGGAAGCAAATCATCAAGGAAGTGTCAATCGGAGTGAAGGAGCAGAGTAGTGGGAAGGAGAACATCGGAAGAGAGGAGTAGAGTGGGGGTGCGGTGCGGAGTGGAGTGGTATGTGCTGGACAAGAGCAGAGCACGGTGCAGGAGATCACTCATGCAAAGGCGTGGACTGGAGCAGAGGAGAAGAGCAGTGGAGAGGCACGAACAGGAGGAAAGAGGAGTATCACGGAGCAAAGGAGACCAGAATAGCGGTGATATGGGGAGCAGGGTAGGAGATGAATCGAGAGGACAAAACAGGCAGTGGGGTAAAGCTGAGCGAGGAGGAAACAAGATCCAGAGGCTGAGGGAGAAACACATTCCAGCAAACAGAGACACCGACCACCACTTGGGAAAGTGCAGAGGTGTCTGCTACAAAGTCCAGGACAGAGACCAAGCACATGGTAAATATTTGGGTCAGGATGAACGAGTTCCAATAGGCACAAATCACCCTCATTATAAGAACCGGTGGATTATATAGTTGCACGTGAGGTACTACCAACATTTTCATATGGGGCCAACCTCAAAGTAAGGAAAATCTTCACCTCGCAAATGCACAAACAAATGGTTAGACCTTGTGGAAAGAGTCAGAATTACTACCACTAGTCACTTCTATGACAGAGGTGAGAGGTCAGGTATTAACCCTCACCAAGGGAACATGATAGGTGCTTTTTTATTTTAAGGGTTGAAGATAGCTGAGTGCAGGGCCCAGCAGAGACAGTTTGACTGATGGAACATTGCTCACCAATTCCAATCCAAAATGCGTGACTTAAGTGAAATAAAAACCTTAGCTGTACCCATCTGTAAAGTGTGTCCTTATCTTCTTATAGCATCAGAGAATCATTTTAACCTAAGCCATAGCTTCTAAAGTTCGATGCTCACAAACATTTGACCTACACTGAATAGCAATTTGTGTTCCATTCTTAACAAGCAGAAGGCCACTGCTTCTGAGATTTTTTTAAGAGTATTACACATACACACATAATATTATTTAAAAAAAACAACTCTCAAAACCACAAGGTAAAAAACTGCATATTCAGATGGAATCTGGCCTGATGTATATTTCGGCCAACTAAGGAGACGTCATTGGTTATTAGCCACTAATGTGACCATTTTTTTACTTGTTTATATCAATTCTGCAAAGGTATCTTTCACTGCACTGAACACTGTCGTTCTTTCACTTAAAATACAAATATGCAATGTCCTACTTTGTAATTTTGAATACATTCTATAGTAATTTTGTGTGTGGTTGTATTCTTAAAATTATCTCATGGAGGGCCCACTGTAGTTAAAGTCATGTATGTACCCAGGTTCCTTGCGATTCTTGGGTTACCCTGTCTTTGATATACATTCAATGCGCAAGCCAGTTTGATCTAAAGTACTGTCTCCAGTGACAGATTTCAGCAACTTAAATATGTGCAGTGTCAGTACACGGATAGGAGCCACTCTTTAAAAATTAACTTCAAGTGATTTGTGCGCACTACACTTTGAGGTGACAGGTCAAAGGCAGTCTAACACAACATATGCCACCATCCTGAAGGGCACATATGGGTCTACCATGGATTTTTCTATGGTGGTATACACGAGTCTGCTGCGTCTGTTGAAGATGGAGGAAGCTTACTCTACTGCTGCTGCTCATGCTCTGTGTGACAAAATATCATGCTCTACTGCAGCTCATGCTACGAGGGAAGGAAGCTTGCCATGCTACAATACTTGTTAAGTAAGGAGTGAGCATTCCAGACAGCTGCTTTCAGGACTTGAAGAATAATCTCCCACTGCTGTTGCCGTTTCTGTGTGTGTCATGCATATGTATGTGTTGAGGAAGCTTGCCCTACTACTGATCCTGCTGTGAGGAGGAATGTTACCCTAATGTTGCTCGTGGTATGGAAAGACTACTGTTACTAATGACGAATGTAGAAGAGCATTCGTTCTCTAAGCTCAAGATCACTGCAAGCCCACCAAGGGTTTTCACCTTTCCCCAAGAGCCACCAACCTTGGACTCAGAATTCGAAGGGGGTACTCACAGTGCACCCCTCTTTACTAGGCTGCTTATTGTGCCCTCACTGCAAGGTATGGGACACTTAAAATGGTTGCAAAGTAATCTACAGCCGAGGTCACATGCAGTTTTACCTGCACCTCATAGAGAAAAGGCCTACAGGCTACCTTCATGTAAAGCCACTACATGTAGGATCTCCACATACACAATCTCCTATCTTCCTTGAAACCAGTTGTCTCTGCGAGAGGGTGGGGGGTAGCCAACCACCTCTCAGACTAAGGTGAGAGTTTCTGTAATTGTATATGCTTTGGCGAGGGCATTGTGTATGGTTTTGTGAAGTGGTGCAGCCTTGCCCTAGCACCGTTTCTGGACACCCCTAGCACTCGTTCTCTAAGCTCAAGATCACTGCAAGCCCACCGAGGGTTTTCACCTTTCACCAAGACACACCAAATCTGGACTCATATTTTGAAGGGGTACTCACAGTGCACCCTTTTTACCAGGCTACTTACTGTGCCCTCACAACAAGGTATGGGCTACTTAAGATGGTTGCAAATCTATAGTCGAAGTCACATGCTTTTTCACCTGTACCTCATAGGGGAATGGCCTACAGGCTCCCTCTATGTAAAGTCACTACATGTGGGGGACCCCATATACACAATCTCCTACCCTCCTCCTTGAAACCAGCTATCTTTGTGAGAGGGTGGGGGGTAGCCAACCAATCCCTTTTAAGTAGTAGTAGTTTCCATACCAGAGGGAAACCACCCCTCCAGCGCTTCCTGACAAGCTTCTACGTTCCTATTGGAGGGTACCTTCTGTCTGTGAGCAACACCTACTTGAGCCAGCTCAAACCAGTCTTGATGGGACACACAAGCTGCATTATCTGAACAGGAGCTAATCACACTGGGTAATACCTCTACAGGACTGAAGGAGCTCCTAAAGGTTTGAAAGCGGTCAGGCCTGAGCATCAGGAAAAGATAACTAACGGTCACACTGACCAGTATCTTGCTCAACGGTTGACACTAAGACCATTGGGGTTTTTACACTATTACAGGACAGAGACAACAGAAGATCCAAGAGTAGAACCACCAAGGATTGTTACTCTCCCCTAGGCCAGGCATAAGTCAGGACAAGACAGTGGAGCTACTGTTTATTTTCACTATTGTGAAGGGGAAGACCTCCATATCTCTGACTACTAGGGGGGGTGACTAATCTCCAACAAAAACACAGCTCAGCTGACTGCAAGTACTTGAGGGAGAGATCTTGCCATACCACACTTACCCCAGAGGCACAAGGCCGTACCAGCCAGCTATCAAGGGAGCAATGACCAACAGCATGACATCATCTGGGTCCAGAGGATTTACTACTAGCAGACTGCAAGAGAGGGTGATCTGTTCTGTCTGATCAACCCTCATGAGTGTATCCCTCCTCCTTGCTAGATGCCTTTGACAGCTTGAAGAAATTTAAACTTTATTGATAGCCCTGGGGTACATCTGGGTATTTAGAGGATATCTCCCTGATTCAGGAACCACTACATTAATATTTTGTAGATCAAGCATTTCAAGAGGCAGTGCAATGTTAACCCCTGGTTACGAGCACAATTGGCCACTGGCTACTCTGGTGTAGATGTGAGTGACCCGGGCCAGTGTGCTCCCTGCCACCAGAAAAACATTGCTACGACAGGTGGGTTCTGAGATACAGGACCCTGAACCTGATAATTTCTACAGGGATAACGAGGGTGAACTGAGACCCTTACCAACCACTGTCCTCAAACCAGCAGTTCTGAGGCTACTGACTTTAAACCCCAGTTGACTGTGCCCAAGCAATTGACATCATCACCAATTTGGGGTATTAACCGGAAGTCTCAAGCCCTTGATCTTTGGGGTGGGTTTCATTTGGTAGTTTTTTGGGTTTCATACATATGTAGTAACACCACAGCAAGTGCACACATTAAAGAGCAGGTACTGAAACTCTCATCAAAATTAACTTAAAAGTTCCAAATCCTTGGAAGTCATCCGATGATCCGAGATTCGACGATCCCAGAGTGTTCCCGCTTAGACCAACATCGAGGGCCCTCTTTTCACTTTTATGTTTAATGTGTATGAGTTCAAAATCTATTTGGCTCAGATGTCAGATGCAAAAGGTGCTAGACACTTCTCGTTTTCAATAAGTAATTTAATTGTAATTTCATGTGTAGATTGTTATGTGCAGTGAAATTACTGGCCGTTAAAACAGTAAGGCACTGCAAATATAGTTGCCTTTTTTAAATGTGTTTTAAGAGTTTTCGTAGTCATGTCAAGACAAAGTGCTGTTATACAAAAGGAGGTGCATAATATTACAATAACGTTTCTGAACAATGAATCAATAGACAATAACATTCTAACACTGTGCGCACATTAGGGAGTGTCCATTTGATGAGTCTAGTGTAAGCTCGCTGTGTCCGCAATGAGGGGAAATACGTGAGGAGGGTGACCAGGGGTGGTCAGTTAATAACAGATGCATGGGCCTTGAGCAGGAGAAGTGCAGTGTACAGACACAGTGATAAACGTATACCTGTGACCAACTTCGGATCTAGGGCCAGCAATATAGTGTCCCAGCCTGTGATGAATGCATGTTGTCCAATCCTATCTCTGAAACGTCCGAGTATAGTACCCTCTGCCACTTCCGAAGGCCGTATTTCCAAGGGCTCATTAAGGGGAGATAACTGGACTTCCAGTTCAGTGGTGATTTATTGTAAAAGCCAAAGCAATACATTTGCCAATTGCTTTGCCTGTTTTTGGGTGAGACATAAATCCCAGGAGACATGTTTTCTTTGTATTAACGGGGTGCTTGCCTGTCACTCGTGTGACCAGTTCGCACACCTCACTCCAGACGGGCTGGAGTGTTGTGCGCTGCCATGTCATGTGGAAGATGTCTGCCTGGTCCTCTGGAAACTGTGGGAGGCCGGTATTGCCTGGTCAAAGTCTAGAACGTGCGATGGACATAAATAAACTGCAGCAATTTCAAGTGTGCTTTCCTGAAGACGTTGGGTATGTAGTTAAGGATTGCTGACTAGTCACCATCACAAAATGAGAGACTTCAGGTATGTGGTTAAGGATTGCTGACTAATTTAATGCTGAAAATGTAATCTGCAGATCTTGGCTCCACTGGATCTTTAAGCCTGGCAGAGCTAGCGCCTGTTTCTGCTTAAGTTCACGGTATGGGTTCACAACCCTATGGTGTTTAGGACTCCATGTCAGCAACTGGTGTAGCACCAGTGTGTCTCCAGCTCAACAGGAACTGCTGACTGCCCCACAGAGCGCTACATGCGTCAAGACGTGCCCAGCCGGGAGTTCGTAGGATTTGCACAGTTCTGCAAATGGTAGGGTAGTACCTGAATCGAATATGCAGTAAATACCGCAATGAAGTCTGGCTATTTTTACACACAGTGCCCGTGCAAGTGGTGGGTCGCTGTGATTGCAGCCCTCTGCTGTTCTGCCTTTAGTAATCCTGCGAGTAAGTGGACGGTTTTGTCTCCATCTGCATGACGGTCAGGCCCGGCTCAAGGAATTTTTATTTGGATGGGGCAAGAGTTCATTTGGGTGAGCCACTCCAGGGCCAGACTGTGGTTTCTGGAGGTAGCCGCCACCCCTAGATTACATCATATCTACTTCAAAACATGTTTGCACCACAATACAAAGGATACATTCTGTGTGCGTACATTGTAAGTAGAGATAAAGAGTATTTTAATTGTCCATCTACTCCCTTTGTTAGGTTTTCCCCATCCCATACGTCTGAAGCAATGCATGTGCATATTCCTCCTCTTTACCCTGAGTTTCTGGTTGACCGCCCTGGAGATGGACTGTGCCAGCACCCACATGGATGCCTGGAGAGAGCAGTTACCAATTATTGCCAGCCCTTTTCCTGGCCTACACTGAAACTTGGGAATTTCTGACTAGATAACATAAGGAAGGCTCTCAACTTCTGTATAAGCTAGCGGAGCAGACTGGCCATTTATCTCTTTGGGCATTTCCCCACAAAGAGGTGGGCCTGGGGCCAACTGAGGCCTGTTTCTGAAGGGCCAGGGCTGCCTCCAGCAGGACCTCGGTGGAGGTGGGCAGGCCACTGAAGCTCCAGCCAGATGTCTGGCCAGCTCAAGGTCCTCAGAAAAACAAGCAGAACTTTCATTTGGCTTCTGCCTGCTGCCCATGGTATAACGTATAACACAAAAATATGACTGCTCCTATTGGGAAACCTCCTTTATGGTTCCCTCAAAAAGGATGACCTATTAAAGGTTAATTTCTAGTCTCACACCGCCACACTTGAGTCATTTCCATTTATGGAAGTAGAAGCCTCACACACCTAATAGTGTCATGCATCATCCTTGATTCCTTCATTCAACAAAGCCACCAGGGCGGACTCGACCACCTGTCTCTTCTGGGCAGAAAGGACTTTTTGATAAGTGATAACTGGATAAAAAGACCAGGATCCAGATTCATAAAAATAAATTTTGTATTAACCCTGGCATTTTGCCTTTATTAGTGTGGAATACAGGTATTGTTAAAACCAACAGGTGAAGTCAGGATAGATATGTTTGGTGTCACCTATTCTAGCCAACATGTTTCTGCCCATTACTACAAGCCACTAAGGGTCTTGGGCATTCTTGAGGGCCAAGGATCCCTATCCACCTAACTCTCTAGTTCCACACTACAAATCATTGTGCAGGAAACCGCATGCATAAAGTCCTACCTTAGACAAGATTACTGCTTCACAGGGCACCAACCCCCTAAGAAATTGTGTGACCACACGTGAAAATGCACACTTCATGCAAACTGTAGTGATTAGTGGCCCAATTCAAGGAGTAGCCCCTTATAATTTAAAAAGCCTATCATACACCACTAGGGAATACACAACGGCAATTTTACTACTTAGGGTCCACAAATCCATTCTTACCCTTAAATTGGGAGCATCTTGTTTCCTGGTCCCTGAGAGGGGCAACACCCTTTGTAGTCACACACTGGGAAGGAAACTACTAATCAGACAGAAGACTCTTTAAGTTGCAGCCCACCATTAGTTAATAACTCCAGCTAAATGGTCAGACCATTAGTGTGGAGGAAACACATCAATGTAGAGAGAATATATATAACCCTTACTGTCTTTCAATGAGGCACACATGCCCACATAGGGCAATTTTGAAAGATCTTAAAATAACCAAAGCTGGGCTTTAATTCTATGTCAGGACCGGAGGCTCCGATTATGCTTTCTCTTTCTTTACTGTCTCAAACAGCAGCCAATCAAATACAAGTAACAGAAAAAACTACACATCCCAAGATGCCTAACATCCTATCACATGGTCCAATCACTATCCATGTCCTCTGCTATAAGTCCTTTGACCTTTGATGTTGCTTCCTCTTTCTTTGCTGCTTCGCAGCAGATAAGTACATGTTTTGATTCTCCTGTACATTTACATGTTTATTTAAGTGCTTATAATGTTATCTTCGTTTGTTTATAGCGTCGCGATTCAGCGCGCTTCTTATATAATGTGTTGAGCGCTCGTGCGCTTTGTTTTCTTGGCTTTTTGCCAAGATCGGTAGCCTGTAACATTCAGTGGAGCGGGAGCGGAGCTGCTCTCGCAGTCTCCTTTTCATTTCCACTTGTGCGCGCACGCCTCAACGAGCCGATTCCTTTCTAAATCTGGAATCGATCGGCTCGTGAGAGGTGCGGCGCGGGCGTTCAAGTGCCCCTTCTGTTATTTCAAGTGCTCCCTGACGCCAAGCAGAGTTACTGCTTGGGTTGTAAAATTAAAATAGGCTTCAGCCGAGAGTGCCTTACAGGCAGCTCCCTCCACACTTTAATAAGGGCCCATTATTTCACTTGCCTGTATTGTTTTTTTTTTTTTTGCACTCCCCCTTCCTTGATTCTAAAATTACCTAATCATTTTATTATTAACCCTTAAAGGTATTTTGCCTTAATACTCTGATCATGGCTCAGTGGGATGAGCAAGGAGCAGAATATTATACAGAAGAGTTGAGCAATCAAATAGAGGTTGATTTAGTAGAAGCCCTGGATACCAGGGTTCAACAATCAGTAAATGATGCCCTGGTGAGAGCTCTGGGTCCCTTTTCAGGGCAGTTATTTGACTATGCTCGCTCACAGGGCTGGACGCAAGGGCAACAACCTCCTCCAGAGTCCAAAAAAGTGAAGTACAAAGCAAAAAAATTTGAATCCAGAGCCGAGGTTAGTAGTCTTCACGCAGACGCATTCGAAAAACTACGTAAGAAACGTAGTGGCGAACATGATTACAGTTCAAAAAAGGAAATCCCCCTTTCTACCTCTTCCTCTGATAAAAATTCCTCCTCTGATGACTCAGATGATTCCGACGCTCCTATGCCTAGTAAAAAAAAGCTAAAAAAGCACCACCTTCCTGTCAAGTTCTAGACTTCGATCCCACGGAAATCATACACCCCAGAGTGTCTAATTGGGTTCCTCCACCCGAAGTGGCTCAATATGTCCAATCTAATTTACGAAAAAGCTTTGATAAGGAAGTCAGATCACGCTTAAAAGCAGAGTGCCCCAGACCTGACCTAGAGGGCAAGGTTTCTAAATCCCCATAAATAGACCCCACCATGGTCACCTTTATGAGAAAATTTTCTAAGGACCCCAAAAGAGGTTTGGATCACTCCTGGCGTAATTGCCAGGACAAATTGTTGGACCTTTCAGGACCTTTGATTAAGATTCTTGAGATGGCTTTTGTTGCTAAGGAATCTGGATCCCCGGTGGACACTGATGTCCTTATAGGTTGGGCGCAAAGATCCATTTGCCTGCTTGGAAACTCTAATTGTGCTATTTCTGCAGAATGCAGAAAATCCGTCTTAATGCGCATTGACCCTAAGTTGTCAGACCTTGCGACTTGGGAAGCAGGCCATTCGGCTGAAGGACTGCTGTTTGGATCCTCCTTTATCAAAGACTTGTCTAAGTTCTGCTCCACTTTTTCTTCGCTTGACAAGGCTCAAATTTCCCTCAAGGTTTTAAAACGAGGCCTTTTTTTCAGGGCCGGTCGTTCCAGGGGACGTATGCCCGGCCGAGGAACATACAACAGTCCCCAGAACTACTATCCGAGAGGCAGAGGTGGCTGGTACGGAGAGCAGGACCCCACCTTCTACCCCACGTGCCCTTGGGGAGGACGTCCCCGTTTCCGTAGAGGCCAGCGCAGAGGGCAGCAAGGAGCCATACAGGACGCAAGTTTCACAGGTGAGCATTATTAATTTTTCTCAGGTCAAACTTGGGGGCAGAGTAGCATTATGCTTGGCAAATTGGAAACGGATCTCCAGAGATCCTTGGATTCTCCAAAGAGTAGAGGGATTTCGTCTGGAGTTTATCAGCACTCCCAAACAGCTCTACCCTCCATTACAAATGTGTTTTTCCCTAGCAAATCAAAATTTTATAGACAAAGAAGTGCAAGCTCTTTTAGACAAAGGAGCCGTCCAGTTTGTCTCCCCTCATCCTTACGGTTTCCTCAGTCCAATTTTCGTAGTAGACAAGAAAGGAGGAGGTCACCGTTTAGTCTTGAACCTGAAAGATTTCAATCATTAGATCCTATACAGACACTTCAAGATGGAAGCCATCCACATGTTAAGAGATATCCTTTTGGAAGGGGATTGGATGGTTTGATTGGATCTAAAGGATGCATACCTGTCAATTCCAATTTTTCCTCCTCACAGGAGATTTCTGCAATTTCAGCGGAAGGGACAGAATTTGGAGTTTCTGGCCCTTCCCTTCGGTCTGTCGTCAGCCCCTTGGTGCTTCACGAAGCTTCTGAGACCTGTGATGGAATGGCTCAGAGCCAAGGAAGTCAGATTAATTATATATCTGGACGACATTCTGTTGATGGCTCAATCCCCTCAAGTCCTCCTATCTCATTTGGATTGGACCATCAATCTTCTGCAAGACTTAGGTTTCCTTATCAATGTGCAGAAGTCATTGCTGAAACCCTCTCAGGTGATAGAGTTCCTGGGGTTCCAGATAAATTCCATTTTATGTCAACTCATCCTTCCCTCTCAGAAGATCCGCAACATCAAGAGGGAATTGAGACCGGTTCTATCCAGCCAGACCGTCTCATTGAGGAATATTGCCAGAGTAGTGGGCTTACTAGCTTCGTCTATTCAGGCGATCTTCTCTGCACCCCTATATTACCGGGCATTACAAAGACTCAAGATCAGACATCTACAACAGGGACTGAGTTACTCAGAACAAATTCCATTGACTGCCGAAGTACGATCAGAGATTCAGTGGTGGCTCCATCATATGGAGGCTTGGAATGGCAGGGCGATTTCCGGGTCCCATCCAGAAGTGGTGATAGAATCCGATGCCAGCAGATGGGGTTGGGGAGCACGCTGCAACTCCCTAGTGACGGGGGCAGATGGTCGGAATGGGAGCAAACTCTACATATCAGTTGCCTGGAACTTCCAGCGGGATCTTTTGCCAAAAAGAGCCTCTCCCCTCAGAAAACAGATTGTTGCATACTCTTATGGATGGACAATGTCTCAGCAGTAAGGTATGTCAACAAATTAGGAGGCACGAAGTCCAGAATTCTGGTGGAGATTGCCAAGGATTTTTGGCACTATTGCCTAACTCAGCGTCTAGTGGTCATAGCGGAATATCTTCCTGGGGACCAGAACATCATAGCAGACTGGAACTCCAGATACCTGTCGGATTCCAGCGACTGGAAATTGGACCCTCTGATTTTTTCCCAGATAATCAGGGAGTGGGGCAGTTGCGAAGTGGATCGGTTTGCCTTCTGGGCTCAATTGCCAAATTCCAAAATTTTACAGTTGGCGTCCAGACCCTTGGGCATTAAAGACATATGCCTTTCTTCAGGATTGGTCCCAGTTTCGAGGTTATGCCTTTCCTCCATTCCTGATGATTGCCAGGGTGTTGTCTCAGGTGAGGAGACAGAAGACAGAGATTGTTCTAGTGACCCCCTTTTGGAGAGCACAGCCTTGGTTCCCTATAGCTCTTCATTTAGCTTGTGCCTCTCCTCTTCTGATTCCGCCTCGTCTGAATCTTCTGTTGAGTCCGGAGGGCCTTCAACATCCACTGGTCTTGTCAGGGAAGTTGACTCTGCTAGCCTGGTTAATTTCAGGTCTAGATGGAGTACCCCAGACGTTTCGAAGCAAGCTGCGGAATACATTAAACAGGCCTGGGCCGGTAGTACCCATAAAAGATATGACTCAGCTTGGCGCAGATGGGCTGGTTGGTGTGATGGAAGGGGTGCCAATCCAGTGGAAACACATATTGGTATGATTATTAATTTTTTAGCAGAGCTAGCTAGTTCTGGTTTGGCTTATCGGACAGTCAATAACTTTAGATCAGCTATTTCAGCAGGGCACTCTCATCTTGAGGGTAAACCCATTGGAGAACACCCATTAATTTGCAAGCTTTTGAGGGGTATACGTCTTTCCAAACCTCCTCAATCTAAATATTCTGTATTATGGGATGTTAGCATTATTTTAAAATTTTGGGATTCTTGGCCTACCAACAGGTATTTATCTCGCAAACAGCTTTCTGCTAAGCTGACCATGCTTTTATGTCTTATCTCTTGCAAGAGGGTTTCAGACGTCAGAGCATTGGATTTAGCTGGTAGAGTCTTTTCTCCAGAAGGGGTCACCTTTTCAGTGACAAAAAGAAGAAGGACTAAAACAAATTACAGGTCAGTATCCTACCCAATATACACTGAAAATTCGAAATTATGTGAGTCCAATGTTTAAAGGATTATGAAGTGGTCACAGAAGAATTTCGACAAGATGCTAAAGGTCAATTATCAATTTCTTTACAAAAACCTTTTAAACCAGTGACCTCAGCTACTTTGGCCAGATGGTTGAGATGGTTGATGAGTGAAGCAGGTATTGATACTTCTATATTTGGGGCTCATTCTGTTAGAGGAGCTATGGCTTCCAAATCATTTGCCTTGGGTTCCCGATTAGAAGATATTATGAAGGCAGCAGATTGGTCTTCAGAAAATACCTTTCGTACGTTTTATCACAAACCAGTATTGGATGTAGCTACTGTGGTAATGGAACAGCTTTAAACTAGCATAATCGGAGCCTCCGGTCCTGACATAGAATAAAAAAAATTCTAGCTATTGCGTCAAGAATTTTCAATTCTATTAAGGACACGGAGGCGAGGATTATCCCTCCCTTTGAATTATAATGAATATTGAATATCAATTATTTTCAATATTTATGTTTATTGTTATTTCTCCCTCCCATTTTATTGTCAATTATAGAAACATCAGTTTATTGAGACATTTTCAATTTGTTGGGATATTACCTGCCTGTTTGTTATTACAGGTTCTGATCAGAAGAATTCCTGAAATTCTTATTGTCTGGATAAGTTTGGTTATAACTTTCTGCCTCTGTTGATTTCCGGTGTTGAGTTGTCCAGGAGAAGGTTATCCTGGAAGAGAAGCTGTTAATGCCGACGGAGTTCGGGATGGCGTAAGAAGTTTTGTTTTCAAGTTGATCTTATCTGTTCTGACCAAAGAAAGAGGAAGTGAAATCAAAGGTCAAAGGACTTATAGCAGAGGACATGGATAGTGATTGGACCATGTGATAGGATGTTAGGCATCTTGGGATGTGTAGTTTTTTCTGTTACTTGTACTTGATTGGCTGCTGTTTGAGTCAGTAAAGAAAGAGAAAGCATAATCCTCGCCTCCGTGTCCTTAATAGAATGGAAAATTCTTGACGCGATAGCTAGAATATTTTTTATTGTTATTGCAACTGCTGTTTCTATTTAATCCTCGTTGCCACACACCAAAAACTTATGGGAATGAAGAAAAACCCCTTGTTGTCTTTACAAAATTACAAAGATCCAAAGCCCCAACACATTAATTAGAGTGCTCTGTACTTACTTCGTCAAAAGGAACGTTGGTCAGATTACACCTATCCCGTCCCCTTGTCAGGCCGAACTGGTAACTAGCCCCTTTCTTGGTTGTCAATTTAAACCGGGCGGGGGCCATAATCATTTGTTTCAGCTGTGAGTCACATGCGCCACTTCAGCTGTGTTCAGCGCACGCCTAAGAGGAGCCTGGGTAATGAGGTTCGCCTTGCTTCTGCGGTTACTACAAATTACTTATAGTCTCGGAGGAAGCCGGGTAATGTAGTCCGCCTCCTTGCTGCGTCAATCACACATGCCTAGCTGGACGTAATAAGTCACATGAGAGGTGCCTCCTCTGCGGAGGAAGCCGGGAAATGTTGTCCACTTCACTTTCTTAGGGATGAAGTCCAATGAGACGCATAATGTTTCATAATAATGTTGCGTACAACCCAGGGAGGCCGGGACGTACTGTCCGTCTCGCTTTTCTTATAAAGAATTCTGTTTTTCTCTAAGTATGTGGCAAGGCCCAAACCCATATTGTGAGATGTAAGTACAATGTTACAGACCGATTTTTTTGTTTTGGTGTTTGCTACTTGAGACCAACTGATTGCTTGTAAATATATACATATAAATACTCTATGACAAGTGCAGAAAGTGCCAGGACATAAGGTCCGCCTTCCTATTTCTTCAGACTAAGGGGCATATCAGAAGGACTAGATTGTCTAATGTAAGACCAGATTTGTAGACCAATATGGAGGAATCTGTTATTTCATTTTGACACATAAGAAAAGAAAGATAACCAAGAGAGAGAACGACTTTGATGTTATCTCTGAGAGGGCCAAGGGTCATGTTTGGGTGGGCCTGGCCCACCCGCTAGAACCTCGCCTGGTCTATGCATTGTATTCCTTGTAGATGTATTGGTCCAAATAAGCACTCAGGTATACCTCCTCTAGTCTCTTTTGTATCATGCTGCGTAGCACTGTGACCGGGGTGACCACTTGTGGCTCTAGGAGATGCAGATCACGCCCTACCTGAGCCAGTTGAGTATGCGGGTTTGCCCGTACCCCAAAGGAGGTTTTAGTACAGAGCCCCGTAAACCAGCACTGCAAAATCCTAGAATACAAAAAATCTCCGATAACAAATACACGATGATAAGCTATGCCTCCACAAACTAGATATTGGACCGTTTAACAATCCTGTCACTTAATGTTCAGGGTCTCAACCCTGCTCCCCTCATTGAAATGCAAAATGCTTCTAAAATGGCTAGATGAGGGAAAAAAAAAAAAAAAACTCGTTAGAACAAGACACCAACTGGTTGAAATCTCCCTTATAAACCCTAGAATTTATTTCCTCTGCCCTAACAAAATCAAAAGGAGTATTCACAATATGTAAAAGGGGCACTCAATGTACTTTTAGTATGAACCAACGAGCTGCAGAGGGCCACTGCCTTTTCATAAGGGACGAATTAGAAAAGAAAGCAATAACCCTTAATTGTATATATGACCCTAGTAAAAACATAGATACATTTTCTCTAACTTATCTCACTCTTAGTTTAAGGCTTACGTATAGTGGGTAGAGATTTTAACACTACACTGAATCCTACTTGGGATCACTCAGACCCAACCACTAGAAATATCAATTCTCCACAATCCGCGACACAGGTTTTTTGGACAATTTAAGCCTTGTTGACATATGGTGTTATTTCTGCCCGAATGACAACATACATTTCATTGTAACGTTCATAAAACTTTATCAAGGATCGATTGCTTACAAATGCAATATAGTGTTCTACAAACAATCCCAGCTGGTGAAATAGGGAGTCATATTATCCCTGGCCATACTCCGGTTTCAATACTTCATACGCACGCATTTTCTAGACAATGGTACATGAATGAGATAGCTTTCCTAGACCCTGTACTTTGCCACTTGACTACAAAAGCAACAGAACACTCCTTTCAGGAAAATACACATGACGAAGTCTCTTAGGACACAATCTGTGACGCACAGAGGGCAGTCACAGGAGTAGAACTTATTTCTCATACTTCCACTTTCTTTAGATTGAACATGGCCAGCCAAAATAAACGGATCTAAAACCAAAATGCCGAAATTCAAAAAAACGAACAGGCTCTACATGTATGTATAGATAACACTAATCAGTGAGAAATTACCTTGAACAATATCTTGTAGGTGAAACAGCACATAAAATGTTTAAGGAAATCAACATCATTAAGTAAAAGCTGAAAGAGTCAAAAGGCTCTTGGTCAATAAACGATATCGTTTTTCTTTTTTTAACACAGTTCCGACTTGTGTAAGGGACAAGAGACTGTTGATTCAGTCCAGATTGACTATGTAAGGGACGATAGGTTTCCACCACTAGAACCCACTAGAACAGGAGACTATGGAACAAATCAAAAACAAACTGTAATTCAAAGAAAAAACGGTTACCCACAGTTATGGTTCAGCCAACACAAACCCCCAAAAACCCTGAAATGTACCAGTTATGGTACGCAGCGCACATCGCACCCCCCACCACCAAGCCACATATACTACATGGCCAATGGCACAGGACAAATGGCCAACAAGAACTAAACATGGCTGGTTCAGCGGGGTTTGGTTTGGTTGTACATTGCATGCCTTAACTAGTGCCACTGGAATGATGTGATTTTGCAGCTGTGGCATTTTTCGCATACTTACGTATTTGGCGCACTTGCCACATCATCTGCAGATTTTGACAGAAATTCTAACTCAAACGGGTCAAAAGTTACTAATAACGCGATGACGTGCTGCAATGCAGTAGCTCTGCACTAGGCTAGACAGGTCACCTTTGTGTTGTTTATTGTTGTATTTGGGTGTCAAACTGGTAATAATGAAATGAGACCTTTGCCCAGGTAGTGCTAACGTATAAAAACGACAAAATAAAGAGTTAGTACCATTACATAAGGTGCAGCGTTATGGCACATGATTACCCTTTTCCGGCGATATAATTTAACCAACATTAACGCATGTTTTGTTCACGGTACTATATAACCCGTAACTGTCCTTTTTAAATTGATGATTACACGTAAAAATGATGTGATTTATACCTGCCAATCCGTTGGCTCTCAAAAAAGGATGACGTCTGATTGATCCCAATAAAATGGTTGGAAAATAAAGCATATTAGGACAATGAAATCAATCAAGGCATGTTGACTTTTTTGGGATGGTGATTATTTTTCAAACGTGCTCCATCCAAGCCAGAGTGAGTTGACAGGTATGCCTGACCATACTTTCACCCTAATCAGAGTCCTTTTACCGCGACCGGCTTTAAACATTGTTAATTGCTGCCGCCCCTTGATGTTCCCAGCCTCACCTGTGACACTAGACTGATAGTCCCGTGACTGAGGGCTGCGGGCCCTGGGACAGAGGGCTGGCTGTTCGCCCTATCCTTCCTAGGTCTTCTTTCCCTCCGTCATAGAGACCATTTGCACTTTGCTGCCTCTTGCTTCCGGATTGTAAAGGTTACTGAGTGGTAACAAGAAGGCGCGGCTCTGCCTGGTTCACTGCCGGGTTTCAATAAACTCTCCCTCAGAAAAGGATTGCTCTGGGTAACCTGAAGCAGGCGAGGCCCTTGCTGACAGCCCCACACGCCTTCAGGGATCGGCGCATGTGCTGTCTCCGTTCAGAGCCGCCGGCGGCTTGGCTCCATGCAGCTGCTCTGCAGTTTCTCCAGAGTGTAAAGGGCAGCAAACAAAGCACTGAGGGGTGGGTCGGAAAGGAAAGGAAAGCCTATGGTGTGAAGACGCTTAGGCTGCAATGTAGTCCGACCGGATCAGTCTTATTTGTAACCACCGTGGCCCTCAGCAGTAAACCGCACTGCCACTTAACCTACGGCCAGCCAGCATCCGCTTCCCACAGATCGTCAAGGGTGATCCTTCCCACCACCACTACATTTTTTCCGAAGCGCTCAGGTCGCCCCTGCATGAGTAGCTCATTCATACCAGGTTTTTGTTTTGCATTCTGGACGCGTAGCTCGGAGTACTCCATTACAAAATCATTACTACGAGTCACAGAATGCAAAGCAAAACCATTCTCCGGATGAGCTACTAATAGAAACTGGAAAGCTCTGGTTAACTCCCTCCTCACATAAGCAAATACACACCCTGAGGCTACTGAGGGGCAGATTTGTGGAAAGTGGCGCATGCGCCCCTTAGCACCCATCCCCCTACCACCACCATGTGTGAGCCGTATTTAAAATATGGCACACCATGGCGCAGGGTAGGGGGAACTAGCATCATCTTTCATGACACTATTGATGTACTTTGCAGGAGTATTGGAGCTATTCCCACTGCTTGAAATAGAAAAATAGAAGTGTAGGAGGCTGGCTTGGCTTGTAGTGGGTACCTATGTCAGGTCCAGTTATCCCTTAGTAGTAGAGTGTAGTAGTGTTCTAGCAGCTTAGGCTGATAGAGGTAGCTATAACAGAGCAGCCAAGGCTGAACTAGGAGACCTGCAAAGCTCATGCAAAACCCCTTATATCGTATAGGTACTATATCATAAGAAAGACAATACTCATTGTTACTAAAAATAAAGGTACTTTATTTTAGTGACAATGTGCCAAAAATATCTCAGAGGATATACTCCCTTAGGAGGTAAGTAACTTACACAAAATATACACAACTAACCAAATCAGGTAAGTAACAGTCAGAAAGTAGTGCAAACACTGTAAAACACAATAGGATGCAATAGGCCTAGGGGCAACACAAACCATATACTAAGAAATTGGAATGCGAACCACAAATGGACTTCTAGGCAAGTGTAGTGTGTACAGGGTCGTTGGGAGTGTGAGAAAACACTAAGGGGGTAAAGAAGACCCCACCCCAAGACCCTGGAAAGAAGGAGTAAAGTACTAGTATTTCCCCCAAAACACATTAAAGTTGTGATGTGATAAAGGATTTTGAAAGGACCACAACAGACTGCAAAGCACTGAAGATAGCTTCCTGGACCTGAAGACCTGCAAAGGAAGGGGACCAAGACCAAGAGTCGCTAAAGTGTCTCGGGGGGGGGGAATAGGGAGGGGGGAAATAGGGAGTGGGGGGGGGAATAGGGAGTGGGGGGGGCAAGAGCCCACTAACCCCGGATGAAGGTGCAAAATGGCTGCCTCCAGTTGGAAGAAGCTGCAGGATTTGCAACAACAAAAGGGGGTAGGAAGTTCTTCTTCGTGCAGAAGATGTCCCACAGTGTGCTGGAGGATGCAGACTTGTTTCCTTGGCAAAATACCACAAAAAAGCCTGGCTGGCTGCAAGAGTCGCGGTTGGAGAAAAAGGGTGCTGCCCGGGCCCAGGAAGGACCAGGATGTCGCCACTTGGGAGAGGAGACAGAGGGGGACCTCAGCAACGTTGAGAGCCCACGGATACGAAGGAAGTACCCGCAGAAATCCTTCAACACGGGTTCAAGAAGACTGAACACAGCGGTCGTCTCAACACTGCAAAAAGAGGTCCCACGACACCAGAGGACAACTCAGGGAGCTGAGCATCGCAGGACGGAGTGCTGGGGACCTAGGCTCAGCTGTGCATGCAGAATGTCTTGGAAATGTGCATAGAAGCCCCTGTAGCTACAGATCACACGGTACACAGGATTACTGTCTAGGGAGGAGAGGCAAGGACTTACCTCCTCCAAATTCGGAGAGTTGGACCACTGGACAGTATGGGTCACTTGGGTCCACCACCTGTGTTCCAGGGGCCAAGCTTGTCAGGTTGAGAAGGGACCCAGAGTACTGGTGAAGCTGAAGTTTGGTGCCTGCTGGAGCAGGGGGAAGATTCTGTCAACCCACAGGAGATTTCTTCGTGGCTTCCAGTACAGGGTGAAGGCAGGCAGCTCCCAGAGCATGCACCACCAGGAAACAGTCGAGAAAGCCGACAGGATTAGGTGCTACAATGTCACTGGTAGTCTTCTGGCTACTTTGTTGCAGTTTTGCAGACTTCCTGGAGCAGTCAGCGGTCGATCCTTGGCAGAAGTTGAACAGAGAAGTGCAGAGGAACCCTGATTAATTCTTGCAAGTCGTCATCTGAGGAAAAGCCCACTGGAGAGACCCTAAGTAGGCCCTCAGAGGAGAATTGGCCACCTAGTCAGGTATGCACCTATCAGGAGGGGTCTCTGACATCACCAGCTGGCACTGGCCACTCAGAGGCCTCCAGAGTGCCCCCATAACTCTGGAAACAAGATGGCAGAGGTATGAGACACACTGGAGGAGCTCTGGGCACCACCCTGGGGTGGTGATGGACAGGGGAGTGATCACTTCCCTTTCCTTTGTCCAGTTTTGTGCCAGAGCAGGGACCCTAAACCAGTGTAGACTGGCTTATGCAAGGAGGGCACCATCTGTGCCCTTCAAAGCATTTCCAGAGGCTACCACTCCTCAGCCTTTAACACCTATTTCCAAAGAGAGAGAGTGTAACACCCTGCTCTAAGAGGAAATGCTTTGTTCAGCCTTTCTGGAACTGGGCTGCCCAGACCCCAGGAGGGCAGAACCCTGTCTGTGGGGTGGCAGCAACTGTAGCTGCAGAGAAACCCCCCAGAGAGCTGGTTTGGCAGTACTGGGGGTCCATAGTGGAGCCCCCAGGATGCATGGAATTGGCTCCCCAATACCAGATGTGGAATGAGGGGACAATTCCACGATCTTAGATATGTTACATGGCCACATTCAGAGTTACCATTGTGAAGCCACATATGGGTATTGACCTATGTGTAGTGCACGCATGTAATGGTGTCCCCGCACTCACAAAGTCCGGGGAAATGGCCCTGAACGATGTGGGGGCACCTTTGCTAGTGCAAGGGTGCCCCTAAACTTAGTAACTTTGCATCTAACCTTCAGCAAGTGAAGGTTAGATATATAGGTGTCTTATAAGTTACTTAAGTGCAGTGAAAATGGCTGTGAACATGTTCATTATATCACTCAGGCTGCAATGGCAGTCCTGTGTAAAGTTTTGTCTGAGCACCCTACGGGTGGCAAAAGAAATGCTGCAGCCCATATGGATCTCCTGGAACCCCAATACCCTGGGTACCTAGGTACCATATACTAGGGAATTATAAGGGGGGTCCAGTATGCCAATTGAAATTGGTACATGTAGTCACTAGCCTATAGTGACAAATGTAAAAGGCAAGGAGAGCATGAGCACTGAGGTTCTGATTAGCAGAGCCTCAGTGACACAGTTAGGCACTACACAGGCATACACATTTTAGGCCACATTTTAGGCATACACTATGACCACTGGGGTCCTGGCTAGCAGGAGCCCAGTGAGACAGGCAAAAACATACTGACATACATGTAAAATTGGGAGTAACATGCCAAGAAAGATGGTACTTTCCTACACAACCCCACCAAAACGAGGGACAATAAGGCTAAGCCTGTCTGCGCCCATCCGCGCCTGGCCCGCGCCCAGCGCCACGACCCCCGGTCCCCAGCTCTCCCAAGCCCCGCTGATCCGCTACGACCCCACCACCCTCCACGCCCTCAACCCAGGACGCTCCAACACCTGCTTCCAAGCTCACCCCAAACGCACCCATGGACCCTTCGCCTGCAACTCCTGCAAACGCATCTTCCACCACGCAACTACCACGACCACAAGCCCACGCGCCATCAACCACCTCAAGTGCATCCTGGTCAACGCTTGTTCCGTCCACAAGCACGCCGTTGAACTTTGGGACCTCCTGGACTCCACAGCCCCGGACGTCGCCTTCATCACGGAGACATGGATGAACGCCTCCTCTGCTCCAGACATCGCCACCGCCATCTCCGAAGGCTACAAGATCTCCAGAAAAGACCGCACCAACCAAGTAGGAGGAGGTATCGCCATCGTCTTCAAAGACTCCATCAGCGTCACCACCTCCACCGAAGACACCCCTCTCGCCGCTGAACACCTGCATTTTCAGATTCGCACCGACCCGAGGACCACCCTCAGAGGATCCCTCGTCTACCGTCTTCCCGGGCCACACGCCCCTTTCAGCGACGCCATCGCCGACTTCATCTCCCCGCACGCCCTCGCCTCACCGGACTACATCTTCCTAGGCGACCTCAACTTTCATCTGCAACAAAACAACGACCCCAACACCACCACCCTGCTCGCCAACCTCGGCCTCAAACAACTGGTGAACACCGCCACCCACATCGCCGGACACACGCTCGACCCTATCTTTTCCGCCAGCAAACACATCTTCTTCAGCCACACCTCCGCTCTACACTGGACCGACCACAGCTGTGTCCACTTCACATTCCGACGCGAGACCCGCCACCTCTGCACTCAACCCATCCCTCGTCGACAGTGGAACAAGATCCCCGAAGAGCAACTCTTCTCCGCACTCGCCGCCAACCAACCCACCCTCACCACCGACCCCAACGACGCAGCCCTCAGCCTCACAAACTGGATCTCCAACTGCGCAGACAACCTTGCTCCCCTCAAACGCACGCATCGACAGACCAACACCAAAAAACCTCTCTGGTTCTCTGACACCCTCAAAGAATCAAAGAAAACTTGTCGGGCCCTCGAGAAGGCCTGGCGCAAGGACCACACCGCTGACAACATGACTGCCCTCAAGAACGCTACCCGCGAACGCCACCACCTGATCCGCGCTGCTAAAAGGAACTTTTTCACCGACAGACTGGACAAGAACAGCCACAACAGCAGAGAACTCTTCAGCATCGTCAAGGAGTTCTCCAACCCCAACGCCAACGCCGTCACGCCCTCACAGGATTTGTGCGAATCCCTCGCCACCTTCTTCCATCGCAAGATCAGCGACCTCCACGACAGCTTCGGACACCAGACCCAACCAAACACCACCGAACCCGCACCCCGGGCCATCACCCTCAACAACTGGACCCACATCAACACTGAAGAAACCAAATCCACCATGAACTCTATCCACTCCGGCACCCCTTCGGACCCCTGCCCTCACTTCATCTTTAACAAAGCCGACGACATCATCGCCCCGCACCTCCAGGCCGTCATCAACTCTTCTTTTTCTTCTGCTACCTTCCCCGAATGCTGGAAACACGCCGAAGTCAACGCCCTACTAAAGAAACCTACGGCTGACCCGAGCGACCTGAAAAACTTCCGCACCATCTCTCTCCTGCCTTTCCCAGCCAAGGTAATAGAGAAGACCGTCAACAAACAGCTGACCACCTTCCTGGAAAACAACAACCTGCTCGACCCTTCACAAACCGGATTCCGAACCAACCACAGCACGGAAACCGCCCTCATCTCAGTCACAGACAACATCAGAACCCTGATGGACAATGGTGAAACAGTCGCCCTCATTCTCCTTGACCTTTCGGCTGCCTTCGACACCATCTGTCACCGCACCCTAATCACCCGCCTCCGCTCCACCGGGATCCAAGGCCAAGCCCTGGACTGGATCGCCTCCTTCCTCTCAAACCGTTCCCAAAGAGTTTACCTCCCTCCGTTTCGCTCAGAACCCACCGAGATCATCTGCGGCGTACCTCAAGGCTCATCGCTCAGCCCGACACTCTTCAATGTCTACATGAGCCCCCTCGCCAACATCGTACGCAAGCACGACATCATCATCACCTCCTACGCCGACGACACCCAACTTATACTCTCCCTCACCAAGGACCCCACCAGCGCCAAGACCAACCTACAAGAGGGTATGAAGGACGTCACAGATTGGATGAGGCTCAGCCGCCTAAAGCTGAACTCTGAAAAAACGGAAGTCCTCATCCTCGGCAACACCCCGTCCGCCTGGGATGACTCCTGGTGGCCCACGGCCCGCGGCACCGCACCGGCCCCCGCAGACCACGCCCGCAACCTCGGCTTCATCTTGGACCCTCTTCTCACCATGACCAAGCAAGTCAACGCCGTGTCCTCCGCCTGCTTCCTCACACTCCGCATGCTCCGCAAGATCTTCCGCTGGATCCCCGCCGACACTAGAAAAACCTTGACCCACGCCCTCGTCACGAGCCACCTGGACTACGGCAACACCCTCTACGCTGGGACCACAGCCAAACTCCAAAATCGCCTGCAACGCATTCAAAACGCCTCGGCCCGCCTCATCCTCGACGTACCCCGCAACAGCCACATCTCCGCACACCTGAGACACCTGCATTGGCTCCCAGTCAGCAAAAGGATCACCTTTCGACTTCTCACCCACGCACACAAAGCCCTCCACGACAAGGGACCGGAATACCTCAACCGATGCCTCAGCTTCTACGTCCCCACTCGCTTCCGTCCCTCGCATCCGCCGCTCCACGGCGGGTGGGAGATCTTTCTCCTTCCTGGCGGCCAAGGCCTGGAACTCCCTCCCCACCAGCCTCAGGACCACCCAGGACCACTCCGCTTTCCGGAGACTCCTAAAAACCTGGCTTTTCGAGCAGCAGTAACTCCCTCTTTCCCCTAGCGCCTTGAGACCCGCACGGGTGAGTAGAGCGCTTTATAAATGTTAATGATTAATGATTTGATTTGATTTGAACCTTGCCCAGATGAGTCTTCATTGTCTAAGTGGATATATCTGGAGAGTCCATCTGCATTGTAGTGGTTACTCCCAAGTCTATGTTCCACTGTATAGTCTATTCCCTGTAGCGAGATGGACCACCTCAACAATTTACGGTTTTCACCTTTCATTTGTTTAGGCCATAATAGAGGTTTGTGGTCTGTTTGAACAATAAAGTGAGTACCAAAGAGGTATGGTCTCAACTTTTTCAAGGCCCAGACCACAGCAAAGGCCTCCCTCTCTATGGCAGACCAACGCTTTTCTCTAGGGGTCAACCTCCTGCTGCTGAAAGCTCTTCCCTAGCTGTGATAGAACTGCCCCTACCCCTAATTCAGAAGCATCAGTTTGAACTATGAATTTTTTGGAGTAACAAGGACTTTTGAGGACAGGTGCAGAGCACATGGCCTGTTTGAGCTCATCAAAAGCCTTTTGACAGCGAGCTGTCCATAATACCTTTTTAGGCATTTTCTGTGATGTGAGGTCATTAAGAGGGGCAGCTATAGTGCCATAATTCTTGATGAACCTTCTGTAGTACCTAGTGAGTCCTAGGAAGGCTCTCACGTGGGTCTGATTTGTAGGGGGAGTCAATTCCATAATAGTTTGGATCTTCCCCTGCAGTGGTGTAATGTGTTCCCCACCTACCAGGTAGTCCAGATAAACCACTTTCCCCTGCCCCGTCTGGCACTTTGAGGCCTTGATAGTGAGGCCTGCCTTTTGCAGGGCCTCTAGAACTTTCCACAGGTGGACCAGGTGTTCATCCCAGGTGGAACTAAAGACAGCAATATCATCTAGATATGCTGCACTAAAGGCTTCCAATCCTTGGAGGACTGTGTTCACCAACCTCTGAAAAGTGTCTGGTGCATTTTTCAATCCAAAGGGCATAACTGTGAATTGATAATGCCCCCTATGGTTGAAAATGTTGTCTTTGGTTTAGCATCTTCTGATAACTTAATCTGCCGATACCCTGCAGTCAAATCAAAGGTGCTTAGATACTTGGCAGAAGCCAGTGTATCTATCAGCTCATCTGCCCTGGGTATAGGGTGAGCATCAGTTTTTGTTACTTGATTGATACCCCTTTCAGAGGGTTCAATCACTCCAAGGTCTAACATTTTCTGTACCTCTTGTTTGATACAATCTCTGACATGGTCAGGTTGTCTATAAATTTTACTTTTGACAGGTAAACTGTCTCCATTGTCAACTGTGTGCTTACACCAGGGAGTTGTACCTGGAACTAGTGAGAAGAGGTCAGAGAATTGTCCAAGGAGATTGATGTAGTTGTCCTTCTGCTCAGTAGTAAGGCAATCTGCCAGTACAATTCCCTCCACTAAGCCATCAGCTTCAGTGGTGGAGAATAGGTCAGGGAGAGGGCCACTCTCTTCCTCCTGCCCCTCATCTGTGGCCATGAGCGGGGTAAAGTCAGCCCTGTCATATTAAGGCGATTGACATGGAGCAACCTAAGGGGGCTTCTGGCAGTGCCCAGGTCCACCAAATAGATGACCTCATCTTTCTTCTCCACAATGAGATGGGGTCCACTCCATTTGTCCTGGGGTGCTCTTGGTGCCTCAGGCTCCAATACCCACACCTTCTGTCCTGGTTGGTACTGAGTCAGGACAGCCTTCTGGTCATGTCATTGCTTTTGGAGCTCTTGGCTGGGCCTGAAGGTTTTTAGTGGCCTTTTTCTTGTACTCAGCCATCCTTGATCTGAGGCCAAGCACATAGTCCACAATGTCTTGTTTGGGAGCTTTTAAAAGCTGTTCCCCACCCTCCTTCACAAGAGCAAGGGGACCTCTTACAGAGTATCCAAAGAGGAGTTAAAAGGGGCTGTAGCCCACTCCTTTCTGGGGTACCTCCCAATAAACAAAAAGGAGGCATGGCAACAGGACATCCCACCTCCTCCTGATTTTTTCAGGGAGTCACATGGTCATGCCTTTGAGAGTTTTGTTAAATCTCTCAATCAATCCATTTGTCTGTGGACAATAAGGAGTGGTGAACTTGTAGGTAACACCACACTCCTTCCACATTGCTTTGAGATATGCAGACATCAAGTTACTACCTCTGTCTGATACCACTTCCTTAGGGAAACCCACTCTGGAAAAGATTCAGAGGAGGGCTTTTGCCACTGCAGGAGCTGTAGTGGTCCTTAAGGGTATAGCTTCAGGATACCCAGTGGCATGGTCCACTACTACTAGGATGAATCTGTTTCCTGAAGCTGTTTGAGGGCCAAGGGGGGCAAAAATGTCAACCCCTACTCACTGGCTTGGCAGGTCACACAGGAGGGACAGAACTCCCTTCTGTCCTCTGACATATGAGGCCAGTGAAACAATGGAACAAGCCTGTCCCATGTTTTACTATGGCCCAAATGCCCAGCCAAAGTAATGTCATGAGCCAGAGTCAAAAGAAACTCTCTATACTGAAAAGGGATCACCAGTCTCCTGGCAGATCCAGGTTTAGGGTCCCTTGCCTCAGTATAGAGAAGGTTGTCTTCCGAATCGACTTTGTGGGTATCAGTGACATCCCCATTTTGCTGTTTGACAGCTTGATGTGTTAGACCCTCTAGTGTGGGACAGGTCTGCTGTGCCACACTCAGCTCTTCCCTAGCAGGCCCCCCTGCACCCAAAAGCTCAGCAGTGTCAGCTGCCAGCTCCTCTGGTGTAGGTTCTGCACAGGGAGAGGATTCCTCTTCCTTAAAAGGGGAATGTTCTGGAGAGGGAGGGATAGTAGGTAAGGATTTACCCTTTATACCCCTAGCTTTTGGGAGCACTTGGTCCATTTTTCCAGGATCCAAGTTTCCCTGTCCTCCTTGCTTCTGGGCCTTCATTGCTGCATGAGCCTACAATGCCACTTCAGCCCGGGCTGATGTTTCCAAAATATTTCCTAGTAAGCAGTCTACAGGTAAATCAGTGGCTACCACAACTTTCTTTGGGACAGTAACACCCCCCCCCCCCCCCCCCAAGTTGAGATTCACAACAGCCATGAGGTGGCTAAGAGTGTTGTTATGAACATCAGTCACTTAGTACTGATGACCAAGTAGGTGTTATTCAGGGCCAACCAGTTTCTCTATCACCATGGTGACACTGGCTCCTGTGTCCCTGTAGGCCTCAACCTCAATACCATTTGTTGGGGGTAGTTGCTATTACTTACCCATATTAAGGGGACAAGCAACTAAGGTGGCAAAATCAATACCACCATCAGAGACTAAAACAGCCTCTATGGTCTCCCTAACTAGACCAATCCCCACTACATTACCAGTGGTGAGCCCAGCTACACCCTTCGTCTGGCTATTTGTAGTGTTCTTCCCACCACCACTGCTATTACTAGGGGCACTAGTGGACGCAGTTGGGGTTGTGGTGGTGGGAGCCTTGGTATTTGTCTTTGGACAAGTGGGATCACTTGCCCAATGGCCTTTACTTTTACATAAATAACACCATGGCTTCTTTTGATTGTGAGGAGAGGATTTGGACCCACCTCCCCCAGAGGATTTTTGTGGGCCTGATGAAGACTCAGAATTGTTTTTGTCCTTGTCCCCACCCTTGTCATGAGACTTACCATACTTCTTCTTGCCATCCTTGTCACCCCCTGTATGAGCTTTTCTGCTCACTCTTGTTCTGACCCTTTTGTCTGCCTTCTTTCCCAGTTCTTGGGGAGAGGTCAGATCTAAGTCTACCAAGTACTGATGCAACAAGTCTGACATACAATTATTCAAGATATGCCCTCTCAAAATTAGATTATAAAGGCCTTCATAGTCAGTCACCCTACTACCATGTAACCATCCCTCCAAGGCCTTCACTGAACAGTCTACAAAGTCTGTCCAGTCTTGAGAGGACTCTTTTCTGGTATCTTTGAACTTTATCCTGTATTGTTCAGTGGTTAAGCCAAATCCATATAATAGTGCATACTTCAAAACTTTGTAATTGTTGCCATCACTCTCCCTGACAGTAAGGAGTCTGTCCCTATCTTTGCCGGTGAAAGATAGCCATAATATAGCAGCCCACTGCTTTCGAGGGACCAACTGTACCATACAGGCCCACTCAAGTGCAGAAAACCACTTGTTTATGTCATCCCCCTCCTTGTAAAGGGGGACAATCTTGTGCAGGTTTATTGAATCTGTTTCTCTAACAGGATGACTATCAAGATTGCTGCCGTTGCTGCCACCATGGGGAACTAACCCCAACGTCTGTCTTTCTCTCTCTACATCTAGGGATTCCCTGTCTAAGGCCAACTGTTGCCACCTTAGCCTCAGTCTGGCCTCTTCCAACCTCAGCTTTCTGAGTTCCTTGTCTAGGGTGTTGTCCTCAGGGTTGGAGGTTTGGGAAGTCTCTGATACAGAGGTAATGTGAGAATGTACAGAAGTGGACCTTTCTCTGACTACCTGAACCCTAGTAACCTGGCCTTTAGGAGTGAAAGGTGTCCTACTGCTATGTGACCCCCTCCCACTATAAGCTTCACTAGATGGCATGTTAAGTGAAAGGTCTTTGGAAGTATCCTCCCCAGAGTTCTCAGGACCCTCCCCTTAATCTATCTGGGTACCCCCTCCTCTACCACCTGATCCTGGATTTGACCAGTCTGACACTGGTCACTTTCAATGAGAAGGTTAAGAAGGTGATCCTTAGTAGGGTTCTTACCAATCCCCAAACTTCTTTCTATACAGAGACCCCTCAAGCTTTTAAAGTTTAGATTGTCGTAAGTTGTCTTCACAATTTTGGGAGTGGCATCTACCACAGACATGGTGAAAAGAAAGAGGTTAGGGGTAAGAGAAAAAGGTTTGAAAACTTTTAAAGAAAAGAGAAAAACATTTTCAAACTTTTTAGAAACATTTCTGAAACTTTTTAGGAAGTTTTTAGAGTGAAAGTAAGACTGTTAAGTTTACTTGTGTATATTTCTTAGTATTGGGAATATGGTTTTCTTATGAAAAGCACCAAGGACAAAGTGGTAAAGCAGTTACAAGTACTTATCCTACCGCTGCACCACCAATGTAGAAGGCTGGTAGTGGGTACCAATGGTACTTACACCTTATGCCAGGTCCAGTTACCCCTTATTAGTAGAGTGTAGTAGTGTTCTAGCAGCTTAGGCTGATAGAGGTAGCTATAGCAGAGCAGCCAAGGTTGAACTAAGAGACATGCAAAGCTCATGCAATACCACTTATATCATATAGGTACTATATTATAAGAAAGACAATACTCATAGTTACTAAAAATAAAGGTACTTTATTTTAGTGACAATGTGCCAAAAATATCTCAGAGGATATACTCCTGTAGGAGGTAAGTAACATACACAGGATATACATAACTAACCAAATCAGGTAAGTAACACAGTCAGAAAGTAGTGCAAACACTGTAAAACACAATAGGATGCAATAGGCCTAGGGGAAACACAAACCATATACTAAGAAAGTGGAATGCGAACCATGAATGGACCCCTAGGCAAGTGTAGTGTGTAGAGGGTCGCTGGGAGTGTGAGAAAACACTAAGGGGTAAAGAAGACCCCACCCCAAGACCCTGGAAAGTAGGGGTAAAGTACTACTATTTCCCCCAAAACACACTAAAGTCGTGATGTGATAAAGGATTTTGCAAGGACCATAACAGACTGCAAAGCACTAAAGACGGATTCCTGGACCTGAAGACCTACAAAAGAAGGGGACCAAGTCCAAGAGTCGCAAAAGTGTCCGGGGGGGCATGAGCCCACTAAACCCCGGATGAAGGTGCAAAATGGCTGCCTCCGGTTGGAAGAAGCTGCAGGATTTGCAACAACGAAAGGAGGTAGGAAGTTATTCTTCGTGCAGAAGATGTCCCACGGCGTGCTGGAGGATGCAGACTTGTTTCCTTGGCAAAATACCGCAAACAAGCCTTGCTAGCTGCAAGAGTCGCAATTAGAGAAAAAGGGTGCTGCACGGGCCCAGGAAGGGATGTCGCCAATTGGGAGAGGAGACAGAGGGGGCCCTCAGCAACATAGAGAGCCCACAGACAAGAAGGAAGCACCCGCAGATGTCCTTGAACACAGGGTCAAGAAGCCTGAACACGGAAGTCATCTCAACACTGCACAGAGAGGTCCCACGACACCGGAGGTCAACTCGGGGAGCTGAGCATCGCAGGACGGAGTGCTTGGGACCTAGGCTCGGCTGTGCATGTAGGATTTCTTGGAAATGTGCACAGAAGCCCTTGTAGCTGCATATCACACGGTGCACAGGATTACTGTCTAGGGAGGGGAGGCAAGGACTTACCTCCTCCAAATTCGGACAGTTGGACCACTGGACAGTCTGGGTCACTTGGATCCACCACCTGTGTTCCAGGGGCCACGCTAGTCAGGATGATAGGGGACGCAGAGTACCGGTGAAGCTGAAGTTTGGTGCATACTGGAGCAGGGGGAAGATTCCGTCAACCCACTGGAGATTTCTTTGGGGCTTCCAGTGCAGGATGAAGGCAGGCAGCCCCCAGAGCATGCACCACCAGGAAACAGTAGAGAAAGCCAGCAGGATTAGACGCTACAATGTAGGTGGTAGTCTTTTGGCTACTTTGCTGCACTTTTGCAGGCGTCCTGGTGCAGTCAGCGGTCGATCCTTGGCAGAAGTCGAAGAGAGAAGTGCAGAGGAATCCTGATGAACTCTTGCAAGTCATAATCTGAGGAAAAGCCCACTGGAGAGACCCTAAATAGCCCTCAGAAGAGGATTGGCCACCTAGTCAGGCATGCACCTAGTCAGGAGGGGTCTCTGATGTCACCTACTGGTACTGGCCACTCAGAGGCCTCCAGAGTGCCCCCACACCTCTGGAAACAAGATGGCAGAGGTCTGAGACACACTGGAGGAGCTCTGGGCACCACCCTGGGGTGGTGATGGACAGGGGAGTGGTCACTCCCCTTTCCTTTGTCCAGTTTCGCGCCAGAGCAGGGACTGGGGGTTCCCTAAGCCAGTGTTGACTGGCTTATGCAAGGAGGGCACCATCTGTTCCCTTCAAAGCATTTCCAGAGGCTGGGAGAGGCTACCCATCCCCAGCCTTTCACACCTATTTCCAAAGGGAGAGGGTGTAACACCCTGCTCTTAGAGGAAATGCTTTGTTCTGCCTTTCTCGGACTGGGCTGCCCAGACCCCAGGAGGACAGAACCCTGTCTGTGGGGTGGCAGCAACTGTAGCTGCAGAGAAAAAACCCCAGAGAGCTGGTTTAGCAGTACTGGGGGTCCATAGTGGAGTCTCCAGGATGCATGGAATTGGCTCCCCAATACCAGATTTGGAATGGGGGGACAATTCCATGATCTTAGACATGTTACATGGCCACATTCAGAGTTACCATTGTGAAGCCACATATGGGTATTGACCTATATGTAGTTCACGCGTGTAATGGTGTCTCCACACTCACAAAGTCCGGGGAAATGGTCCTGAACGATGTGGGGGCACCTTTGCTAGTGCAAGGGTGCCCTCAAACTTAGTAACTTTGCATCTAACCTTCAGCAAGTGAAGGTTAGATATATAGGTGACTTATAAGTTACTTAAGTGCAGTGAAAATGGCTGTGAACATGTTCATTATATCACTCAGGCTGCAATGGCAGTCCTGTGTAAAGGTTTGTCTGAGCTCCCAATGGGTGGCAAAAGAAATGCTGCAGCCCATATGGATCTCCTGGAACCCCAATACCCTGGGTACCTAGGTACCATATACTAGGGAATTATAAGGGGGGTCCAGTATGCCAATTGAAATTGGTAAATGTAGTCACTAGCCTATAGTGACAAATGTAAAGGCAGAGAGAGCATGAGCACTGAGGTTCTGATTAGCAGAGCCTCAGTGACACAGTTAGGCACTACACAGACACACATTTTAGGCCACAAACTATGAGCACTGGGGTCCTGGCTAGTAGGATCCCAGTGAGACAGGCAAAAACATACTGACATACATGTAAAATTGGGGGTAACATGCCAAGAAAGATAGTACTTTCCTACAACAGGTACTCTGTATCAGAGTACCTGCTTCTTTCTGAGAAGTGCTGGTACTCTGCAATTAAAAGTATTACGTTTTTCTTGAGACGTGTAGGTAATCTCCCTCTCAAAATAAAAAAGTGCTGGTACTTCGTACCGGACAATACCGGCCCATTTAAAGCACTGGCTACTCCTGCAGAGTACACAGGGCCCCATTCTAAAGAATGGAAGGCCCCTTTTAATGCCAGCTCTTGAGCAGGTGTTAAAAGTGCCATAAAAAATTGGGTAAGGAAATCTCATAGATTTCCTTATGCCATTTTTTCCGCTGCCCTAATAGGGGAATGCCCCCTTTGCATACATTATGCCTGGCGCAGGCATAATGTAGCGTAAAGGGTTACAGGGTGGGGCAATGCATGCATTGCACCCCCCTGCAAATACGGCGCTGGGATTTTGGCCTTGTTGGGCCACATTAACGTAAGAATAAATTACGTTATTGTGGCACTAGAGGCCTGTAAATATGCCCCTGAATTTGACATATGCATGATATAAATACCGAAAATCAAACTCAAGCAGCCAGATACAAGACTAGGTATTGTAAAAAGCATAGTGGAGCAGAGTGGAGAGCAAATCCTGCACAGTGCTTATGTGGTTAGTCAGGTGCTGCTGAACATACGCTAGAGCGTATGTTCAAGCCCTACCAAATCAGCATACCTGCCAATAATAACTAGTAGAATGTTCTGGTTTTAAATCCTATTAGCAGAATGATTAGAGAACTCTTAGGTTTCCGAGGTCTATGCGCGTGTTTCAATCAGTGCAGGCTTTTTCTGTGCATTCTGGGATTTGCAGTCCTATGTATATCATTATAAAATCGGTACTGCAAGTCCCAGGATGCACGGGAAAAAAACCATATGGACTAGTTTAGATACTGTGGCATGGGGCTGGGAAACGACAGTTATGGGGGTAAGGTCTTCAGATACCACGTCTTGCGAGACGGCATATTCCAATCCAGGGCTTTCATTTTCCAAATGATGATTCCAGAAGCGCCAATCCAATTGGTTTAGTAAAGCAGTGCTGCTATATACTCGGGAGACCCAAGAAAGTTCCAGATCCAGCAGTTATTTCTTTGGCTAGATCCGGACCAGTCCAAAGGTATCACCCTGTCTGTGTCCCACTAAAGTGTGCAAACGCCACAAGGGACTGAAGCAGTGCCAGTGCATATTCATTGTATACTTAGCTGTGCCGGAAGGGTGGATGCCAATGCGTGCCCTAACAGGCCAGCAATTCATATGAGGTTTTTTTGGCCTTCGCAAGCTAGTGATATAGATCTATGCATGCTCTGTGAGAATGCCAGATATATCTCTCCATGTGTGGACACACTCGTTCAAACCACACTCACTTCCTTCCTCCACTCTCTCTTTCCATCCTTAGTTTTCTGTCTCTCTCCTCCACTTCCTGATCTGTCTTCATCCTCTTTACCTTTTCCATTCCACTCCCTTTTCCTCAATTCTATGTCTCTCCCTCCACACTCATTCTCTCTTATCTGCTTATGACCCTAAAGTCTGCTGCAACCAGAGCTTTAAATGGAAATATAAAAGTGCAGGTAGAGTACCTGTTTGCTCCCGAGAAGTGCCGTTATTCATCCGTTAAATGTATTGCAACAGTGGTGAGAAGTGCAGGTACTTTCCCCTTCAGCTTAAAAAAGTACAAGTACTCAGTAACGGACAGTACCTGCCTGTTTAAAGCGCAGGCAACAAACCCATGACAGATGAAAAGACTGACAAAGGCGAGAGGTGGTTGTGAGCCTTTAAAAAAACACACTTTGGTGAAATGCCGGACGAGGTAAATTGACAGTCAGGTCCTGGCAGAAGAGTATGAGAACCTGTTCAAGAGTAGGTTCGGGACCTGGAAAAGGGGAATTAGGAGGAGGACCAGTAAGGAAGATGACCTGGAGCTTGGTCAGGAAGATGATGCGGGGGACCTGGACTATGCGGAGCAGAATCCAGATACCATTCTTTTTTTTTATTTACAGTGATCACACCTCTTATAAATGAATCTTAGCTACCTTGGGCTACATTCATTTAGGTATCGCCCCATTTCCAGCTCAATTGATGTTATGCTTTACACCTCCAGCTATCTTAAAACACAACCTTTTGTTTGTGTGTCCAATTAAACATGAACAATGTTATCATCAAAGTTCCTTAGTGCCATTACTAATTTGTAGACTGGCTGCCATTGGCTCCATCCTTACTGGTTCCGCCCCGCATTATTCTAACCCATTTCGAACACCCCGTTTGTGAAATCCAAGTTAACATTTTGTCTTTTCCAGCACACGCTTGATATTAACCAAGAACACAATTCCTATAAAGTAAAGCTAGAGAAGGGAAAACTATGACCCCTGTGACATGCACTCACGATGCAACCTTAACACTGATGCCACCACAGGAAATTAACTCCAGTACATTTTTATATTGTGCTGCTTTTAGATTGTTATTGGTAGTTCTCTTTCTGGTACAGGACCTGGAATTTGGGAAGTAAAATCATGAGATTCCCATCCATCGAAAGAATAAAACATAAATAAAATGATACCTAAAATAAATCTGTACACTTCAAAAGCACATTGTTTAAACAGGTAGGTTTGGCAAAAACATCGTTGGTTCCCCGAAAGCGGGGCTTACCTCCCGTCAAAATACCTGCACCATATACTTTCTCTTCTCTACTTTCAAATACCCAACAATGATTACGCGAGATGACAGTATAAGATGGGTGTTTGACTTTCTATGGAAACGCTATATAAAAACGCATTAAATAAATAAATAAATAAATATGGAACGGAACCAGGGAGGGTCTTTATGACGCAGCGCCCAGTGAAGGCTGCGATTGGTTACGTGTTTCCTACTCTTTCAGGAAAGGGATACTCCTTCGTTGCTCCGGTTGGAGTCGCTCGCCGCTCCGGAACGTGTGGTCCAGTCGCATGGGAGCCGGCGGTCCTGACTCCGTACACGGTCGGGCTGCGATCCGCTTATTGGAGAAGGTAGTCTTTGGCCACAGGACAGACTGACCCTGGGAGATTCTAGCTCTGGGACCTGAAGTAGAGCTTTGCCTGCAGGAGACATACGGGTCCTGTAAAGCATGAAAAATGCAGTGCCTTATGAACGGGTCAGTGTTGGGTGCTTGGGCTCACGTTGTTAGGCTGGGAGGGGGGCACGTCGCTCCCAAATTTTTGGTTGGATTATGTGTGACATTTCCATTTGTGCAGTGTGTTTGTGTGATAAATTGTGACACTTTTTGTGAGTCCATTACAGCTTTTTCTTAGGTATTGTCCTAAAAGGGGACTTGAGAGAACTGCCTTCTCTTGGGCTGCAAAGGGGCAGGGCAGCTGCAGTGGCGGCGAAAGCGCGCCAAAAGTAACCCGGTGACCAAAACTACTGGATTCAAACGTGCCATCCAATCCATGGGAGGGGGCGTGGCTGCATTCCAGGCTTAAAGGCGATCGGGGGACTACAAGCACGTTCCAGCACAGCCTCATTAAAAAGCTGATTAGTTCCCGCCATCATCGCTTGCCACCATCGCTTGATAAACCGAGTGGAAGAGGGTACCCGTCCTCTCCAAACCCCGAAGAGTAGAACACCTTACCTCCAGACTCATCCAGTGACGGTGGCAGCAAAGAGGCCGCTGGAGCAGCGCGGCCAGCTTCAGCTCTCATGAGTGCACCTTATCCACCATGCTCTTTACTCTTGCTTTATGATGAAGCAGAATGAGAACTTTCCTGGCGGAAGGGTTACCTAAGTCTGTTACCCAGGAAGGGCCCAGTGCTTGTTCCTTCGATCCCTTCTGGGAACTGAGGCATGGGTTGTTGGACAGAGTCTGATTTTCTGCATCTCTAGCTGTAGAATGGACCTTGCCCATGTTTTCTGGAACCCCCGAAGTGTCCTCTAGTTCTCATAAGTCCTGCCACAGAAGTGGCACCTCTGTCCCTCACCAGTCCTCCCTTTCAGGGCCAATGGGAGGACTGGATTTCTGAAAGCAGAGCTGCATTGCCTGGCATAGCCGGCGTCTCCATGTCGGTCTCAGTCAGTGGATGACCACCTTGATATAGCGGGGCATTTTCCCCTGTTGGAGCCACGTCTCAACTCGACCCGAAGGTACTTTA